>NC_064908.1:12507503-12812389 GCF_929443795.1 Astur gentilis
GTTTGGCTTAAAAATTACGACGACAACAAAAAAAAAAGTCACCAACTGAACAATATGAGCAATGTTTGGGTAAAAATACATTGCAATGGAGACGGGAAGCGGCAGCGTTCGTTCCACCCCCAGCGCAGCCAGGAGAGCTGTACCCTTCCCAGACACATAGGCTGGTTACGGGGGGCTGCTTTGAGGAGGTACCAAAACTCACCAGCTTCAGTGGCCAGGATGGATTCTCCAAAACAGAATCCCAGGCTTGGATCAGCGCAACCACCCACAACCTGTACTTAGGAGACGCGCTAGCTGTGTACTTCCACTGGCTGCACTTGGGTGGTGCCTCCACCGTCCCAGGACGTTCCTGAGGGTCCAGCACAAGAGACAAGGAACTGAAAAACCCCTTTGACTGTGCAACCTGCTTTCTGCCAGCTGAGGCAGGATGGAGCTGGTGGTGATGGAAATGCTCTATAGCCCTTGGAAACAAACCCTCAACCTCATGGAGATATTTTAGGGTCTTCAGACGTGGCCTCAGAGGATGTCAATGAAGCAGCTGTACCACTCACTGCAGAACTCCCCTTCAGGCTAAGCAAACACTCCTGCACCCCACAGAGACCCTATACCCACCAAGGACCTGGTAGCCCCACTCGATGCTGCACGGGACCCTGGCAAGGCAGGGGAAGGGCAGCAGCTTGTCCCCAAACCAGGCTCGAGACCTCATGCTGCTGCTGGGAGAGCTGGACAGCCCCACAGCTTGGTTTTTGCAGCATGTTAAAAACAGAGCAGTGAGGCTTAAGGTCTGCAAAAGTGCCAGCTTCCCCAGGTCTCCCAGTCTTTGGTGTTCGGCTTAAAGTTTTGGTCCCCGGAGCCACGACAGTCCCTGTACTCCTCACACAGCACTTGCACTCCTATAGCTGCAGGGAAAGACTATAAAGGCAACAGCAGCTTCTGTTAGAGCTTCCCACGCTAGGTATTGAGTAAAACATATTTTTTAAAAATATAGGTTTTTAAGCATCTGATTTTCCCATCCCTCTCTTTGATTTCTGAGAGTCAAAGGGCAAGTTATCGATTCCTCAACATTACCAGTGCTTAAAATGCTCCCAGAGTTTTGGAGAGAAGAGTAACTCACAGAGCGGCTCAAGAGCTGCTCAACTGAGCATGCCGCTTCACTGGAATCAAAGTGTTTTGCAAGAACACGTCAAACTCAATCAAGGATTAAATAGAAAAGTTTGGGTGCAATTAGAATTCAAGGTTGGTGGGATTTTTACCTCCTGACCCGTGCACACATTCATGACGGCACCCACGGCCACGTGTAGGACACAGCCCCCTCATCTCGGACACCAGCTCTTCTCCATGCCCACCTCCTGCCCTCTCACTAACTGCTTCCAGTATTTTTCAAATAAGCCGCTTTTTCTAGGCATAGGGGAGGGTACTCTCCTGGGAATCACTGATGCTGGCTCGAAAGGTCTAATGCATGATCACATCCATAATGCACCACGTAAACATCAGGTATGTGTAATGCAGTTTAATAACATTATAATTGCAACCTCCAAATCAAACCTCTGAGTTTCAATAAGCTCATTTTGCTGTTTCTGGATCGATATTTTGGAAATTTTTATTCTACAAAGTATTTCAAGAAATCGACTTTCTGATCCTATTTGGGATGAGCATAAATTTCACAATACTGGAAGTCTTCCACATGGTGGAAACCCTGTTTTCTCACCAGCTCTAAATAATGGGTGTTTGTTGCTTTTTGAAGCATGAAATAAGCAACGGTGTTTGTTCTGAAACTGGGATGTGGACTGATTTTCAACAGTGCCACCCTGAAGGTACTAGGCTCCAGAAAGCAGAGAGCTTTACTAGCATAAAATTAGGCAATTACACTGATGCCTATGTGATGATGGTGGGAGAGATTTGTACAACAGCTTCACACATATTGGGATGAAAACACATTTGGAGAGCAACTTCCTGCCACAGAGCGTGATAGATATGGCAAAAACATGAGAAACGCCGAGAACTGTAGCTCTCCATGTCTTTCTCCAGCCACCAAACACCTCTACCACCTCTCAAGCAAGAGTCTCTGTCCCCATGGGTCCCCTGCTCTCCATTAGTCCACATCATATGCTACGTGCAGGCACACCGTGTCCAAGAAACACTGGGAGACTGCTGGCTGCATTACACAACCAACGCAGGAGATATATATATGGATATATATATTTAAAATAAAATATATATATATACATAAAAACATCAAAACAAAGCACAAATAACCACACGTACCCATACATCAGGGCACCAAGCACCTCCTGCAATGCATACATCTCCAAGCCATCCTTAGGCGAACCCATCAAGGGAAATGACATACGTGGCACCGCGCGCTTTGCTGGAACTGGCCCCCAGCCCAGCCTGCCAACGCGGCGTGAAGGAGGATCAATCTCTCCCCGAGAAGCTCTTTTACACAGAGGGGTTTTCAGACACGGCAACAGAGGGAGATGGGAACCCAGGAGCATTTTGAAAACAGGCTTGTATTCCATCCATCTCGACTTTTTCTTTCTTTTCTCTCCCGGCCCTTTTTCTTGAATTTTAAAATAGAGGAGGTATAAATTTTTTGAACATAGGTATTAATACATAGAAATTAATACATTAATAGGTTATTATATACATTAATAAAACTGTTGCTATAAAAATAGATTTTCATACGTAAAAATCTAATTTTAATTGCAAATTGGAGGGGGAGGGTAACAGAAGAAAAGATAAAACTTTATTCAAGATGTCTCCTTTGAAGGAAACTGAACAAATGTACTTTCCTCCTTCATATATTCATGAGATGACTGCTTCCCTATCCCGTTCTCCACCACCCTCAGCTCTGGGCTCGGAGCCAGCACAGTCCTTATCTGGTACAAGGCAGGGGAAAAAAAAAACCCCAAGCTGATAGGATCAGAAGTTTTCAGTAGTTTAACAAATCTGCCAAAAAAAAAAGTCTCCATTGGTTTTTAATAAAGCTTGGGGCGTGTGACGGAGAAAGGGGGATGCCGGGAGAGGCTGGTGTGCAGCACGGGAGGGGGATGGGGACCTGCGCTCGGTCAGCGTCCCACAATGGGGACGGGGACCCTGGGGACCACGAGGGGACCCCACAACCCCTCTGACCACACAGCTGCTCTTTGCTTTTCTTCTTTATTGCAAAGCTTTGCCATTCCCTCCATCTACAGAGAGCAGGAGGTAATATCTGCAGCTCCTGCCCTTGTTACAAGCAGGGTGAGCTGCTCCTCAAACCGGCAGGACCCAGGGAACACCCAGCCCGCCAGGAAGGGGCACCCGGAGCCAGAGCACACGGCAGCACCCTCCCAGCACCGGCTGCCCTGACCCTTCTTCATCCTCTCTCCAGTCACGGTGCTCAATCGCTTCCCAGCTAATTGCCTCCACTCATGTGTGCAAACTAACCGTTTACTGGAAAATGCCACGGAATGTTAATTTCATTCGGAATTGGGTAATTGCAAAGCACTTCCATTTTTTTATTATAGGAAATGAATAAGCATTGTATTAATAGCATCGTTTCCAACTCCGACCACAATCACGGCCCCATCGACAGAGGCTGCGAGTTATTCGTCACCCTGCACTTCCCCTGCCTTTCTACCTTCCTCCTTGCCCTTCCACCCGCCACACTCCTGACTTCCCATGATGGTAATTAAGATAACGCAATATAATTATAAACACATCGCGACAGATCAAGCGCTTAAGAGCCACCGTCCAACAGTTCCCACCTCTGCCTTGCACCTTTGCGTAACAAGCACCTTGCAAAAGCGGATGGGTCTCTTGTGCTCCTTGGGCTGCTACCAGCTGGGTTTGACCTTCCCAGGAGCTGTTTCTGACCAGGAAACCCACTGTTCTTCTACGGGGCAAAGAGTTTTCTAGCACACCCCTCCCCTGACACCTATAGGGCATTGCAGATTGGGATTGTTCAGCCTGAAGAAGAGAAGGCACCGGGGAGACCTTATTGTTGTCCTTCAATACTTAAAGGGGGCTTATAAGGTGAGCACAGACATTTTAGTGGGGCCTGTCGCGATAGGACAAGGGGTAATGCTTTTAAACTAAAGGAGCATAGACTCAGACTAGATATAAGGAAGAAATTTTTTTATGCTGAGGGTGGTGAAACCCTGGCAGAGGTTGCCCAGAGAGGTGGTAGATGTCCCATCCCTGGAAACGTTCAAAGTCAGGCTGGACGGGGCTCTGAGCAACCTCATCTAGTTGAGGATGTCCCTGCTCATTGCAGGGGGGGTTGGACTAAATGACCTTTAAAGGTCCCTTCCGACCCAAACCATTCTATGATTTGTTCTTTTACCCCATTTCTTCTGCAAGCAAAAGCCTTTGGCCATGGGACACTGCCCCATCTTCCCCTGCCCCAGCACCATGAAGGTCCAGGCCACCGGAGACTGCTTCCCCACCATCTCCGCTCTAATGAAACCATTAACTTACCTTTTTTTATGAGACACTGCAACTTTTTCACTTACGCGGTGAGCAGAGAGGAGCAGGGAAGATGGGCAGACCCTCAGCAGCAGCTAATGCTCCTCAAGTTATAAAATAATTGAAAAGTTAAATAAGAACACCCTGGAGAAAGCTTCCTGATTTGGTGCTAACGGGCACATGAAGCAGCCCAGGCTAATGTTGCGTGGAGGAGAGACACCAGCTTGAGAGCACAGTGCTGACCTCCAGCTCCCTTTCTCCATCACACATCTACAACTCCACAAATTCAGAGGAAAAACTGCCCTATGGAGCCAGCTGGGGCAGAGACCCACCAAGGGCAGGAGAAAGCCCCAACCCCATCTGGCTGAGGAACCGCCGCTGGGTGATGAACCTGGAGGCAGCAGCACTTTGGCATCTGTAAAATGAGCATGAGCGAGTCCCAGCACCCCTAGGGATGGGTATGGGCAGAGAACAGCAACGGCTGGCAAACTGGGGTGGGAAATGTGGCTCAGCGGCCCCTCCCCAGTCTCAACCACCACCCAGCTCCCTGCTCGGCAGCGAGGCGCAGAACAAATTTGTTAGTTGGAAATTAAGTTTCTTTCACCCAACCAGCAAGGTGATACCTTCTCATGGTACTGGCAACCCTGTGCCACACGCTGGGGAGAACAAGGGAGCAACGTCAACCCCGAGAAGGGCAAACCACCAAACCCCCGTATTGCAATGGGGCCAAGGAGCTTCAGCTGTGCACGCGTGGCACAAACACCACCAGGAGACCCCTGCCGTGGCAGGGACCAACCGTCCCCCACACTGGGAAGCACACAGGTGCAGGACAGAAGGAGCCGAGAGCCGGTTTGTTAGCTTAGGAGAAGACCTGGAGCTGAGGGAATGCCCAGAGAGCCCAGGCTATCAAAAGCAAACTATTTCCAAGCCATGGGGGTGACACAGAGAGGCCGAGCACAGCCAGACCCTGCAGGACCCCATGGGTGAGTCACAGCAAACGCTGTAACTCAGCGGAGCCGTCAGAAAGGATTGATTTGAAGCACCTTGTTAATAAGTTTCCTCTCCCGCTGGTCCTTCGGGTAGGTCACTGCCTAATGATAAATGGGGCTGGAAGGTGCCTGCAGACCTAATATCAGCGCAGGTGCCCGGCCTCGATCCATCTTCCTTAGGAGCCAGCTGACAAAACTAACTGTCTCGGTGCCGTAGCCAGGTAAAACACAACTGATAGGAAGAGGAGATGCAAACAGAGCGAAGAGCTGGTGCTGCAGCTGCCCTCCCCACAAAACCCATAAGCCCAGTACGGACCAATGGGCAGAGCATGTCGTACACACCGACCAGCAGAGTCACAAGGCTGCTAAAAGCCAAGGTGAAGAAGCACTGAGCATCATGGACCGAGACAAACCCATCGCTCTCATGCAGGTGACAGGACCCAGAAGCCACGCATCCCAGGGGCTGCCCGAGTGCTCACTAGCATCTATATATTTCCAGCAGAAATGGGGAACATTGTCAGATTGTTCTCCTTCATCCCAGACCCCACACCCTCTTTCTCGTGGTCTTCCTGACTTCAGAAACCAGTAGCAGGTTTTTCTCCATGCTGACACCATGGAAGGACAGCCCTGGGCAGAGCTGAAGCTCTCCCAGGTCCTCTGCATTGCATGCAAGGCAGCTGCAAGATGCAACCCAGCACAGAAACCCAGGAGAGGAGAGGACACTTGAGATCCCCCAGGGTCTCCCAAGGGGAATAAAGAGCCACCATATTTTTTTAGATTTTGCACTGTGGGGGAAGTTAAAAAAAAAAATCATCTTAAAAGTTAATCCTGGTCAACAACTGGCCTACAACCCAGCTACGCCTTAAATAATGTAGTGCTTTATCAAACATTCATAGCGGTGCACAAAGTGATGAACAACGCATGCCTGGCATTTATATAAATATAGTTCCTGATGGCTTGTTTTCCTTGGACAGCCAAAACTTCACAGCTTATCTTCTGTGAGCTTGTGATTTAGCCTGGATGAAAAACACTTTGGACATCTGGGAAAACAGGGCTATTGCACATGCAACTGCTACGGCATCTCCACCAGGCATCAGCAGCCCCACAAAACCCTATAAAAACCCACATTAAAAGAGCTGCTGCTGACCTGAGGAGTCACAAGCCACGCGGCTGTGGCTGGGAGATGGGGATGACCACAGGTATTTCTTCCCACAAGATGTCGTGCAGCATGGGGGTAAGACCAGCCCAAGCCTCACAAAGCGCTGATAAACTAGCAGGACTTTAAAAAACTGCCACCCCTTCAGGATGCTCAGCAAAATATTGGCATATTAAAACACCCCTTTTCTCTTCCATTCCCTATAGCACCATCACAAGCCACTTTTCCGTCTGCTTCTTCCCTTCTCTGTCTCATGAAATCAGTAAGCAGGATACAGCAAAGGGAGGGAAATAAAACAAGAAAACCACATCAGGAAATCCAACCTACCAGCCTTTTCTCAACAGCAACACTTGCTGTAGGCCAGGAAGAGCCCTGGCTGGCCTGAGATGTTTAAGCCTTAATCAGTCATTAAGCACATACCAGCACAGCATCTCCCTCAGCCAGGGGGATGCAGGACCAAAGGAGACCACCAGCCCCCAGGAGCTTTCCCATTCCTTCTGACCTGCTGCTGGAGGCAGGAGGCACATCAGATACGGCTCTTGTTGGGGAGACCTCCTGGGCACAGTCCAGCACATCTGTGATACTGCCTTAGGCCACTTTCTCGGGGGACGTAAGGGATGGGGAGCGTGTCCCGCAGGACCACCAGGCCAAGAGACTATCATTCCCTCCCCCCATGTTGGTGAGGACAACCCAAATTTGGGATGGAGGCAACCAGTTCGATGTGATAGGATGATCAAAACAAACCTAAAACTCCAGCCTGGCAGCTCTGCATTTAAAGCTTGAAAGGAAATTAACATATTAATATATTAATTATGACTGTGTTTATCTCTCTGGAAAGCAAAGCTTTTTCCTGGCAGGTAGGGACATTTTCAAATCAACATTAAAGTCAGAGCTGGCATCACCATAAAACTGAAGGACCCAAATGGCATATCTGTTGTAACCTCTGCAACTGGACCCCTGTTCTCTTCGTTAATGCACTCAAATCAGTTAGAATTAAGCATGTTGGACTTAAAAACCCGTTTAATTTCTCTAATAACTAGAGACACTGGCTAAGCATGTGCTCAAATGCTTTCCTGAATTGGGACCCAATTCCTACCCTGTTGGGCCTCTTTTTTTTTATTTTATTTTATTATTTCTTTAAAGCTGAAATTTGCAGCAGGGTTTTTCAGCCAGGAATAGCGGACTGCAAAAAACACTTTCCACTGGCAAGCTATGTGAATATACATTTTCAAAGGTCTGTAAATTACGCAAGGAGTTGGCGGGGATTAGAGCTGGGAAAAGCTGATCACGTACAAAGAGGGTCACGATCCCATCAGGTCACTGGAAAGAAGACAGAGCCCCAAGACATATCGGATGCCAGCCTGACGTTCTGTCCCATTTTAGCCTCCAGTCCCAGCAAACATTAAGCTGTCGTTTTATTTATTAAAGGCTCAGAAAGCCTCCGGTTAATGCTTGGATTCAGGGTGGCACTGCATCTGCCTACCCGAGCGAACGGCAGCTGCAGACAGCGGCTCCCAGCCCCGGCACGGCAGCGTGGGCACCAGGGACGTACGCCCCGGCACGGCGGCGATCTCACTGCCAGGCACTGTTCCCTCGAGGATACTGGTCTGTCAGCTCGGGGACGGCAACATCAGGCCAGTCATCTCACTCCTGTTGCCCATGGGCTCTCCATTCTCCATCGGGGAGGACACCACCACCGCCCTGTCCGCTACAAGGGCATCGCCTCTGACTCGCAACCTGTCTTTAAACCTCACCTCCAAGATAGAGCTCGTATACCCATAATGAACAGCAACTCTAGGGCACAGCTTAACTGCCTGCCCTCCTCTTCCGCATCTCAGCCCCGCAAATGTCCCTTTCCCCAGCCCTGACACTGTGCCCTCGGGCCAGAGCGCTGCCTTACCTCTCCCTAGAGGAGTCTTCACTGGGAGGCGAAGATGACGACTGAGATGCAGCCACCAGAACAGCTGCTCCAGCGTTGGCGGGTGGCATAGGAAGCTCCGTCTCTTCATCCCCTGCCTGCCTTTTGCTGTTATTCCAAACCTAAGCTATCTGTCTCCCCTGCCAAAAGCCCTTCTCCTGCAGTTCCCCTGGACTGCATCACCCAGAGCAGTTTGGTTGGGAGGGTGTTGGGACCACAGCCCAAGGGACCACAGCCCATTAGCAGTTCTTGATGTTTCCTCATGCTGCCCTGTCTGCTGTCTGGCTTGGTTCCCCTCTCCAACTCACAGATGAGGACTGGACCATTAAGTGACATGACATGGGTTACCAAAGCAGCCAGTGGCAAAGTGCAGCTGGATCTACATCTCCAGGTTCACTCTAGGTGCCAGACCATCTTCCAGGCATGCTCAAAAGCCTCTCGCTATCGCTACAGAGAAGAGCATCCATGGATTAAGTAAGAGAAACTTCAGAGGTTTACCTAAGTTAACACAGCAGGTGAGAAGAAAGTCCAGGAGATATGAATTCAAGATGACTGCACAACCATGCCTTTGATATGCCTACGGTATTAATCATCGCTACCATCGGTAATAAGTCCTGTCTCCTGTCTAGACTTGGAGGCCATACCTAGACTGCAGAGTCTGTGAAGCCAGCACAAAGGCTGCTTGAAAAGTTCTTTTTTTGAACATGAAAGAAACTGAGAAAATAAAGATGGGTCCTTTGTTGCAGGACTGGAATTGCAGATACTCGATTTTCAAGTCTGACATCTATTTTCTCCTCAGTTTTCACCAGGCAGAAGTTCTGCTTCTCACTGATCCTTAAGAGATTTGGTTTGGCAAGATCTTCTCATTGGGAAACTTGTGGGTAACCCCATATTCAGGCTTGCTGGACTTTTATCTGCCTTAATTTTACTAATTCCATCTCTATGCATCCAACGTGTCTCATCTGGAGACGTAGCGGTGCTGCCTGGAATGGACTGGGGGCAAACCCCCTCGAACAGCACTTGATGGACAGAAGCAAAGGGCTCCTGCCGCTGTAGTGTCAGTAGAGATGAGCACCAGGTGTGTTAAAAGATAAAAGCAAGTTAGGAATTCCCAAAGGGCTGGAGAGCTTGAGGCCATCTGCTCGGGAAAGGCAGGAGAGCAGAAATCATCGGGAGCATGGACTGGAAACTGCCCAGAGAAGTGAGGACAGAGTCAGTGAGGACAGTGACATCACCTGCACAAATTTACCCAAATCCCCTTAATCACAGAATGCTGTGTACGCACAGGGACTGGGTTTGGACATGGGGGTCTCCCCAGCAAAGACCAAGACCCAGAAACCCCACCCCACACCAGCAGACCCCACTCAGCACCACGCACGCCCACAGGGCACAAAACCGCTGGAGACCTTCTAATTGCCAGAGAGAACCCAAAGCCACGAGGAGAGGGCATGGCTCCCTTTCCACACCAGCACAAAGGCATCCTTTTGGCTAATTAGGACTGCCTGGCTATTGCCTCCTTCCTTGCTCCATTTCATTTTATTATATTAATAGAAAAAAGACTACTTTTCTCCTTAAACTGCCTCGAATTTTTCTTCTGTCTAAATTCATCTGGGCTCTGCGCAATGTCACCAGGTCAGTTTGTGCTCCTGCTGCAATTCTAATTTTGTCAGCTTTCCATTTTCTAGGGAGTTGGGGGATTTTTCTTTCTTTCTTCCCCACCCCCACTTCCCCCCAAGTCAAAAATGATTTTGCATAACAGTAATAATGTTAATGGCCCTGCACAGCGCATCCAGATTACAACTGCAGCTAGGGAGAAATAAACATCTCATCTTTGCCCTGCTGTTTATCTACCCGCAGCAGAGCCTGGTATCAGGTCAGAACCTGTAATTTCATTAACTTTATCACTCAGATGCGCTTGTTACTAGATGTCATTATTCAGCACATTGCTCCCGTGTTTTGTTTGTGCTGGGCTTCACTTTAGATGCTCCGGCACTGTGCAGGAGCAGCCCTCCCATCCGCATTGCTGCAGAGCGCTGCCTCAGACTTGGGAGGAAAGTTTGGCTTGCTGATCTGTGCTCTGCTTGCCCATGATTTGCAAAACATTTCTGCTGCTCGACCTCCCAGGCAGGGACTTCTCTCCCATTGCGCAGGGCTGTACACAGACTCATCCAGTACAACTCCCTACCTGACCCAATATATCCAGAAGCAACACGTGGGGAATGAGAAACCACGCTCTTCCTCGCGGAAAGGGCAATCGAGCCCAACAGCCGCACAGCGCAGGGTGTGCAAATCCCAAATGATGGAAAGCACCCGCCGCCAGCGCAACTCCGCACCTGCAAATCAATCACTGCCCAGCACATGGGGGAAAGCAAGCAGCGCAGGCAGGTGGAGGGCGAGCCAAAATGCTTCATCTTCATTGGATTTGCCATCCCTGGTAATTAATGCTGGGAAGTGACACTTGAAAGAGCCTCTAGTGACAGCCCCAGTGATGATACCATTTGGAGCCCGCTGACAAGTCCCAGCTGATGTCTTATCGCAACGCTACACTGCAAGAGCAGCAAGAAGAGCTTTTCCCTCGGGCACTGACGGACTCCCTGGGATGCGGGCACAGCTTCTCACCTGGCCCTGGTGATCGCGCCGAAACCTGGCGGCTCCAGCCATGCAGCCGGGCACCAGAGGGAAGGCTGACCCTGTCCCTGAGCTAGGGCCATGCTCCAGCTGGGTTTTCCTTGACACATCCATCTTCGATCTACCTGTAAAACTGTGCCCGAGCAGAACTGATTTCCAGCCCCATGGGATCTCCAGGTACGCGGCGTTTGCTCACACCAACTGCAGAGTTTCTCCACCCCACCTGCCGCATCCCGCGGGAATCCCAGCTGCATCTGCTGCTCGCGGGCAGCTCAAAGCGCCTGTGTGCGCAGCACATCCAACGTCTCCCGAATCACCATGTTTCCCACACGTGTGCAAACCAGGCCAGAGTGCAAAGCCCACAGCACATATAGTTCTATTTCTAGTCTAGAAATCCTAGATCTGAACTACAGCCACCTTGTCCTTGGCAGTCCAGGCTCTGACCAGCTTCAGCAGAGATGAGTAACTAGCGCGTACCATAGCCTGACTCCTTGAGCAAAGCCTCACCCAAGACGGGTGCCCGTCTGGGAGGAAACACACGGTGAACCGGCTCAGTTTGGAAGGATCAGACCAGGCAAGGCACAAACCTGCCTCGATCCAAGGTGCAAAGCCCGATGGCATCACAACCTGAACTGGTGGGAGCATTTGTGAACATATTTCACAGCATGGCATAGCTCTTGCAGCCCCAGCTTGGGGGATTTTTCAGTCAGTATAAGAAGTTCTTTATTGCCAATTCCTGAAGCCCTCAGATAGTTTAATATTCTGCCCTAGATCTTGTTTACTATTATGTTTTGAAGAGGACTGAAATGCAGTTACTGCTGTCTTCCCCAGTCACACAACTCTAAATAATTTATAGAAAAGCAAAACAAAGAAGAAAATATGAAAGAACAAAAAAGGTAGCTCAGTTACGATATATGAAGGCATTCATTTGTTCATTCTCACCGAGCAGAGGGTTGGGGAAACATCTCTTAACACCATGGGCTGGTAACAGGCAGCCGTACACAAAGGGGGATGCCAACAGGGATGCTCAGATCAGCACTCGAGCACGGCAGATGGACCCCTGGGCACCTCCATGTTTGTTTGAGCAACGATAACCATCGCCATCATAATCATCTTGTTTAAAAGAGGAAAGAGTAAAAAGCACTTTATGGGTGGAAGAAACACAACCTCAGCCACCACTTACGACCATCACGAGCGCAGAGACCTGCTTTCCAAACACAATGCATCATCTGGGCTCTCCCTGGCTCTGTTGGTTGGAGCCGCGATCTCCTCCACAGAGCTGAGGAGAGTCCCTGTCCCCATCCCCGTCCCCCAGCACAGCCATCGTGGGTGCTCCAACCAGGGACTGTTCAGGCTTTATGGGAATCCCGCACGGTCACAGAAGGGAAAAATGGGTCCAGCATCACCCAAAAGCTCCTTCCCTGCACACAGCAAGCCGGCACATCCCTTCCTTGCTCCTGCTGCAGTCACTCAGCAATTAGCACTAACGTACTTTGCTTTTGTTTATTCACATATATTTTACTGTGCATTGCAGGTGAACAATATTAAACGGCTACTAACAACGTTTCAATAAGCAGAGGTGGGTATTGCAGCTTCTGAGACAGACTTTAAAAATGCAGGCAATCAAGTGTGCATTAGCTGAAACACTCTGGGGAAAGCGCTGCTCTTCTCCACGCAGGAGAAGCATCCCCCCCGAGTCACGTAGTTGTACCCATGCAGCCTGCAGTCCCTCCATCCCTGTGCACAGGCAGGGGGGCAGCACCCAGACCCTGTCTGGCCCTCTCGGCAACAGTTCTCCAAGTACAGAGTTCAGCAGCACGAGTTTTATTTGCGGTTAAGAGAACAACTAAATAAAGAGAAGCCAGTCTAGACTGCTTTATACCGGCTGTCACACTTGCCTCCTAGAGCCCCTGAGTGCTCTCCAGCAGTGCATTAAGAGACACCACCAGGATCTGTCACCCACGGTTTGGTCTCTCCTCCTCTCCCAGGAGAAGCTGTCCAGGCAGGTAACGTGCCTCTCCAGCTGCTCAGCCTGCAGGAGCACTGCTAAGCCCTGTCCATACGGACTCTCCTCTGCTCCCGCATACCTGGTATGGCCAGCAACGGGTGCCATCAAGTCCACTGTGACCACAGAGGACCCTGTGTCTGTCCATCCTATTGTGTCCAACCTTTAGCTACTCGCTGTGCCTACACCGGACCGCTTTACCCCATTAATACTTTCCTTCTGAGCTGGGCAGAGCTTTGGGGAGGGGGAAGCAGAACTCCTCCAAATCCCAGCCCTGCACCTTCAGGGAAGGCACAAAGCATCCGCAGCACCTCGCCTGCTCAGGAACAGGCACCCCAGCCCAGCTCTTGCTGCCCAGCTCCCCACAGCTACTACCAGGGCATTTATACCTTACAACAGCAGCATTATCCAATATTACACCTTACAAGCAGTCAGCACCATAGGGACAGGCAGCAGCCATAACCCACACCTATGGAATTGTATAAGCTTCTTTCTGATCTGACCTACAGATGCTATATAAGACTACCTGCCATGCCAAACACCACGGGCGGGAAATGGTTCACATTTGGGGTCTGTATCCATCCATCAGATCCACACGGATTCTGCTCTGAGCTTCTTCCCGCAATGAGAATTTTCTGATCTGCCATTTCCAACTCCACACAGGGCTCCTATGTGCTTGCCTTAAATCTACAGCCCTGATGACTTTGTTTGCGGGCGACTACAGGATCATTTGTCTGATTGCTCAGAGAATAAAGCACAGGGGATGTTTTGCCGCTGGTGGAAAATACAGCTTTATGGAGCAGCTCTCCGAGGAGCATCAAGGCTCAGCAGGCTGGCGGAGCCCCAGCGCACCAACACATTCGCTCGCTAGAACTGATGCCCTACTCGACAGCAAGGCAATGAACATCTCTGCCACCTAGAGAGTTAAGACTGGCCTGATTGATGCCCATGTGCTAGCACTCACCCACAGCAATAAGTTAGGATGAATCCCAGCATTCCCATCCTGTTGAGGAGACAGGAGTTCCGGCGCTGCTGGATCAGCAGAAACAACTCCTCTGTGCTGCCCCGTGCACGGTGCTGCACAAATCCAGGGCAAAAGAGCAATTCCCTCCCTGGGGAAATGCCAGCTCTGCTCTGTCAGCCAGGCATCCCCTGACCCACTGGGTGTTTCACAGCAGTCTCTGCCATTGCTAGGACAAGATACTGCTATTGCTAGGACAAGATACACCACCAAGCCTGAAAGCAGAGCCACCAGCTTCCCATCTCATCGTGCTGAGCAGGCTCACGTTGGAAACAGGAGACTGGTTTTGGAAGAGGATGTTGACAAAGAAGATGGGTCAAATCCTATGAATCCGTATCTCCGTGGAGCTCCCAAGCACACAGCTCACATGCTCCTGCAGCACCTGAACCACCAGCAAAGCACAGTCAGGGAGTGCTGCAAGAGCAGGGGACCTGGTCCTTGGGGCCGGCAATGACAGCTGAGAGCTCACAGCTACTGTGCCTCAGTTTCCCCAGCACCATCCAGAGGCGATTCCCCTCTCAGGAAAGGCAGCTCCAGGACAAGGTCTGCAAACCACCTTGAAGATGACAGGACCAGAGCCTGGAGAGCCAAGTGCCAGCGACAGGGGCTATATATGGACGAGCCACCCTCTCTAGGTGACACCGCACAGGACAGACACCCTGGCAGGGGATGGGAGAGCGAAAGAGAAGAGGGAAAACCCACAAACCTTTCTTTTCATAGTCAGGCTTCTCCTCTCCACCCCGGCCCAGGCTCTCCAGCGTCCGCGTCACCTGGCTGCCAAATTCATCCTCCCTGGTGCTGGGCTCTGCCCGTCGCGGGGTCTCCTCCTCCTCCTCGTCCTCGTAGTCGTCCAGGATGGGGGTCTCGCGGATGGGCACCCCGATGACCGAGTTGTGGGCCTGGAGGCGCGAGTTGCGGAAACTCTCACGGGCCTGGGGGCCCAGCAGCACCGAGGGGATGTAGTGGATCTCGTGGGTGGCCTCCGTGCTGGCGCTCTTCTGCGGGATGCGGCGGCGCTTGTGCCAGCGCCGCTGGGCATACAGAGCCACCATGAAGACCAAGAGGAGCAGGAGCAGCGCAATCAGCCCACCCTGCGGAGGAGAGCAAAGAGCATGGGTCAGGAGAGGCACAGCGATGGGTCAGGAGATGCTGCAGCCAGTGTCCATGGACCCTCTCCCCTTCCACCCCTAGAACACTCTTTCATCAACACTCCACGAACCGCATGCAGGCGGGTTCAGAGCACCCACCTCTGGGGCAGGACATCACGGGCAGGCGGAGCAGGGTGCCGCAGGTGTCCTTTAGCTGGGGACAGCACAGTGACGCCCCCGGCTCAGCTCTGCCCGCTCTCCCGGGGACTTTGTTCTTACCACGCACCCCTCGGGTCCCCACAGCCCCCCAGCTCACCCACACGCAGAGTGGCCCGAGGTGGGTGAGCCCTCCCCCCCACCCCGCACTGGGAGATGGGAAAGGAGGCAACTGCATCCCACCGCTTAGGAGAAAAAAAACTCATTAAAACAACCCAGCCACCGACACGGGAGCAGTAAAGCCTCAGCAGAGACACACAACATTACACACAAACAATGGTGCGTGGTGCCATTTGTTGCAACCACCGCTCCCCAGGGGACGGTTACTCCGGCTCCATCACTTCTGGTTGTGATTTGCCTATGGTTTCAACGAGACTTCACCTGCAGACCTGGGGGCACAGCACAACATATTCCAGACCAAGACCACCTCTGCAAAGCTCTCCTCTTCCCCCACCTCCAAATTTTATTCAATACCACTCCCACCTATGTTACCATAAAAATTAAAAAAAAGCAGTATCTTTACCAAAAAAATAAACTTCCTAAATATCTGTATGTCTGTGGAAGTGGCCTCCCAAGGGAGCCAGGCTGGGAAGTGCCAAAGGGAGCCAGCCCTGCATCTGGCTGTGCTGGAGGTTAAATTCAGCCAGTCGCTCAGCCCCGCACCGGCAAGAGCTGTGCCTGTGCCAGCTTCCAGCCTCTTAATCTCCGCAGCGTCGGAGCAATTTTATCCCGTGGAAGACAAGCAAAGCAGGGCATGTAAATCAGGAGTGGTGTGAGCAATCGGGGCTTTTCAGCATGACACGGAACAGCCAGGGCAGGGCAGGCGTTTCTTTGGCACAGTGGATGCCACAGCCCAGAACTTTACAGAGCGTGCAAAAGCAAAGCGGAGACGTGCAAGTATTTCCTCTGCATTTGATACAAAGCACCGTGCTGTACCCAGAGCGCGGCTCCGACTTGTAAACAGGATCAGCTGTAAAGAGGTGGCATTCAAAATTGCAGCTCACAGGATGAATTAGCTGGGGAGAGGCCTCGAGAGCAGAAGCAGAGGAGAGACGCTTCCCTGGACCATTCCAGCACCACGACCCACCACAGAGAGGAACCCAGCCCAGCATCTCCCATCAGAACCCCCCGCCTCTCCCCTGAGATTGGCACTAATGGGAGAAGGGCTCAGAGATTCAGGAAGACATTGCTCAGCTTGACTTCCCTAATTTAGGTGACAGGCACCATCAGGAAATGCAGTTTGGTGTCCAGGAGATGCTCGGGGATCTCTGTGTGGGAGAAGGGCAGGGCTCACTGAGCCGACTGGGCTCTTGCCCTGCAGTGCCAGAGCACCTGAAAGACCAGTGGGATGAAGACCCTACCTGGCCTTCCACACTCAGAACCAAGAAACAGCATAGACACCTCAGTCTGGAAGAGCAGAAACGTGTTTCCTCAGGTCTGCAGCACCTGATGCACAGAGAGCCCCGAGCATCACAGCAGCTCCCCAGCACGAGCCACCCGCACCCCCGCGGCACCAAATAGGGGCCGCTTCCTTGGAAGCCTGCTTTGCAGGAGAAAAACCACAGCACACCAGACCCTCCAAAAGGGAAGCCCAGTGACAAGGACACAGCAGGGCCACAAAATTCAACACGACGAACCACGCCGCAACATCAGGTCCGGCTCGAGTGCAGGTATCCTTCCAGCAAAACGAGGGCTCTCGCGTTACAGAAGCATTTCAGAACAACACTCGTGGACGTGACTACTGAGAAAAGCCTTCTCCAAGGCCTCACCACCAAGCCCCCGAGCTGCCCGGCTGGACGTCGCTCATCATGCTCTCTGCAACCGCAAAATGGCTGCAGGGCAGAGCAGGGCAGAGCACTCTGCTCCCACAGCCACACGGGCACTCGCCCTCCCTGGGAAAGCACAACCTGAGACAACCCAGATGCTCGGAAAAGGCCAGGGTGACTGAGAAAGCCCTGCACAAGAAGCAGCTTTGCCAGCTGGACCCAGAAAAGGGGTCCAGGCACCCCTGGCAGTGCCGGGGCCGTGCATCTGTCTGCCTGGGCTCACCTTGTGTCTGCCCCCAGGAAATGGCTTAGAGCAAATAAACCTGTCAGCAGATTAAATTAAAGATCTCTCTGCTTGGGAGAAATGACAAAAAGGCGTAAAGGCACAGAGGTTATTAGCATGTCGTTCCCCCCACCCTCTGCAGCTCGGGAACAACAGGGTCAGCTCAAGGAAGCCAAGGGCTCCCAGCCCAACCCGGCCACGGCTCCTGCATCCTTTGGGGATGAGCCGGAGATCTCTGCTCTGCCAGCCACTGAGACGACGGTCCCCTCTGTGCCTGGGGAAGGCCAGGGGTGCCCGTGCCAGCCCCTTGGGTGAGCATTCATGGGCTCATAAGCAGGCAGCTCAGTTTCAACGTGCTCCTTTCGTCCCTGACCCCGTGCCAGCAGCTGCTTGTTGAACCACACCGCACGCACTGGGAGAGCTTCCTGGGAAAAAGGGGAAAAAAAAAGAGAAAAAAAAAAAAAAAAAAAGAGTCAAACTTAGGAGGCATTCAAGCCAGCCTCATTTTAATCTATTTTTCATGTTAAATTATCCAACTGAGGGAGCGGGAGAGAGAAAGGGGAAGTAAGGGATAATATGAGAAATGTTTTATTTGACAATGTGTCATTCGGAAACTGATTATTTCTGTCTCCGAGCTTTTTAATATTCCCAAACAATGGCCGAGCCGCACGGGGATTTGGTATTCTAAGGCTGGATTTATAATACTCTGTTCTGCAGTGATAAGAACACGGGCCTTTAATCCTCTGAGCTGTGAACATGCATATTCTCCCACGTAATGTCCTTCCCGATGCGCTCCCGCGTGCCCTGCGCCGGCCGAGCAGGAGCCACTGGGCACCGGAGGGCTGCTGGGACCCCCAGGGGAAGAGGAGGGATGGGAGGAGGAGGATGGGGGAGAAGAGGGCTGGTGGGGACAACCCCTGCGTCTGCAGAACCGCAGGGCTCGCGGCACTGGAGCAAACCTCAGCTGAAGCTGGAAAACAGCAGGGCTGCGACTTATTTGAAGTACAAAAGGAAAACCGATGGAAGAAGCCACCTTGAAGACCAAGAGATCAGGCGCTCATATAAATTATGAAGGCTGGCAAGCTGCCAACCTGGAGGGCGATCACTGTTTGGGCATCCGTCCGACATGCCGAACAATTTCTGAGCAGCAAGAGGATGCACGTGCTTCTTCAAACACAAGCCACCACCCTTCCCTACCAAAGCCCTGAAAGACGAGGGCATCCTGCTGCTCCTCTGGGATCTGGACAAACTTGCTCGTAAAAGGCTCCAGCCCTTCCTGGTCAGCTCTGCTCCCCATAATAGGGTGGACGTGGTGTGGGTCCCCGGAGGAGTCCGCCAGCCCTGCAGCTTTGCAGTCAAACACTGCACAACCGCAGCGACACAGCCCAGCCGTTATGAAAGCAAGCCCTGTGGTCTGCCAGCCACCGGGCCAAAAAGGGCTGAAGTCACAGAAGAAGGTCCCAGGCTGGAAGAGAACATGGTTTGGGCTGGCCAGACCTATTACACCAAAGCATCCCTTCTGCAGGTCAAAGCAAAATCGGTGCAAAACAGCACAGCGTTCAGCCCGGCGCTGACCTGAACCCCTTCTACTGCTTCTGCTGAACACTGATGCAAGGTTTTGCCCTGGGGGAAAAAATATCCTGATTTCTTTTCTAACTTTGAAGCCCCTATTGCTCCCGCATGACATCCAAAACCAATTATTGCCCCACATTGTGCTGACAACCAGCCCCATCGCTACCTACCCGCTGCTGGGTGAAATGGGGCTCTCGCAGCCCAGGGACATCACCCACTCCAAGGACGGTCCCCCCGGACAGCCGGGCTCTGCCCAGCACAAATCCTGCACCAAAGGCCCCCCCATCGCACGCTGCAGCTTCAGAGAGCTGGGGTGAGCGGGACCCCGATGCTGGAGCATCACATCGCTCTGCGTCGTCCCAGCGGGTGAACCACGGTAAGCAAATAGGAATCAGCAATAACCACACAATCCTCGGAGCTCTTCACGCTGTGTACTTTTTCCTTTCTTTCCTTTTTGGCCGTGAAGGTAATTAAACACTAGAACAATTTAGCAAGGGTTGTAGTGGATTATCCATCACTGTCAATTTTTTTATTTTTTTTTTAATTTTTGTTTTTTTAAATCAAGCCTGGATGCTTTCAGAGAAGTTATGCTTTATTTCAAACGAGAAATAAGGGCTCCAGAGTTCTTGTGCCTTGTGCAGTGCTGGAGGGCAGAGCAGATGACCCCACAGTCCCTTCTGGTCTTCCACTGCCCCAATTTTGTCCTTCCCACATTTCAGCTCTATAGCACCTTACTTCTCTTTCAAGCATTTCATCCCCTCCCAGGTCAACCCAGACACGGAAAGCACCACCAAACCCTGAACACAAGCGGGCAGGTAAGGCACGTCCACCGAACGGCACACCGAAGGGGGAGATGCCACCAGCACGGACCAAACCTCGGACCTCCACAGCTCGGTACACAAACCTCTCCTGGCTCATCTCTGCGATTGCCGAGGGCTGTAATAAAGCAGCGCTCAACGAGCAAGTGTAGCAAACATTTGCATTAGGTTTTAGCCATGCTGTAATTTGAGCTAACGGATTTCTAATTAATTTAACTAAAAGCGATGGCCAACGGCAGCACAGAGACCCTATAAATGCCGTTTCACCAGGCAGAGGCTTGCTCCCGGGCACAGATCCTCCAAAACCACATCCCAAGGCAAACCACAACCAGAAGCAGAACTGGGATCATCCGCATTAGCCATTATAACAGTGCCTGTTAATTAGTAATCAAGTCTCACGGCCAAACCCTCTGCTGCAGCCAAACTCAGAGAAGACACCCACGGGTGCCCAAGCTGGCCGGAGGGCAGCCCCTGGTCTCTCCATCCTCTCCCTCCCAGCTCCACCAGCAGGTCTCTTTGCCAGGCCAGACCCCAAATCAGGACCCCCATGCCTTCACCCCAACTGAGCTGCACTCGGGAGAGGTTTGGAAGCAAAATACCACATTTAACATGTTGGGTTGCACGGTGTCTGCTTCTTCCCTTTCCAGATCAAACCTCCGCACCAGGCTAGCTTCTCCCTAGGACTCCTTTGCCTTATTGCTCTTTTTCTCTTTGCTGCACCTCTCAATTTAAATATTTCTCCTGCAAATCTTAATTAACATGCTGTTTGCACCTTCTTTCAGATCATTAACGATGAAAAATAAGGCTGATCTCTGCAGACATCTCTCGGAGCCTTCCCTCTCCTGCGCACTGCTGTTTATCATGACCTCCTCTGCACCCTGCTGCTTCCTCGCCCTGCCGGGGCACAGGACATACCCGCAGATGGCACACGATCCCTTTGGCTTTAAAGAAACAGCAGGGCTGGGGAAAGGAATTTATAGTGTGCTCTTCCCTAGAGTGGGGATAACACCAGCCTCCGGCTGTTATGCCCATAATGGGGGAGTTTGGGCTGTTTCCCTGCAAAATTTCTGCACCCACGGCACCTCCGTCTGCCTCTCCGTCCTCCCCCTCTCGTGTCCATTGGCCTATTGCAACCAAGTCTAAAAAGGCAAAAGAGGTCCCAGAAATACCAACAGCCGTTCAGCTCTGTGGTAAGAGGAGATCGGCAGAGGAAAGAGGCCCCGGATCACCCCGTCCGCTAACGCAGGTCGCACACGAGGGCAGGGAGGAGTTCTCGGAGCCAACCGAATGCAGGCGAGGAGGGAGAGGACAGCAGCGGAACAGGGCTTTGGGAAACAGGCTTTGCAAGAAGCAGTCACATCTCCTGCAAGAGGAAAGCAGGGCTCGTGGATAGAATGGAGCAATAGCACCCGGAGCTGGGGAAGGTGCCGGATCCTGTCGCGGGAGATGCTCCCGCAGGCACAGACCTGACCAAGCCTGCTCGGTCCTCACACAGCCTCTGCCAGCAGAAGGGATGTGACAACGTAAACCAGGGATGGAAAGATGCTTACTCTCCTTCTTGCGTGGGTGGCACAAGAAGTTGGGAGCTTGACTTGCAGCAAGGATCGTTCAAGAAGAAACGTAATGCCAAAAAGCGTAACGCTCCCAGGAGAGCTGGGACAGCTCAGTCACTGGAGGTCACCTGCCCAAAGTGCAGAGCAGCACTGGCACACCACGGGGACACGGGGGTCCTGCCAACTGCCCCTCCTGAGAGCAGGTGGCTTTTGTCTGGAGGACAAGTTGCCCACCCCATCCGTGAATCTCGACCACCCTCTGACAGCACGTACTCCCACACACTGCAAGGCTCAGTAAACGAGTCCGTGGGCAGGTGAGCATCAGGCAGGGAAACTGAGGCAGAGCACGACGATGAGACTACCAAGGACAGACAACAAGTCAGCATGAAGGATAGTGAGGAAGAGATGAACACCAGGATTTAAAAAACAAACAAACAAACAAAAAACCAACAAAAAACAAAACCATACAAAAACCCCAACCCCCCCAAACCACCAAACAAACAAAAACAAACAAACAAAAGAAAACCAACAAAAACCCACACACCACAAAAAAAAAACCCCTTCTAAAGAGATCTGGATCCAGTCCTGATCTCAAAACCACTTGACCCCACCTCTCCATAAAAGACAGCAATGCTACAGGGCAAATCTACTAAAAAAATACAGCATTTTCTCCCTGTACGCTTCAAATCCCCATTTGAGCAACGCTTCACCAAGGTGCTTAACCACACGCTTAACTTCAAATCTGTGTTTAATTCCCATAACAGTCCATGAGACTACAGCATACGCCTCAGCACTTTGCTGAGCAGGAATGGCTGCTTGAATTGTGGCCCGAAGAGAACTGTATTATGTCTTTTTTCTCCTCTTTCCACAGCTCTTACAACATCATCAAACTCCAGCGATGATGGGCCACCGTCTTCTGTTGTTGTCATTATCACAACCATGTCACCTAACTGCGCCCAGAGCCAACAGCACCCATGAACCACCCTCTCTGAAAGGGCTTATGCTGGTGCAAGGGAATGCAGGATCTGGCCCAGGGGTTTAAAAGGAGGGGTTCCTGCAGGTTTGCTTCATCTGGCCCGTGCAGATCCATCATACACAGCTGCTCTGCTTGCCATGCCGTATGTAAACGCATTGGGCATAAATTTAATAGCATATACAGTCCTGCAAAGTATAATACACGCACAAGAGATGAGAATTACAGTTGCTGTGGGAACCATAACTTTAAAATCTCCGACTCTTCCACGTTAAAAAAAAGTAACGAGTCAGGCAAAAAGTCACATTTCCATATAATTTTTTTTTTTTTAAGCCACACTGAATTTTGTTTTGCTGTTTCATCGAAGAACAGAAACAAAAAGAAGGAGTGAACCTGCCAATCAGCCTTTCTGTGCCGTTCAGACATGCAATGTGATGTTCCAGTAAATGTTTATTTGAATGGTCTCCCAGGCACCGGCTGTATGCAAGCACCAAAATACACAGCCCTCAATCACACTGAACAAGCCTGCATATCCCGAGCTGCACATCTTGCTAGGATAACAATTCAAAATTACTCCTAATCCATTTTTATGATGTTAAAAAAAGGGCATTTATTTGCAGTGAACTGAAAGAGGAAAGCTGGAGGTGATTTTATTAAGCACCTGATTGCTAGCTCTTTTTAAAGCCAGAGCGCATATTGCATAAATTGTGATTTTAATGCGTGCTAAACGGTTCACCTAAATCGGCTGACCTGCTAACCCAGAGCTTGCCCTCAGAGAGGGAAGATTTTAAAATGCATAAGGTCTCGTGCGTTCACACTCATGTTTCCCTAATGCGGGCAGGCTGGCTGAGTGCAAAGCTGAGACAAAAACAAGAGCTTTCCCCCCACAAAGAGTTTCAGTTACTGAGCCCCATCCCTCCTCCCCACCGAGCCTGCTAGAGACCCCTGCACACCCTCATCCCGCTCAGCTGGTTTACACCCGGTACCTGAACTGCATTTTCCAAAGGGGAGGAAAAATTCCTTGAGTTAAGAACAACCAACCCTGCCTTCAAATAAAACAAGTCACCACATCCACGGGAAGCCTCTCCCAGCGCAGGCGAGGTCTCACCAGCACGGACCACCACGCGTTGCAGGTTGAGAGCGCCTGGGGTTCACCAACGCACAAAGCGCCTCGCAATTAAACACGAGGCTAAAGGCAAGGCCCTCCAAACCAGCAAGCACGGAGCCACCACCCACGCAATGTCCCTCTCTGCACCGTCTTTAGACCAGAGCCCAAACCCTGACAGCTCATGGGGACCCAGCTCGGGCAAGGAGCATCCCAACGGCCAGCGGAGCTGCCCTGCGGTCGCATCCCGGCAAAGGTAGCCCCTGCTGGGAGAAGAGCAAATGGGAATCCACCCAATATCAAGGAAAACCACCAAAGAGACCGTGTGTGGCCCTAATACCTTCCCAAATGACAGAGAAGAGCAACAAAGTCCTCCAAGGCTCAGTTTTGGCTTGGTTTCACTGGAATTGCCAGTAACAGCAACTTGGCCATGCCTGCTTTGTCTGATGCTAGTGGGGAACATGTCCCTGCCCCACCTCTGCTCCCTCCAGAGCTTCCCATCTTACAGCAGAGATGGTCACTTGGGGATTCCTCCTCATCAGAGCCCTCCAACAGACCTGCAAGATTTGCACCTCACACCCCTGGGCAGGGAGAGCCGGTCCCAGGGGAGCCCCAACCTGCCTCGGGGGCAGACAGTGCTGCCTACAGGAACATCTCATGGGGTTTTTCCAGACTTTCCTGCCCTGCGCTGTGGACCGAGCTCTGCCCATGCAGGTGCTCCATCCACCAGCAGAACATCTGGCACGATGCCCTCAGCTGCAGCAGCCAAGCCACACTGCTCTGTGTTTTTCTGGAGCCACTTTTATCACGTTCATGCTTTACCCATTGCCCAGCGGAGCCCACAAACACCTCCACAGCTGCTGCCCAAGCTAGTGCCTTCTCCTCCACAAAAAATAATGCAGAATATTCATTTTAGCGTCTGATGGAGAAGCCAACCTGCCGGTCAGTTGGCCCAATGAACAGAGCAGCACAGTATTACTCACAGCAAAAGGCGTGTGGAAGTGGCATGGTGAAGGAGGGATGCAGCTAAACTTGCTAATTAAAAAAAGGGATAAAACTCAAAGCAGCTGCACATTTTTAGGAGCCTTTGCCTCAGGCTCATTTCAGACCCCACAAGCGACCACCCACAAACCTCAGCACCTCCACTGCCCCTCAAAAAACACAGTGCAGGTCCTACCTTTGCTCCCACCCCGTGTTTATATGCTTTGTTTGGACAGCGAGTGCAGGAGAGCATCTCCCAGAGCATGTGTACACAGCTTATCTCTGGGGCACCCAGGCATCAGCTGGGGCCTCCGGGAGCCACCACAGACTCGAGTGGCAGTTACCGTGGGCCCCTCCCCGAAATCACAGCCACTGCGGGATACCTGAACTACCCAGCTGCTTCTCACCCCTTCCAAACAAAGGTTTAACAAAAGCTAAAGCGAGGTCTCAAATTACGAGGATTATTACAGTATCTACCAGCAGAGCATTTGCTAGCAAGTGATGAAATATAATTAAAAGTAAAGAACACTTGTCAGATAAATGAGTAACATGTACTGCTGTTGCAAAAGTACCTTTCTTGGTTTTTTAATAATTGTGTTTATCCGCTTCCTCACTAATTTACAAAAAATGCAGTTAATTCTCCGTGGATCTCACAACCATTAGTGCGAATTAATGCTGTTCCCACTGTATATTCTGCATATATTAAAAAAACATTAATCTAATAAGAGATGCACATCTCCGGATGAGGGAACATGAAGACAATTCACATTGTGCCTCCAGCTTCCAAGTGCTGGTGAGTGACACGGTACAGCATCCTTTCTGCTCAATTAACCAGCCAGCTTCTGGGGACTGCCAGATCTTGGACAGTTGTCCAGAAAAGGTGGCAAAGCACAGAGAAAAATTCACCGCAGTGTTAAGGAACAAGGGCTTCTTGGAGTAGCCCAACACCTCCAAGCCCCATTGATGGGGTCTCCTCTGCGTCAGTGTGTGCTGCTGCTCTACACAGGGTGGAGCAAAGACAGGCAGGAGACTGCAAAAGGGGTTTAGAGTTTATTTATGGGCATCTCAAAACAATTTATAGAGCAAGGAGCTGATGGGAAGGTGCTATTGTGCACACAGGAATGGAGGGAAAGAGCTCTTTTTGTTGTTGGGGTTTTTTTTTTAAAGGTTTATTACTGAGCCCATAGCTGGCAGCTGCTTTGGGAACGATCCAGCCTACTGTGTAAAAAAACCAAAAAAAACCCTGCCTTACCATATTTAAAGTGCAAATATTTCAGCATAATGAATGCCTTTCTGAATAGCAGCAACACAAACCACTACTTTCCAGGGGGAGAGGGAGGGTATTCAAACACAAGAACAGGGATAAAAGCTCCATGCACGTGTCTATGTAGCATTTGGCATCTTTGCAATTCCAGCATCACAACTCACACTGCAGGAGTCACACACTGCAGCCCCCGCTACGCCAGAGAAGAGCCTCTACTGGTACCTCAGGCAGTGCATACCAGGAAAAGAGAAAAGAGTTTATCAATTTGCATATATGCAATTTGAAAAATGCACCGACCCCCCCATGCATCACAGAGCAGGCAAATCCAAGACTGATTTAAAGACAAGATCAAAAAGCTCAGCAAGTCCACAAATCTGCTCCTCTCCCAAAACACCACAGCTAGTCCCATCAGGTTAAGAGTCCGGTTAAGTACAGCACTTAACCATACACTTAACTCCCATTAACTTCACCAGGACTTTGCACATACATAAAATTTATCAAGTGTTTCAGGGCTTTTTTATCTTCTTGCCCAAGAACACAGAGTTCCTGTTACCCAGCCTTTGGTGTGATACATCCAAACAACCTCGGGGCTCGGCACAGCGGAAACGCAAATCCACGGGGACAAGAGTTTTCCTGCCGTACAGCTCCCACACTCGTTGCTTACGCACCTGCAGGTCCACAAAAACCTTTTTGTTCCGCAGCATGTCAGACCACGCTAAGCTGTCTCGCCAAAGCTCTGCTACTCGTTCACCGAGCCCTCTTGCTGTATTGATCGAAAGCTGGGAATATAAAAGGACGGGAACGCACCAGCTTTGTTTTGCCCGCTTGTTTTCAAGTGGCTTTGAAGGACACGAGGCCAGCGATCTTGCGGGGGAGGCAGAGCCGTAAGTGGGGAGTGCAGGGCATCCCGCTGCCGGGCTGGGAGGGGAAAAGCTGAGTTTGCATCTGCCAAGAGTCTCTTGGCACCCACGGGGTGCAGCCGGAGCAGCTTCAGCTCTGGAGAGCTTTGCACACCCAGGGGACAGTCCCCATCCCAAAGCACTTACAACTCGAGGCACCTGCAATTCAAGTCCCTCTTTTTTCTTTATGGGTATGGGACAAAGATGATGGGAGCAGAGGAGGGAGCAGAGGAGGCAGCAGAAAGCAGGGCTCCTACCTACATCATTCCTCTGCAGGATGCTGCAGGAGGGAGACTCTGAACAGGTACCAAGACGCTGCCACTTCCAAAAGGACATTTCCCTGTGTGTTTTGAGGAAGGACCAGTGATTTGGGGCAGCCCAGTCCAGCCCTCCCATACTCAACAGCCTGGATTTAAAGCACCACAATTTGAAAGCCTGTGACCATTTCTGAGCCCCCCACCAAGCTAACCTGCACCCTTGCTAGAGCAGAGCTTGGGAAGAGGGGACCTGAAGGGACACCCTGGAGACCACCCAGCTGCAGCCCCCTCCGGGGTAGGGCCCACAACTGCAGCCCTGCTCTCCAAAGGGACCTTTGCAGAGCTGTGAGCTTTCACTTGTGCTCTCACAAAGCAAGAAGCAGTCCTCAGCTCTAATTACAGCCACCTTCTGGCAAAGAGGAGACAAACCTTTAATTAAGAGAAACTGGCACCAGAGCAGGGAGAGGCCAGTGGGCAGCAGCCATGACTCAGAGGGGCAGACAGGGTTTGGGGGAGCTGGTGGGCTCACTCAGTGCCACAGACACGCATCAGGGTGCTGGATTTTCTCTCCCTGCATCCTCGCAGGCAGGATCGATGCCATCCCCTGCAGGACGGGGTCACCAGCTGCCACCCCTCCCACCTCTGCTAGGGCTACAGGGCGCTGCTCAACCCCCCAAATCTGGGTTCACCCAACATGGACATCTCCTCCTGTGTGACCAGCTCAGGAGCCTGCCTGGTGCTGCAGCAAAGCCCGGGTGAGACCAGGAGCAAGCTAAGTAGCAGCAGGGGTATAGACTGCTTTTATTCCAGGCACACAGCTCACAACAGCCCTGAGCATCCTGCACATGGACAAGGCATGCCCGCTCAGCCCTGGGGACCATCATCTCCTGACTCCATACCCCAGCTGCACCCCTTGCCCACAGAAAGCAGCAAGTATCACGGTGATGCCACCTGGTTGCCACCAAGATGACCGGCCAAGCTCGCCGGTACACACCGCTCTATACACTTCAAGGGACTGAGACAATTTGGGACCTGCACTCCCCAGCCTAGCTGTAAACAGGGGGTTGGGAGAGCATCCGAGCAGGATGCGTGCGTGGAGAAATGAGAGCTCCTTCCCAGATGGAGAGAGGACTGAAGGGCACTGCTATTCCAGCCGGTTCACTGCAGCCCAGCTGAACCGTGCCATGAGGGTCCATGACAGGAAGGCTGCAGCCCCCCCCCATCCCCATACAACAGACACTGTGAAAGTGTCCATTTGGAAATGGGAAAGAACTCATTTCAATTAAACATGCCTGGTGCTCCAAACGAAACCAATTAATTCTCCCCATCTGAAAGCTGATTAGCCAGGATATCTGAGTAAATGGATAATAACAGGCTAATAACCCCCCTCCCATCCTCGTGCACGCGCCCATGCTGCCGTGAGGTTTTTGACACGGTGTCGCCGGCATAATTGCAGCATCTGTGAATAATCGCGGAGTGAATTCAGCCACCGATGGCAGGCAGCACCATCCCTGGCAGCAGGCAGGGACTGGGCAAGGATGGCCACTTTGGAGCCAGCCTGACACCCAGTTACCCGCTCCCAGCCCTCCGCGCCCCCCCTCCCAGCAGCATCAATCGCAGCATGAGCTCCGTGGCACTGGGCCCCCCCTCTGCAGCACCCCGTCTCTGCTCACTCACCGAGGGACACCAGCGGGGGCTTGGGAGGGCCAAGCACAGCCATACGGGTTGGGTGTTCAGCTGACGAGCAGTAACTCATTAATGCAAGCAGGCCTCAAACAGGGCTCTGTGCAAGGAAAGCTGCCCCCCCAACCCCCAAAACCTCCTTCATCCCCTGTAGGAATGCTCTGTGGGGCAGCCCTGGGCACAGCAGTTCCCAGCTCTCCAGCCCTCCCCTCTCCCCATGGTTGTTATTAGCCAGAGTTTAACTCTACTCTTTAATTAATTTCCTCATCCTTCCCCCTTGACTCCTGCCCTCCAGGATGGGCTCCCACCCAGCCTGGCTTGGGGACAGACAGTAGACTCACCAAGGTGCTGGGGTTAACGACCAGGGGAGAGCTCCGCACCACCACCCCAAAACAGCCTTATAACCCCCCCAGTTTAAGCATCCTCCACTAACCCAAGCACGGGATGGGCAGCTCTTGGAGCGGCACCAAGGCTCAGCCACCGGCATCCTCAGGGAGTTTGAACGGCTGAATCCAGACATGGGGATGGCAGCAAGCAGGAGAGGACAGGGGAAGGCACAAAGCCATTCCACCTTCTTATGCATTCCTTGTTCCCTCCCGTCCCCATGTCATCCCCAACACCACTGCAGCCCCAGCCCCACAGCCTGACCCTCCAGGTCCCTGCTGAGGGGCGGCCACTGGCTGGGGAGTTGGTGGCAGAATTCCACCACCCCCCCCCCCCAGTTGGAAAGTGTTGATTAGCTAAAAAAAACACTTTCCAATAGGGTATTTTTGGTTAAGAGCAATCTCCGAGCCAAATCGCGTGCAGAGAAAAACAAAGATCTCAATCCCGCTGCCATTTTCTAATCAAATTTCCTTTTACTAATTTGACAGGCCTGTTCTGAAAATCTAAATTTAAAGCTAAAGTAAGTTAGATTCCACAGCTAAATGGGAATCAAGATGAAATATTTCAAATGGAGCTAATAAAGCCCTTCTACCCACACCTTTCAGCTCACAATGCACCTCTCCGCTCCTTATTTGCTACTCCTGATGCAGACAGTGGGTATTAAGCTTTGGTTTGCTTCCTCACCGCCCTCCCCCAATGCACATGCACACCCTGACAGTTTGTTTTTAGCTTCTGGGAGGCAGGAAAACCACCTCCTGCCCAGCTTCAGCTCCATCGCAGCTCACCCCAATGCAGTGCCCGTCCTGCCAGCCGGGCTGAGTTCACAAGTGCACATCTAATCTAAATTAAGCCCAGCCCATGCAATGCTCCAATCTTCAGAGGAGGCCTGGCCTCCTGCAGAAGAAACAGCTTTGCCTGAAGGGCAAAGCATGAATGGCAGATGAAGATACAGCCGTGTGTTCCCGGAGAAGCTTGCCTGGGTGGCAAGGGGAAGGCGGGCGGTGAGGCAAGGAGAGAGCCCTTGGGTAGAGAGAAGCATCCATTCGAGAGGCAGCACAGGTCTGCATGGGCTCCTCCGTCTTTCAACCCCCCCCACCCCTTGCTCCAAACAAAAAGAACCTCTTGGTCCCCAGGCGCTCAGCTAATGTCCTCAGCATCCAACCTCCTTTCAGGCTTTCATCACAAAAGACTCATTTCCCACAGGATGAAGGAAGCCAGAAAAAGAACAGAGTCCATAGTATGTTGCATAGGCAGAGCACTGGAAACCTGGTTCAACCTCTCTGGTCCATACCTGCAGTCCTTGGGTAAAGCCCCAACTCAGGAAGCCCAGGACACCCAGTCAATATACAAAACACTAGGGCAAAGGCAACCTTCCAGTCCACAGCTGGAGAGCACCTGGATTGGAGACCCAGTGAAACCAGTGCCCCACATGCCACCGCAGCAGAGTGGTACCCGAGAGGATAAGGAAGCTCCTTGGCTCTTCGCTAGCCACCGCTCTGGGCGACGGCACCCTACACCAGGATGCCATTCACCAAGAGCTTCGCTCGCAGCCAAGGAGGCATGGTTCTCCTCCAACCCCTCCTGCTGCACAGCCCCATCCCAGCCTCCCTCAGGGTTTTGTGGCCAGGCTTTCCATACCGGTGGGGATTTTCCAGGGGTGGCAGGGCTCACCCACACCCCCAAGCCCAGGATCTGAGGTACCGTGGAGGCGACAGCCAGCACTGCCTGGCCAAATGGAGGAAACCCTCTCTCCAAGGCAGGCAAACATTTTCCATCAAGGAGTTTTCAAACAAGCTCTTCTCTCCTGGCAGCCTCAGCAGAGGGCTGGGACAGGCTCCAGCACGCAAACAGGACCTCAGGAGCCCAAATGGAGTCACTACATGCAATAAAACAATTAAGAAAACAAGGCCCAGGCCTCCACTCCCTCTCCTCTATCCCCACTTCAAGCGCCAGCACACTCTTCCCTCCTCCCTACCGACCCCTGCTTCCACCACGGCCCCTCTCCCTAACTCATCCCAGAGCACAGCCGAGGACCTCAGCCACCTCCAGCCACCAGCAGGGCTGGGACGTGCCGGTCCCCTCCTGCCCCTCTGGGATGCTCAGCCCTCCGGAGAAGAGGCAGAGCTGCCGGCACACAGCCAGTGCAGGCAGCAGAGGCTTCAGACTGTCACAAGCCCTAAAGCTGCTCTTTCCTATCGCCAGGTGCAAAACACATTTATTGTTTTAACACTCCCAGCAACAGCTCAGGGCTCCCTTTCCAAAGGATACTCGAGATAAAAATCTATGTGGCAGCCGAGCAATTGCAGCAGGCAATTTAATGTGATAGCCCCAGAGAGCACGAAGCGAGGAAAAGCCTGTCCCAAGAGCACAAGGTGAGTAAAGTTACACGCTCGGCAACTGTGTCCCTGCCTGGCTCATATACGCTCACTGTGGATCAAGGCCAGTCGGCAAAGAGGGTTTAAATACCCTCTTTGGGTATTTAAAGCGTGGGTGCAAGCCTGAAGAGGGGGGCTGGCTGGGTCAAGGCTGCTCCGGGGAGATTTGCCACAGGCCCTGAGCCACACGACGGATGGGTCTTGCCAGAGTGAGATCTCAAGGTTTAGGAGATCTGAAGATAGTTTCCCATGACTCCTCATTTCCACCCTTGTTTTCCTCCTCCTCCTCACACACCTCAGTGATGCTCTTTAACAGTGCAACTGAGCCTGAAGATCCTGCCCAGCCAATACAACTCTACCGTGAACTTCTGCCATGAGCAGTTACCCCGTACCACAAAGCAGTTGCCACCCTTACATCAGAGAGAGGACACGTGGCACTAGTAGGGACCAAGTGACCCCGCAACACTCACAAACTGCAAACCTGCAGGGAGGAAAACAGCAAGACCTACAGCCCCACAAGAGGACCAAGAACTTGCACCGGGCTTCAGCTTTTCGCTCTTCTCTGAGATGATCCCCCTGCCATGCTGGGTATGCTTCTGGGCTTCTCCCAAGGCAAGGTGACCCACGCATTGGCAGAAGGACACCAAGCATCAGCTCCACCCATTGACGCTGCAGAGCTCCGTAACCCAAATGCTTCATCGCACCTTATCATTGCCCCACGCACAGCAGTTCTCCCTGCTTTATGGTGACCTGCCACCACCCATGACTGCCAGCTCAGGACAGAGGGGGACAGTAGCTTCTATCACAACCCCAAGAGAGCCCTTACTCCTGGCTAGGGCTGCCAGGCATCGTGACACCAAGCACTCCATCACCAGGACCCTCCTATGCACTGGAGACCCCGTGGGAGGAAGAGGAAGAGCACCACTGGGAGGCTGCCCAGGGTCACCCCTTGCCCAAACCACTTCCAAAGCTCACAGCTTTCTGCTCACCCAGGAATAGGGACGGCAGCCGGGGGGGTCAGGGAGCTGCACAGCTGTGGAGATGCTGCGTTCAGTTCCTTCAAAAGTCATTCAATTCCTGCACCCCAGTGTCCTTTGACAACTCAGGAACAGACCTGCCCCTGTTTCGTGGGAGCAGGACAAGAATAAATCTATAAATCCAAGGATAAATTCAGTAGGGTGTGCTGGGAACCGCAGAAGAACGGCTCAGTTACTTACCTAAGACCAGGCGCCCTTGCACAAGCCAGACAGGGGGTTCTGTTTTAAAACCAGATGCTGAACGTGTCTTGCACAGACAAAAAAGGAGCCCCAGGGAACGAAAGCACAGAACCAAGGGCCTGGGCAAGCGCTGCAGCTCTCCACCACCCCTGCCTCAGGCACCAAACGTCCAGGTCCGTGCAGGGACCAGCTGCCAGAGCAAGAGGAACAGACGTGTCTACGTGGAGCATGGGCACGTCCCATTTTTTAACGGTCAACTTGAAAAGTATTTAGACCTCTCCTCTTAAAAAGCAGCAGCGGTGGCAGTCCTCTACACGCACGTGTGTCTGCAACCTCTGACCGAGGAGCCGCAGGCAACACGAGGGCAACGGGAGGATGCCAGCCTGCATTCCTGCTCACTGCCGGGAGTGAGATACTTGAAGCTAAATCCTCAGAGCAAAACATTTACAGAAAAAGGATTTCCATCAATCACTTCAAACCACCTGCTTATTTAAATCAGTCCAAACATTGTAAAAGTTCTTTGAAATACTAGGTTGTTGCAAAGTTGGGCTGAAGGCAGCGTGCTGGAAGGGAAGCGTGTTTTGGTGGGGGTTGTAAGGCTGCTCCTCCCAGGGTCAACCCCAGTCCAAGCCCAAATCTGCGTCAAACAGGCTGGAACAACCGCCGGCGGGGACACCGAAGCCTGGCAGAACAGGATAAAGGAACATCCATCACCAGTGACAAAGGGTTATTGATCTTGCCCGAGGGCAGAGAGATGGATTTAATGACCTATCCAAATCCCTTCCACTCCAGTGATCCCATGGAAAAGTAATCCTCATCCTGCAAAACCCTCAAGAAAGGCGGTACTCCCTGGAGTATCCCAACTGACGCCAGTGCCATCAACAGGCTAGGCACATGGAGAAGGTTTGGGGTGTTGAAAAAGCAACTCCCTCACTCAACGCCCCCCCCCCAAAAAACCAAAACAAAACCACCCTGCAGTCACAAAACATGCTTTCCAAAGCCAAACCACTTCAGCATTAGCCTGAAAATCTTGTTTAAGAAAATGACAATGAAAAATTAGCACGGCTACACTTGTACAGCCTGGGGCGTGCAGGTGAAACTTGCACCAGTGTCTCACCAACCTCCAAACCCCAGGGACAGAAGGCAGCTTTCCAGGGAGGTTCAGTACAATGAAAGACGTTGATGGGTGCAAAGATAGCAAGGGTCATTTGCTTATCCACTTCATGTTTGAGTTTTCAATATTTGTGCTGTCAGGATGTTTTCCAGTGCAGATAATCGTTTAAACCTGAAACTTCTCAGAACAAAAACATACAATTAGCAACTGCCCACCAACGAGGAAAGGAAGGAAGAAGTCCAAGGCACAATTTAAGTTTGTAAAAAGCAAAAGAGAACAAAGAAGTAGCTATGTATGAATGTACTTAAATTTAAAACTAAGGAAAGTCATAGTTCCTATTTCTGTACATGACACCCTTCAGATCCCAGCTCAGTAAAAAATATATATGAAGTTTATATTTCATATATGTCCAGGCACACACACGTACAGAGGCATATAATATGCATGAAGTGCTTTTGGTCATACATCAGCTCTGCGTATTTGCCTGCTGAAGAGTCCCAGCGGGACGCCCAGACCCGTGATGCCGAGGGGCGGACGGGATCCCACGAGCTGCGACGCTGAACAAGCGAGCAGGCGCGCGGGAGCTCGCATCGGCTGTGCTGCACAGAAGGTCAGGGAAGCATATGGTGTGCATGCTAGGCACTAGAAGGAGGACGACCTCCCCCTCCTCAGCAATTTTTAAGGCCTCGTGCACCGTGAGCCAGGTCTCCAGCTGCCCTCGCTTGAGGGGACAAGAGGAAGAAGGATGTTTTTCTCTGCTATCAAACACGACATGAGACTCGCGCGCATCCTCTGATGTGATACAGCTTCAAGGCTACAGGGTTACGCATTCAGGGCTTGTCTCAGCCTTGAGCCTCAGCCCCCTGAGCCCTTCTCGGGGACAGCCACGCTGCTGTCACCCCTGCAGAGCCTCGCACGGGGTCAGGACTTTTAGCTGGTGAGAGACTTACTGAGACGCATGAGCAGCAGCCCGGGAAGACATCCCACCTTTCAAACAGAGTTTGCGCCACAGAGAAGGTCAAGCTGTTTCCAAAAATCAGGGAGGTTGTTGCACCCAGCCCTCCAGCTTCTCCATGTATCCACCCCTCCTTGTGTCATACCGCTTCTCCTGCACCCAGCCGCATTTCTCTCCTACATTTACACAAAGCCTGAAGTCCCTTCCCAAGGTGAGCTCGTTTTACTTGAACATCACCACAATCTACGAGGGGGATTGCAAGAGACCCCTTTCACCTCCCTTCTCTGCAGAACCCCCTCTGTGCCTCTATACCCCCTCCTTTTTTGCTCCTCATCCCTCCCCATGTGAAACAAGGATGCTCCACAACCTTGCCAAGTGCATCGGGAAGATCCTGAAGGACATAAGAACAACTCCTGAAGAATGACTTGGTACCGGTCACCACATTAGCTGCTCTCCTGACCAACATCCTAGCGCTGCCGCCTGTCATCGAAAGGATGTGGGAAGCCACAAACCAGACAAGGAAGACAGGAGGAGAAATATCTGCCCATCCCCAGCTTCTCAGCCCTGGGAGCCAGCGGAGCTCTGGCCCTGCAGGGTCACCTTGGAAAAGGGGAAGCAGGGGGTGAGCAGAACCACCCCGATAATGCAGGGGCTCTCCCCGCTCTGGGAGAGGACCAGCTTTTTGAAGACATATGGCTCCTCTTCATACTTTGAGCAATGACTCCACTACGCTTCCAAATTCCAGCTGCCTAAGCGGTTTTTGCAGATATTTCTTCTTTCTTTGCAATCATTTGGCTAATAAGATGAGCAGGTTGGGCTCATTTATTTTGGACACTGTTCTTGGGTCATTAGCGGAAAGGCTAATCATTGCATTGGCAGAAAATATCACTTCTGCTTCAGAGCTGGCTGCATAGCATGGGGAGGGGGAGAGACAGCAGAAGCTTGACAGAGCCTTTAAAAAAAAAAATAAAAATACAAAAACTAAGTTACATGCCTGTAGAAGTGGAATTTTCCTCTGCTGTTTCCCAAGATACCTACCGCTAGGATGAAGCGGGCAGACTTCAACGCCTGAGGCTGCTCTGCAGAGCTCGCACTCTCTCCCACACACGTGCCACCTCCGAGGGCCCGGAGAGAGAGCAATGCTCGTGGCGGCAGCCCAGCCTCGCTGCCTCCCTCGCTGAGCCTCAGCAACATGCCCTGGTGATGCTCAGCCCTCCAGGGAAGGATCACCTTCCTCACCCACAGGCAAACCAGGCGGGACACCGAGAGCCCCAAAGCACAAGGCGCAGGAGCCCTTCCTGGGATGGTTTGGGGTTAGGAGAGCACATCAGATGCGATGCCCGCGCTCTGTTCGCAGCACCTGAGCGCCAAAAGCTACCTACAGAGAGTTGTTGGAGACATTTAAAGAACAATTTGTATTCGGTGGTGAAGGCTGGAGTGCCAGTGGGAGTGTTGAACCGCCAGGCATTTGCAGAGCTGAAGCCTGAATTTCCAAGGGAGACGGCAAAGCTGAGCCCTTTCCATTTCTGTCTCTCAAGAGGAGAAAGCAGAAGCAAAAGACGAAGCCCCACAACACAGCCATGCTGAAACACAGCGGCATTGCCGAGCAAAGCTGCTCCCCGAGCTCAGCTGCCGCAAACCCACCTCTCACCGAGGGCCCTGGGAAAAAAGTTGCCCTGCAGACATCCTGCTAACGCAGAGCACGGGGACACAGAGCCACTGCCCGCTCCCGTCTCCCAGCGCCGCAGAAGCAGCCGCTGCCTTCACCGACTGACCTGGCAAGGGCAGGAACGAGGTGCCGGGCAGGGGGAACAGCTGGACGCGGCACAGGTTGTCCCCTTCTCCAGCAGATACGCAGCCAGCACGCCGCCGCCTCCCGCTTCATCCTGCCCCAGGTGTCCTGGCCGCCTGCGCCGCCAGCGATGCCGTGACCTTGGCCGCTCTCGGCAGCATCCCCGGGGCAAACGCAGGCTGGGCCTCCCGCCTCCCCGGAGAGGCTTTCAGCAGCCATCCATCAGCTCCACGCTTCCCCTCCCGCTCCCTCCAGCACCGCAGCCGAGAACCCCAACGCACTTGACAAGCGAGCGCTGCATAAGCGGTTATACGGGGAGGAACCTGGGCAGGGGGACGGGGTGGCAAAGGTTGGGAGGAGGGATGCCAGAATTTTGCCCCCTGCCTCTCCCCACAGTGCTTCAGCTCGCTTTGAGCCATGCCGTGCTAAGGATCTTCCCGGTGTCCCCATGGGACCGTCACGCTGCACTCTCCAGGCAAAGCCCCCCCAGCACCGCTACAAAGCCAGCCCCTCGCCGGGGAGCCCAGCGACAAAAGGGGAGCTCAGCCTTGCTCTGCAGGGTGTTCTAACCAGAGAAAGGGAAGAAGATGATTTGGGAGCTAATTTAGAGCTTGGATTTCCTAAGCCTTTTCAGACATTGAGGCTATTGGCAGGCAGCATTACTGCCCCTGCCAGTCTCAGCGGCTATACAATGTCCTTCCCTTGGCAAGGGCAGCAGTGGGGAAAAAATAACACACAAAAAACAAGGGACATGTGATGGAGAGCTTAGCTGAAGGCTCCCTCCCCCTGCCGACCTGCATGCCAAGGAGGAAGAGCATGAAAAAAAGTGAAAAGTGGCCATTTAAAAAGGAAAGAAAAAAAACACACTACTTGTTTTGCTAAGGGAAACATGGCCGAGCCGAGGGGACGGAGCTGTGGCAAGAGGTGAGTGGACGCAACCTGGGGCCATCGCTTTGCTCGGTGGCCAGGGCAAAGCCATCACCCTCCCTGCACCCTCCAGCCAGCATGGGGAAAGCAGGGCTCCCACATCCACCTCCATAGGCAGGAGGGAGCGGCTGCATTTTTCACTGTCCCCCTGCACCCCACACTTCTGTACAGAGCCCCCAAAAGCAGGGCCTCCACCTCCCAAGGAGGCATCGCACCCTCCCCAGTGCCCTCACCCCAGCAAGCCCACAGAGATTAGTGGTGCTGGGTGCGCGGCTCTGCCGATAGGCTTCGGTGCATGGGGGTGAAATAGAGGGATTTTGCCTCAAAATGTTGTGACCCAAAAAGGCAGGGTGGTGGGAAGCCGCCTCTCCCCTCCCTGGCATATGCAGCAGTCAGTCCCCATGGGGGAGACCGCTCTGCCAAGGATGCTGCAGCAGGAGGGAGCTCGCCAGCACCCAGAGGGCAAAAACCCTCTGTGGCCAGAGCTTTGCAGCCAGTAGCAGTGGCTTCTCAGGGAAAGAGAGGGCAAATCCAACGTTTAATTGTCTATTTTTCAAGGGAGAAGAAAGGAAGGAGACCAATCGCGACAGCAAGGGGACAAGCCCACCCAGCCAGCCCAGGAGAAACCCAAGCACAGCACATGCACACAGAGCCCCCCGTGCAAGTGACAGCTCTGTCCCCAGCTGCAGGGCAGAACCCGCTATTGAACAGGGTGCGTTTACCTGAGGAGGGACATATAGCCCCCACCCAGCCGCTGCAGCAGAATGGGTGCCGGGAAAGCACCCCAGCACGGAAAGGGAGTGCGGCGAGATATCGTATGTCAGCAGAGACGCCCAGAAAACAGCCAAGGCATCATCAGGTAAACTGAAATGACTTTAAAACTGTGGTTGAGAAAGAGATACCCAGCACGCGGCTTCATCATTAAAGCCGCTCTTCCCATCGCTGTGCATCACGTTGGCAGGCTGAGCACCATGTACCTCTACAGGTTCAGCTACTCTGGAAAGCTCGAGCCAGCTCCAGGAGCAGAGCAGCCTGCTCACACATACGCAATGCTTCCCTTTGCAAAGCCAGGATCTTGGTATTATAGTGGTCTGCAGAGCGCAAGTGGCCCAAAGCCAACGTGGGTCACCTCCGCCCAGGACTACCTCCTCCCACGTGGCACCAGCCACGCAGCCAAGGCCAGCCGGGGTGCCCGCGGGCAGGGACATCCCCTTCAAGGGTCTGCGGCTGCCCAGGTTGATGTTTCACCCCAACCCACCTTGGCTGGGGAAGGGCACTTCCACACCGCTGGGAGCAGCTCATCCTCAGCCCCCGCAGGGAAGGCTCTGCCTGGCAGCGGTGTGGGACACTGGGGCTGGCACCTAGGGAGGGCTCTGAGGTCCAGGGTGGGGGAGACAGGGACTGTGGCAGCCGAATCCAAAGCAGTCAGTATCCTAAGGCAGGAGCAGTTGCTTGAAAATTCTGTCCGTGTCTGTGTCTCTGCCTAACCCCAACCGTCCCTGCAGACCACAGGCAGGCTGTCGAAATGCTCTCGCAAACCCCCACCTCCCTGCCGTAAGGGGGGCAGGGCAAACACAAGCCAGCAAGCAGCCCAGCTCATTCCTCCCTTTCAAGGAGCACAGGGTAGAGTGGGGAGAAGAATCAGGTCACTTGACTCCTCTGGTTTGGCAAGGTTATTCCCCAATTCCCAGGATTAAGCAGCAGTTACTAGAACAACCTGGCTGACTCCTCCTCCTCGTCTCGGCCCCCAGACAAGCGGAGAATGAGCCGGGCTGCGTGGCAGAGACGGTTCAAGTACACAGAGAGGGAGCAGAGAGCTGAAAACTGCTCCACGCTACAGCTAGTATTGCAGCATTCATCCCAGCACAACCCACGAGCATTCCAGGTGGATATGGGAAAAGGGTGGCCCCAAACCAGTCCTGAGGATGCCTTGAGTCAAGGTCAACGTAGCTCTCAGAGGGAGCTAAGATCTATCAGCCCAACCAGCATGCCCAGGCAACTGATTCTCAAGATGTTTGGGGTGAACAGGACCAGTGACAAGCTGGCTGTGTCACCCCAGGCTCTGGGAGCTGCAGGCAAAGACAACACCAGCCCCTCCTTGCAGTGTACTTAAGGTGGGCGGAAAAGCTTTCACCGACAGCCTACACTCTTCCCCAACCAGGGAGGGCACGGCCACACATCCACATCCCCTCCTGTAACCTCAGCCTAAGGGTACAAACCTTATTCGATAACTGGATCCTCAGCCCCACAGCCAAGAGGCATCTTGCAGCTCATTAGCTGGATGCTGCGGGGCGAGAGGAATCCTTGGCACCAATTCAAGCAATAGGTCGACGTACCTGGAGCTGTTGTCTCATTTCTGTTTGTTTCTACAAGCTTTGCAGCAATCATTGCTTTTGTTTGCAGTTTGGAAATGAGCCTCTTCCTTACCTAATCCCCCACCACGGATGGCTGGCAGCACACCACTCCATCACCACGGTGCTCTCCGAAACCAGCACCCCAATATTCATCCCCCGTCATCTCTCAACCGCATAAGGCTGCACACAGCCAAAGGACCATTTTCCAAGCGGGTTGCAGACGTGCCTGAACCCACAAGGTCCTGAGAGGGTGCAGGGGACAGTGTCTAAACAGCTATGCATCCCAAGCACCCACCACGAGGAATGGTGGTGGGAGAAGCGGCTGCCCTGCCCTCACCGTCCCTGAGGTCCCAGCCATCCCAAGGATGCAGCGTGGGATCGGGTCCCCAGTACCACGCTTCACTGTCACCCCGCAGAGCCCTCGCCTGCCTCGCCAAGCTGCATCCCGGCGCCCGAGCTGGTCGGCGAGTTCAAATCATTAATTTCTGCAGCAGAGGGAGTCTGACAGGCCCGGTGCTGGCGTGAATAATGATGGATCTCCAGGAGAGGCCAAGCAAAACCTGCAGCTTAATCGTAGCGAGAGGTTCCCTTTGGGGCATTAACCAGTGCCCTCCATCCAGTCGTTCCTCCCACTGCAATTTCACGCTGCTGATGGCTGCAGCTCACAGCACCCGCATGGGGCTGCCCGACCCTTTACTTCTGCCTTATCAAACCCACCCCCCCCAATGCAGACCTCTGCAGAACGATGCTCCCAAAACGCTCCAACATTTGCAAAAGAACCAGCAAATTCAACACCGGGGCTGCTCTCTGCTCCCCTAAGCAATCGCAGCCGTCACCACCTTGGTTTCAGCCTGAGCTCTTGAGCTTGGTGCAATGAGGAAAACCATGCCCAGAACAGCAGGAGAGCTCAAGCTTGCCTAAGGGGTGGTTGGCAATGAGTTCCTAACCAGACACACCTCTAGGAAGGGAAACAGAGATGCCTGATATTGCTAAAGCATCAGCCAGCTTTGCTGCCATCCTCCTGGCAGGCAGGTTTCTTGCCTCCCCAGCCAGAAAAAGTGAGGGGGAAAAAAAAAAAAAAAGAAAAAAAAAAGAAAAAAAAAAAGTGGGCTTCTCTGCCAAGGGAAAACAACCAGTTTCCCTGTTGGATAAAATGCAACACAATGAGTAAAGTGCCAAGGCCCTGAAAGCCGAGTTGTTTCCCAGCAGAGCTGGGGCTGACGCTCCCGCTCACTCACTCTCCAGCCGCTGCCATAACGAATCCAGCCCAGCCCAGGGGAGCTCCCACCCCAGGCAAAGCCCAGCCAGTCCAAACAGCTCCCTCCAAAAATAATTATTTTCCTGCCGTTTTAGATAATTGGATTTTGAAAATAAGCACAATTACTCCCCCCTCCCCTCCCCCTTTTCCTTTGCTGCACATTGTGAACACAAGGCTGCTGCTTGGAGCTGGCAGAGACCTTTTGCAGGCTGAAACGGAGCTCGCTCCCTCTTGTCCAGGGGGATGGAGGTGGGAGGGAGGAGGCGGAGTGGGAGCAGTGACAGGTAAAAATAACCACACTTGGCCTGATGTTGCTCCCAATTAAGCCGGTGGGAATTTTGCCCAACTTCCTACAGCAGCAAGATCCAGACATGCACATAAAAAAAAAAAGTCCTCTGCTATATTAGCAACCTTATGATGATCAGAGAAAATCACGTACGCCTGAGCTTCCTCCCCCTATTTCATGCTGGCAGGTGTTTGAGCATCCCCTTCACCAAGGCCAAGCACTGCAGAGGCTGGAGACACTTGCCAGGTGATCATCAGACCCCCACTGCCTTCCCCCACGGCACCGCTTCTCCTCTGGGTTGGGCACAGTTACTCCACGGAGAGCTTGGCAAAAGTTTTTCAAGGAATGGTTTATCTGCTCAGACAGTTTCACATCAGCTGAAACTAAAGTGGTTTTGGGGCGGATATGGAAAGTGTTGAAGAGTGGAAACATTTCATTCTGACACTTTACTGAACAAAAAGCGCTCTGCCTTTTCACAGTATAGCATTGCCTTGTGAAACTAAGTCCAATTTATTTCTAAATGGAAAGAATAAAGCCCAAACTAAAAGCAAACATCATATTTCTGGGGACAAATACAATATTGCATTTCATCCTGTCATTAACACTTACTCCCATCTTCGGGATTTGCCAACCCAATGAAAATTCAGTCTTTTGTAGTGCTGTAATGTAAAAGCTTTCACAACCACCTTTAAGTTATTCTGCATCAGGTTCATCACAGTTCACCTTTACATGAGCCAACTCCGGATACTGACAACATTTTAACTGATTAAAAGATTTCTAACTTGCACTCGAACAAGAATAACTACCGAGAAAAGCGAGATCTGCAGATAACACAAGGTTTGAAGAAAGAAGACAGACATTTCACTCCTTGTCTGAAGACCAATCCAGCCTTCAAGCCCCCAGGCTCTCCCTCGCAGCTGAAACAGAAAAAGCAAACCCCAGGGCAAGAAGCATCACCCAGCGCCTGCTCCCCATGTCCCCTGGGTCAGAGCGCATGTTGTACCAACAGAAAGCCGGAGATGACACTACCGCTGCAGGGAGGTAAAGAGCATGCTGGGCATCCCCCGCCGTGCCCCAGCACAGCCCAGCCTCACCAGTGAGGGGACAGCACCCTACACCCTGCTGGCATCCCTGTCACCCAGCCAAGGAGCTCCCCGAGGCAGGCGGTGCAAGGTCTGCAGCCCAGGAAAATAACTCTCCATCATAAGCAATTACCTTGGAGCCAGGGGCCAGCCACCCCCAGGCACCACCGCACCTCCCAGAGAAGTCAGCATCCACAGGAGTTTTCCTGGATTAATGTTTCATGACAATTTTAATGCCGTATGTAGTTTTGAGCCTGGCAGCTTAAAGCTATTAGACCTAGGCCGGTAGCTGCAAAGCATTTCTGTGTTTATGTCAATGTTTCAAAGGTACCGATCAAACACTCCCGGCACTTTACACGCAGGATTAGCATGGGGCTCCCATGTGGAATTGCTCTCTCCAGGAGCCCAGCAGCTCAGTGAGACCCGACCTGCATGGGACCGGGACGCTCCTTCCTCTCCGACCGCTCTGCAAACCAGGAGCCAAGGAAGAGCTACCGCACCAAAGCCCGGCTTTTCCATCTGCTTCGCCCAGGCTGAGAGAAAAAGCACCGAGAAAAGGTCAAGCTACCAGCTACGCCCCGCGGTGCTGTAGATGCGCAAGTATTTCTCCCAGACAGATGGTGGGAAGGGGAAGAGTGAGGAGGAGGAAGGAAGGGAACAAGTTCAAGACAAGAATCCGAAATCGGCAAAGTCCCTGCGCAGCCCAGCGCGCCACGCGATAAAAATACACGGCTCGCTGTCACCAGCAGCGTGGAGGGACCCACCACGGGGGCGAAGGCAGACGCAGACGACGCCTTGTTGCACGTCCCGCCATGAGCCAACGCTGCTCCGATGCTCCTCACCCCATTTCCAAAACCTTCCTTCTGTAGTTTTTCTCCATCTCCTCACCACTTCAGCATCCCCCTTCCAGCTCTAGCACCTCGTGACTACACCAGCCACCTTTCCAATGTGAGCTTTTACTTTTTCCCCTCCAGCCATCTTCTTTTCTCAGCACATTGAGGTTGGGAATTTTCTAAGGCTGCAGATCCCTCCCACGCATTCGATGCCATCTGCAAAAAGCAAACCCCTCCCAAGCGCTTCCTATGGCTGCTTTTCCCCCCAGTACCAACTTTGATTGCTCTGGGGATGACATAAGAAAAGTTACTTTTCTGCTCAGTTCAGATGAGCTAAGAGTATTTATTCAGTCTTGCTTTATCAGTGATGCAAATCAAGCACTCCAGTTACATATTTTAACACAGTGGGGGGGAGAAATCTGCTAGATAGAAAGCTATGAAGTGTCTAATGTATTCACAGTAGCTAAGGTAGAAAACAGAGAGAGATTAGTGAAAAATTATTAACATAACAGGTGTCATTGTCACAGAAGTGACACTTTAAAGACAAATCCACCCAAAATGAATTCCCTAAATACAAGAGCACATCGTTAACTACATTTAGTCCCTGTTTTATGTCGTCGCCACAAAGAAGGAGGAGAGCGGAGAAGAGGGGGAGGGTGAATGAAAGAGGCTGCTTCTCCCAGCCTACAAAAAGTTGGTTAGTGGCACATTATGGAAATGAAACTTGAAGCCGAAGGATATCCCCACCCTGGGAAAGAGCAGACACCACTGACAGCGTCAGGGCGAGAGGATCGGGAGGCTTGCTTCTAGCTTCGCTCACCAGCAGCCTCCCACCAACACCAGTTGAGTGCACACACACGACTTCATTACAGTGTCCAAGGTGCTCCGGACAGCACTGGGCAGGTAAAGGTTATTAGGGTGAAGTTCAGCTTCCAGCTGTGCTGAGCTCCAGTCCCCAAACCAACAGTCTTGCAAGCACTCAGCCCCACCGCCTTGGGCCACTAGACCCAGCAAAGGTCTCACCAGCCCCTTTCGACCACCTCAAAGCAGCTCAGGGAAGAGCTTAGGGCCACCTTCAGCAGAGCGGGGCCGACTGCTGATGGGACACTGCTCCGGGCAAGTTGCTAACGGCTTGGTCTGTCATCAGGACAGACCCTGCGGCTCCCATCTGCCTCCCGGGGGTTTGGGGATGCTCGGTCCATCCGCACATTGGGGTGGGCGCCTCCTTTTCCTCTCGCCACACATGAGGAGCGAGGATGTAATTCTGACATAGGGACACGCTGAATCCAACTCCTAGGGTTCTAGGGCTTTTCTTTTTGGTTTTGTTTTTTAATAAAAACAGCCCATTGGAGATCAATTTAGCTTTTGAATACCTTTCAGATAAGGATATCTGCTGCAGCAGCAATTCTCTCCCTACCTTAATTAATTCCTAAACATATAACAAGCTGGAAGTGCATGTTTTATGAATCTGGTTGACCTCCTGGTGCTGAAATGACGACACAGATGTTGTGCCTTCTTCACTACCTCATTACTCATGTTACACCATTTTTTTTCGCCCCCAAATGAGCTGGCAGATGGGAACTCCAATGCTGCCATCAGCAAGACACACTGCAAAGAGCCAGCGTAAGGCTCAAGCAACATTTTACATCCACTGGAGCACCCGGCTCCACCGGAGCAGTCAGCCATCCCACAGGACACAAGCCACCATGCAAGCTGCAATCACAGTCAGGAGGGAAGTAAATCCATTGGGAGGTTTTGTAACAAGGAGGACAAAATACTGCTGGGTAGGAAAAGGAGGCACCACTCAAATGATGGCCAAGCAGAGAGGAACGCCAGAGCTGAAGAAGCCCACACGTGGATGTGTTCGAAGCCTGTGGGACCTGGAGCAATCCTTCAGACAGCTGTTTTCTGGGGAGGATGGGACTCACCCCAGCTCTGCAAAGGGTTTCAGCCTCCTCTCCCCTCCCGTGCATGCCAGGATAAGCCCAGTTGCACTGGTATGACATTATATCCATCTATGGGAAGGAGAATAATCCCTGCCAGCACATGCAGACAGAAAGGCAAGGCTTACGCAGTTTGGAGAAGACCTCACCATCCCGTCCAACACGCTGGATGGATGCAGCCGAGGCACCGAAGGGCTCATCCCACCGTGTACGGCTGCCACCACACCCCAACAACCGTACAGGACCATCACGATGCCACCCACGCACGATGCTTTGTGCGCCCAAGCTGAAAGCCGAGAGCCTAACGAGACACAGGCTCCATGAGGAAACACGGGCAGTGGAGCAAGAGTTGTGACATGGGTCACAGAGCACAGCAAAAAAGAAAAAAAAAAAAAAAAAGGGGGGGGGGGGGGGCAAGAGTATGTGTTTGTCACGGCCCTTGCTGGGTGACAGCAGCTTCAGAAAGGAGAAGCAGCAGCTCCTAAAACCTCACATGTTCTTGGATATTCCTGCAGCGCTTAAGAAACTAGAGAGCTGCCTCAGCTCGAGGCAGCCACAAGAAACCGTGCTCACCAGGACCCACCTGCACGGTGCATCAGGCCCCCAGGACCCCTCCCCAGCTCCACTTTGGAGCAGGATGCTAAATCAGAGTGAAGCATTTAAGAGCACACTTTATACCCAGCTCACAGGCTGATGGAGCACAGCACCAATAGCTGATCATTAGGGAAACATCAGGATGCATAAGAACAAGAAGAAAAAAGGAAACTCGTATAAATAAGAGCTAAAAAAATCCACTGGGAGACCTAGAAACCAGCAGCTAACTTGTCTACTGCCAGTAACAGCTAGCAGAAAGTAGGCATTAAAAATAAAAAATAGTAATATAAAAAAAGCAGCCTGATGAGGTCTGGTCACCTTTTATTCCAGACAACGAAACGCTCCCTTGCAAGGCGATGGTACAAGATGAAACAAGGCTTTTTGCTTGTTACTGTTCTCAAAAAGAGCCCACCTTATTTCGGCTGGAGATGGAGCAGAGGCAGCGCGTAGCTCGTTCACATACCCACACACCAGGCAGGCACAGTCCCAGCTCTGATCTCCCACAGCCAGGGCTTTTACCGGCATCGCTCACACAGGCTCACGGGAGAACCCATCCCTTCGCCAGCAGGACGGGATGCGGCTTTGCATCCTCTTCCCAAACCCGCATCCCGGGCACCCGCAGGGCCGGGAGGAGCCGCTGGTTGCGATGGCCCTGCCGAAGGTCTGCAAGGCAGGTCAATGCACAGATAAAACATGCCTGTCCTACCCACAGCCACCCCTCCACCTCCCCAGAGCCCAGCAAATAAGCCCCCATCTACGGCAAATGCTGCTGGACACGTCCCCAGGTCTGAATTTACCACGATGCAGAGCAATAATTAAGCAGGGACACAAGATGGTGAGGAACAACAACAGCAACAAAATATCTCTTACATTTTGTTAAATTCAGCAATTTACAAGGCTGGAATAATTAGTGGTTTAAAATGTTTTGACACAAGCAGCCCCAATAATCATGATAAATCATATCAGGCATATGCCCAGATCCTTGAAGTGACAGATGACAAACAGAGCAGTGACAAGACGCTCCATCACGCGGGGAATCATTGAGTTAATGGAAGAATTATTGCTTCTGAAATCCACTCCAGTCCTATTGTGGGGAACATTCCAATTTATCAAAGCCAAATGAACATTAATTGCTGCAGCCTGGTAAGTTTTCGAGCTGCTGTGACCTTCATTGAATTTTAATCCAAAACAGATAAGATTTACTTCCACACAAGAGGAAACAACACAATTAAACCCAAATGACAGCTAAGATTATGGGGAAAAAAACACAACAGGCGTAATGACAAAAATATTGATTCCTTTCTACTTGACACTGCACAAAAAAAGGTAAATAAATAAAATCTAGCATTTGCATATTTGTTTTTTTCCCCTTTCTCCCTTCTTTTCATTTGGGAGACAAATTTCAGATGCTCAAGCCAAGAGGAAAGGGGTGGCAGACAGTAATGGAGACTGAATTCCCTTTAACTGCAGTAATTAATGTTATGTCTCATTGGGGAGAGACTAAGAAAAAACAGTGAGGAAAGGGGGAGGGGAGAATCAAGTATTATTTTGCTGTCAAAGATGCCCTTGAGCTTGTGAAGGGAGGTGTGAAGAGGGTCACCCAGTGCTTTTGCAGGGGCAGATGGTGGTCCCAGGGCCACGGGGTCATGGACACCGGTGGCCCCTTTCCTGCTGCACTGAAAGCAAACCCACCCCAAACCAGAAAACTCTGCATCGACAGCCAAAATCACTGGAAAGAGTAAACCCAGGATTTACACACACCCCCTGGAGCCCCCACACAGCACAGAAGGGATCTTGGCTTTAGTGGCAGAGCAGGAGCCACCAGCCAAGTCAAACTTCTACACAAATCCAGAGCAACGTTCCCATCAGAGGGAGCTCAGCTTGGAGATGTCTCGCTGTCCAATAAAGCTTTGCCAGAGTACTCCGTAAGCACAGGATTAGCGAGATCCCCCAGGCAAACCTTCCCTGGCTTTCTATAACTCAGCCGGAGGACGAGAAGACAGGTAAAAGTAAGTGTTACAGCCACTTAAAGGAGATGGAAGGAAGCACTTTCCCACGTCTCCTCTTGTCCCCCGTAGCGAGATGCTGGGCTGATGATGAACAGGGCCCGCAGACCCTGAATGCCAAGGTAGCACTGGGGTGGGCTGAAAATCCTCCTGCATCGCAGTAATGGATCTTCAGTCTATAGAGAGCACGAAGGAGACATCGGGCTTTATGATAGGAAGCAGAAGAAAAAGTATTTGAGAAGCTGGAAAGGAGGAGACGGGGACGTCCAGCTGCGTCTCGAGGCAGGAGAAGGGATACGGAGATGGCGGGCGCAGGGGAGGGCAGGAGGGGGTAGCACACAGCCCCCCACGCTGGGATCCAGCGGCTGCCCAGCACGGCACAGCCGGGGAAACACACTGCCGGGGAGGCAGGAGGGCTCGAGTGATGGGGGGTCTCTGGGATGAGATTTAGCTGGGGTCAGGGAGGAAGGTAAAGGCGTGGGAAAGAAGCTTGAGCAGAGCCCAGGGACTCAGAGGAAATATTTCACCCAAGAAACAAATACTTTCGCCCCATTTTACTTCAGCTACAGAACTCCATGTGGTCTTGAGGGGGAAAAAACCCAACAAAACACACATTTATCTTCTGCTAGTAACTCAAAACTTGGCTCTGGTTCACTCAAAAAGTTAATGAATTTTCTAGAAAAACTGGGCAAAGTTTCAAGTCTGCACTGCAATCCTGACCCAGGGAAGAAACACGCAGGGCTTCTGCCTCCCCAGGGACACACCTGCAGACCAGACTCCGTCTCGGACCCACATCCCTGCCTGGGACCTCGGATCCTGTCGCGAGGACTATCAGGATTTATAAAGAAAGCGGCTCACTCTGTGCAGGAGGAACATTTGTTTCTCTCCTGTCTTGCCCTTGCTTTTGCAGAAGGGCAGGAAAGGCTCAGGGCAGGAGTTAACTCTCACAACAAAGCCACAGATGCTCCCATGCTATCGGTTTCAGTGAGATGTGGCAAAGCATATCTTCACTGGCTAACCCTGGATTAGAGTGCAAAAACATTTCTTCTGTGATATGCATGGTGATGCCTTCAGCTCCAGCCCACAAGCGTCACTGCTCCTGCACTCCAAGGTACAGCGAATGAAGGCTCTGGGCAGGAATTTCTCAAAGAAACTCGTTTCTCTCTCCAAAGCTTCAATTCATTACAATCATCACGTTGTTTTTTAGAAAGATCAGCTTCAGCAAGACCTGAGGACCAGGACTGAATCTCTCCCTGCCAAAGAAAATCCACATTTCAAGCAATCGCCGTAATCACCAGGCTCCAGAGCCAGTGTCTCCCTGCAGCCATGGGCCACTTCTCCACAGCTCCGGTTTGACCACAAAAGCCAAGCAATCCCACACTCAAACCAGGGATTGAGCTTTTCAGGCCCCACACTTGGGGTCTGCTGTCTTCAGCCCTTGCTCGCCCTCTCTACTTATTTTTTCAGGCTCGTTTTCCAAGTATACCAGTTTTACTTTTTTCCCTCCAAAACTCCATCTCACTGACACTTTTAGCAGGACGTAAGAGACATTCCCTATCCAACCCAGTAAGCTGCAGCCCTCGATTCCTCCCCCTTCTGCCATCCTGCTATCACACTACCTCTTATCTTGCCCAGCAGCCTTAATGCAAAGCCTCTCTCTGTGCTCACATGCACTTAGTGCCCAATCTAAAGCCCCACTGACAAGGGCCGAGACACTCAAAAAAAACAGATTTAAGTTGTAAAAGCTAAACAGTCACTTGTTCAAATGGAAAAAATAAAGGCTTTGTGCAGCCTTCATCTCTGCTCCTCTTCCCAAAACAAAGAACAGAAGCTGTGAAGTTAACACATGGATTCCAAGAGATGAACAGATTCACCTTTTGCAGAGGGTTGTTTCAATGGTATCCCCAATCCTGTAAAAGACTTTCTTTGGGCAAATAGATGACACGCATATACACAGGTTCTACAAGCCTAACTTCTTTTCTTCTTTTATTGACAGGATAGTTTATCCCAATGGGACTTAAGGGACAATACATTTAAGTCCCATTTTACAGATGGGACTCTAAAGCACAGAGGAATGATGGACCAGATCCAAATATGTTGGCAACCACCTCATAAGATACTGAAATAAGCATTTTAAAAGGCAACAGAGCACATAAATGATCTGTTAATAAAAGGTCACATAAACACCTGAGATAGAGATATTCAAAGCATCTGGACCATCTTTTTACTTTTAGGTCAGGCTTGTCCTTTGCAAAACAAAGATCATGCTACAGCCCATATTCACCTGATAGGCAAAATTCAGCTTCAGAAAGCTTCAGAAAAAAAATGACCAAGCCCAAAAATCTTGCCTTTGCACATGCCCAAACACAAGACTGAGGAGGAGATATACTGCACTAACACACCTCACCAGTTTCCAAAGGCAGGAAGAACCAAAAGCTGCTTTGTCACCCTCCCAACAGCTTCTTCCCTATGGTCTGTTGCTTTATTTTATTTCAGTTTCTTAAAAGACCAACCACTTTTTTTTTTTCCTGGCCCATTCAAACACATCTCTCCTTCTCTTGAGGCCCAACCAAGAAGGGACACATTTGCAAACTGGACTTGCCACCCTGCTCCTTATCACCACCCTCCCACCACGATCTGGCTGCCAGCCGCCATCCCCTCCCAGGGGGTCCCCTGTCCCCTCTGATGCCATTAGCAGCTTTGACTCACCATGACCGAGATGTGAAGAATGTGCATCTGCTCCTCCACTATCTCCGAAGGCTCCTGGAGGCTGGGGGGGGTTGCCCGGGAGAGCTGCTCGGCGCTGCTCATGGAGACATGGAAGTACAGGGTGCCGTTCTCCAGCCACTGCTGCTTCCAGTGCACCAAAGAAATGTCAGCCACAGTCCCCGACATCTCTGCAGGAACAAAATACACAACTGAGGATCGGTTTTCTCTGTGATACTAAAAGGCGGTATTCTTAGTGGTCCTGGAAGTCAGGACTTTTGAGTCTTACCCCTAGTACTGCTTCTGATCTGCAGGATGAGCTTGAGCATTGTTTTATGGCCTCTGTCTGCTATTTCCCCCATATATGAACAGTAACAGCTGTCTCCCTTAATAAAAAGCAAGGGGCTACAAACTGCCTTGGGATTTCTAGACTAGCTTTCTAGAAATCAATGTTGTTGTTGATGTGATGGCTGCACATTTTAGAAAGATCAGCTTCAGCAAGACCTGAGGACCAGGACTGAATCTCTCCCTGCCAAAGAAAATCCACATTTCAAGCAATCGCCGTAATCACCAGGCTCCAGAGCCAGTGTCTCCCTGCAGCCATGGGCCACTTCTCCACAGCTCCGGTTTGACCACAAAAGCCAAGCAATCCCACACTCAAACCAGGGATTGAGCTTTTCAGGCCCCACACTTGGGGTCTGCTGTCTTCAGCCCTTGCTCGCCCTCTCTACTTATTTTTTCAGGCTCGTTTTCCAAGTATACCAGTTTTACTTTTTTCCCTCCAAAACTCCATCTCACTGACACTTTTAGCAGGATGTAAGTAATGTTCCCTATCCAACCCAGCAAGCTGCAGCCCTCGATTCCTCCCCCTTCTGCCATCCTGCTATCACACTACCTCTTATCTTGCCCAGCAGCCTTAATGCAAAGCCTCTCTCTGTGCTCACATGCACTTAGTGCCCATCAAATGTGCAACAACAGTAAATAACATGCTGCACAAGGTGCCTTTAACCTCCTACAGCTCTTCCCGAAAAAAGGCTGGAAGAAGCTCCTAGGGATCTGCAGCCAAGCCCAAGGGAGGTTTGCTGCCTGGCACAGGGCAGGGGGAGGACGCTTGGTGCCAAGCAAGCCAAAACGCAGACATCAGTACATGCTCTGCTGGCGTTTACAACAGAAACCTTCTTCCAGGTTGCGAGGTAGCACTACAGTTGTATTTAACAAGAACATCCCCAGCACAGACTAATGAGCACCGGCAAGAAGAGATAACCACCGGGCTTGACAAATATCTATTAACCTTGGGGTTGCACGTCTGTCAGTCGTCTTCTGCAGCATTTTGTCAGTTTTGTATCCCACCCGATCCCGACTTACAGCGTAAGCACCCTGGGAGCCAGGATTACAGCATCCCAGCACGCTCATCCACCACGGCAGCTTCCCCTGACTTAGGGCACCACAGCCGACTGATTAGGGGCTTGGACAATCCAGGGACCTTGTAACCAAAAGCCAGCCCCAAAGCCGCAGCACAGCCAGAGCCAGCAGCTCCAAGCCTCAGCTGCAGCTCCTGCCTTGGCCAGGCAGCAGCAGACACAGGCAGGAGCGCTGACAGCTCCACAGCTGCCCATCAAGTTTTAAATGGATCTCTGCAAAGAACTGATTTGGCAGTTTGGCAGCCGAATCAAAACCAAAAAAAAAATACTAGCGCAAAATGAGCCAAAATATTTCTCCTTCCACCACCTCTTTTTTTATGTTTGTTTTTCCATTTGCAATATAAGCAATGGGAAGCAAGTCAGGTCCTCTTAGTCACTGGGCCCATGGCTTCGGCAATCACCTGCTTTGTGGGAGACCCGAATTCAATTCCCTCCTGTTTGGGAGGAGCGACCGGCTGTAACGGACCGTGACCTGCAGTCTGTGTTGTGTGTCCGCTCCAGAAAAGCCAACGGCAGGAGTTTGGGTTCCCCTGGCACCAGGGTGGGAACAGAGACAAGGTCCTCCTCCCCACCTTGGCCACAGAGGGTCAGTGGGGAGGACGGGGCTTGTTCCCAGGCAGGCAAAGTAGCCAGGGAACAGCGGTGGCATTTTGCAATTCATTTTCCTGAACCCAGCTGGGGAAAAGCACATCCAGTTCCAGCTCCTGGTGGGGACAAAGGAAGGAGCAAGCCCAGCTGAAGCCGTCCTGAGGGTTACCCACACCTTTCAGGACAAGATGCTTCAAGACACTTGGGTGCTGGCTCACGAGCAGCCACTCAGGCTACCTGACCAGGCACTTCCACTTCTACAGCCCCACGTCCCAACCCAGCAAAAAAACCCTCTCAATCCTTCAGGTATAATTTTTCTTACTCCTGAAATCAATACATTTTCCAGCAGCAAGCTCCTGGTCCTGCAGGATGCCCCTTCGCTGCACAGCCCAGCTGAGGGCAGGGACAAGGTTACCCCGTTACTGCCAACTCCCTGATTCAGCACCTCACTAATTACAGTACTGACATACCTGAGCCAGCTGCACTGTCACCTGAATCTAATTGGAGGGCTGTGCTCATTATCTCTGCCTCCCTAGCACAGCACCGGTCGTTATCCCCAATCTCTATGCACATCTGAGCACTCAAAGGAGAAAAACTAAACAGCTCCTGACCATGCACGGGATGCATCAAGAGCCCACGCTCACACTTTGGAGGGGATGCGTGAACTCCCCGTCATATCTCTGTCATTGCAATGAGATCACTCCTAATAATCCCTTCCCTCCTCTAATATAAATAGCCATTTGCTGGAGCAAATCAGTAGCAAGAGGTGTTGCTTGCAGTCTTTCCCCCTGTAAATCAAGCCAGCCCTGCGGCTCACACTGCAGGACAGCAGCCTGCACAAAACCTGGGAATCTAATGAAATGAGTCTTGCATCTCTCACCTTCAAAGAGGCTAAAGCAGAAGGTTTCTTATAGTGTTAAAAGTAAGAACAAAACAAGACGAATATCAGGCCTGCTTAATCGCAGTCATCTTCCTAGCAATACTTCAAAGGTCTGTACTGAAAACCATCTCCTTGTCTAATTAAAATTGCAAGAAATGCTACTTTTAGGAGCAAAAGCACTAACTCAGCTTTGGGATAGATATCGCAAGCTCTTCCACAGAGGCAAACAGGCCACGGGGCAGCACAGAAGCATCAATAGACAGGACTCTGGTTATGCAAAGCCATCTTAATTCTGTTCAGAAGGACAGTCACCCATAGGAAAGGATGATTTACAGTATTACACTCTCATCACGCACACATCCCTGTGGCAAACCTTTCCAAAAGTGCTCAGGAAAGGAAATTATATCACACATACCACAGCACAGACCTGATGTGGGTGTCACCATGACCCCACTGCTACGGTTCCCAAAGGCTACATTACATTAGGGAAGGAGGAAAAAAACCTCCAAAGTCAATCTTTCTCCAAATTTTTTCCCTTGCGCACACATTTTTGCATGGGATGTTTAAAAGGATCACAGAGAACATTTCTGGGGAGTTCTGAGATATAGGCAATTTTTTGGATTTTAGCCTAGACTGAAGATAAGCCTGTTTCATTTTCAAAAGGTCTCTTCCAAAAGTAGAAACTTCAATTTAACATTCATTTCACAATTTTAAGCAAACCCAGCAGTGAGGCAATTTCTGACGAAAGCTGACTTGCCAAGTCTGGGTACCATTTACCATACATTTACAAATACCTATATGCTCTTCACCCCTGCAGCCTGTGTTGCAGGAAACCTGGCCATTACTACTCCCAGCATTGCCAGGACATCATGAGCCTTCAATCAGATTTGCTGCTCACAAAAAAAAAAGAAAAGCCTTTTCAAGCTCTGTTAGCTGCTGAACCCTTCAATATCCAAACACAGGGAAGTTTCTTGGCCTCATATACTTGACATGAATATTATACTGCCTGTGTTTCACTGGACACGCATTTGTCACTCCACTATCTACACGGTAGTTACAGCAGCGATAGCCCGTCCATCAGAAAGGATGCAATAGTCTGCAGCAAGATTGCCTGTTATCAGGGCTTTCAAATGCTTTTGGAACAAATTAAAGGTGTTCCTGCACCAAAACAGAATGAGATACAGTTAAGGTTTTAAATGGGCAGCAGTGGAAAAGCACTTGTAGTCTATAGCTATTTAAAATCTCGGCATCTAGCAGATAGGGAGTTCTCAGATAGGGTTCAAACACAGCTTCGTGGGTAAAACCCCGAGTGAAACAGCCAAGCAGACCACAAAACATCTGCCGTGCCTTCTTCCTACCTGCTCACTGCACCCAACAGCAGAGAAGTGATGACAGGGGGTCCTCCTTCCCCACAGCAGCCAGCCAGACCCCTTCTCCCCATCCAAAGCCCACAGGCAATCACATTTCTCCATCCCAGAGCAGAGGGCCAGAAGACCCTGTTCCCCCTGCGACAGGAGCAGAGATACCTCCTCTCCAGCCTCACCCGGCTGCCTGCCCCAACTCTTCCCACCTGCCCTTCGTCTCCCACCACGCAGCTCAGCTGAGCCCAGGGGCAGCACTGCCTCCCCCCGCAGCCCCTCACATCACCCACCCATGGTCTGTGAATTCATCAAAAGGGTGCACAGAGTGCCTTCTCCTTTCCTGCCCTTCCTCCAGCGCTGGGTCTCATAAAACTACAATTTCCACCTTTTTCCTTGGAAATCAAAAAAAGAAATCCAAACAAAACCCTTCGTGGGGCTCGGACCCTAACCTGAGCTCATGCCCATCAAGAAGGTCGCCTGCCCAGGACAAGGTGGGGGGAGGCAGGGGACAGCAGCGACCACAGCAAGAGCCCTTCCAGCTGATTCTCTAATTCCATTTTTCCCTTCAGTGTTGCTACAATTCTTACATATAAACATTTCATTGAAGTCTTCAACATGTATTACAATCAAACTTAAAAGCAAAAAGGCCTAAATGCATTTGGTTGGGAACCAAGACGATTCCCATAAAAGCAGATTATGCTGACATGATGAATATAAAATGAAACAGCAGATATTAAAGTTGGAGGATTGTTACTCCATGCCTTCGGGCTCCTGGCCTCCCTACCCATCTCCTCCCTCCTCTCCACCCCCTCCTGCTCTGTTTTACTGAAGGCAGAGAGCAGGCAGAGATAGCCTTTTCACCTCTGCCTTCTCCAAGGCAGGCTGCCAGGCTCGAAATATTCACTAGCTCCCCCAGCCCCCCCCGACCTTATGCAATGCTTCAACATTCATCAGTTATTCCGGAGGTTGCAGCCCTGCCTTATCTGTCATGGAGTTTTACAAAGCCTGTTTTGTATTTAATTGGCTTGTTCTTGCTAATTTACCATGATTATTGTATTTTTATTTAATTCTTGAAGGTCATTATTAAAATAAGCCATTTTGCTTACGGCACTTCATCCCTGCACGGTTCCCCACCCCCGGATAACCAAACCCTCCTCGTGCTTCCCCTCCTCTCTGCTCTTCAGCGCTGCTCAGACCCTGGGACACCTTTACTACAAGGACCACATCCTTGGTGTGACGGGTGAGAAGCCTGCGAGTAATTTCCACTGCACGGATCCAGGCTCCTCCTGCCTTTTTCCTCACCACCTGCTTCATCCCAGCAGGACCTGCACCCTGCAGCCAGACTTTATCAGCTCACCTGCACAACTCATCATCTTAATCTGTTGGCAGAGGAAAAGCTGGAGATCTGTTTTGCGATTATATCTCCTTTTACGGCACGCTCAGAAACACGATCCCATCTTGCACAAAAAGTCAGCGCTGACGACCGCGTCGTCCTCTTCTTGCCCGTGCGTCACCCCTAATCCTGCAGCCCCATTTCTGCTGTTAGTCCAGGGGCTCTTCGGAGTTAATGTTCTCCAGAGGCGCCAACCTCCGGTGAAGTGTTAGTTTATAGATTCTTCGGTGCTAGCTACCACTTATGCTAATAAACCAAATTTATGCAGAAAGTCATAAACAGAGAGCTCTCCCCAGTGCCCTTGCCAGCACAGGATTGCTCCCTGCGGAATAGATTATCGCGCTCTGCGCAGACTAGCTCCAAAACGACTCTAGTAATGGGGCTTCCCCCATGCTCCCCGGGGGACTATTCTGCAGTCAAACAGGCCCTAACAGTTCTAAGGGTTTGGGTCTTTTGGTGGCAATGTGGTGGGCTTTTTTATCCCAATCATTAGCTCAGTTCATCTTATTTTTTTTTCCCCTTCCCCTCTGCTCATTTTTTAACATGTTCCTTCCCTTCTACATCTACTCCTCTGCTCCCCCCGCGGTACTCCCTAGGGCAACACACAAACGCAGCTGCAGATCATAAAAAGTAATAGAGGAGCTCAGAAGTTTAAGAAGTGGAAAAAAAAGATGACAAGCTCGCTCTGATCATCTCTTTTCAAAGCCCCTGTCTGTGAGGAACACAGGGCTGCACCTGCAGGGCGTTTCAGGGGTGGCTTCGGCACTATGCGAGTCTGCTGGGACACGGCGCGGGTCTGAGGATGGTGCTGGATGGAGGAAGGCTTCAGGGAGCCTTGGTCTTGGGGTGGTCCCTGGGGCACCCCTCCAACACTGCGGGCAGGCTGGGGCACTCGCTCTGCATCTCCTTTGCCCTGCCAGCAGCATCGCACATCGGACATTGGATGGGCAAAATGTCAGGCACCCCAGGGCAAGATGGGATTTGCAGTCAAGTGGGTTTGGCTATTTTTAGGCTTTGCTCAAACTTCCTGGAAGAAGAATAACAAGAAGCCAGGTTTGGGGTACAATCCTGGGACCGGCCACCTCAAAGACCACACAGACGCGTAAGAGCTGAGCTGCCACTGAAGGGTGCCTGACAATCAGAGCAACGCGACTGAAGGTGAAGGCAGATCCCAAGCTCAACAGGAACCCAAAAAACGAGAAAGCCTCCTCAGTTCGGATGGAGGGCCTGCCTCTCCCTATGGCCAGGCTGGAGGGGCACAGGGGCGAGGGCAGCCGCAGAGCAACCTCAGGGAGAGCATCCCCCCGGGCTGCCAGGGAAGAACCAGCACTCGCCAGGGACGGCACAGTCGGTACCACCTCACCATCCACGCTCTGGAAGGCAGGTGACAGGCACAACACCAGCACAACCGCCTGCTCTGTCACCGCTGCGAACAGACTACGTGCCTCTGTGCAGCCCCAGGACATGGACCTTCAGACCCAGCTAGCGCCCAGCCCTGTCCCGTGCTGCTGGTAGGGCACCACGAGTACAGAAAGCCGAGTCGAGAAGGTGGTGTTCCCACCTTCACAGTGCCTTGGCCAAAAATCCTTCCCGGAGACTTTTCAGAAAATGCTGAGAAGGGCTTTGCACAGACTCTGCCCCATGCAGGGGTGACTCCCAGGCTGAGCTTGTCGATGCTTTTGGCAACACCGAGGAGCCACCAAGCACCTCAGCCACTCTTCCCTCACCAACAGCAGCACCCCTGGTTTCTCAAAGAGCTGGAAGACCATCACGTACATCTCAGCTTGGGGGCTTGAAGTTTTACACCCATTTACCAGTAAAACTCTCCCTGCATGCTGCAATTTGGTGGGAGCAAGGTTTGTGGGTATGTCTGCACCCAAAACGCAGCAGTACATGGCATCCCTTTACCTGGTGTTCTTCCCAAGCCCATTCACCTTTGCAGAAAAGGGGATTGTCATCCTGCACATGGCACAAAGCAGGACACACGCAGCCCGTGGTGGCTGAGAGGGTTATAAGGGAATAAATGCATTGAGCTGGTAAATTCAGCCACCAGCACTTGAAATCAGACAGTGAGTCCCAACTCAAGAAGCGCTCGCTCTCCTCCCTGCCATCACGCCTCACCATCGAGCTGTTAAAGCCGTCGCATTGTACCAGCTGTCCCCAGGGTGGCCCACAGCATCTGCCCAGCTTCAGCAGGCACCAAGGCCAACCCTTACACATCCCTGCCTGACCCTCCGACTCGGCTCCAGCCCTTCTGGGGCAGCCCGTGCAATTTGCCATGAGCTGCTGTTAACGCTTACGGGCCCAGTGACAGTACTGGATTTACTCCAGTTCATGTCAGGAATAGTGAGCTCAGCCAGGACATTCGGATTCTTCCCATCCTCCCACCAACCTTATTCATAAACAGGGGTGGTGTTTTGGTTTTTTTTAAACGGAGTATTTTAGGTAGATGTAATTATTGTGAAATGCAGCAAGAGGTCAGCAGACTGCATCATCACACAGACGGTCCAGGAGATGAGCCGCGGTGAGCCGGGAGGACAGAGTCAGCCCCTTCCACCGTTCAGCCCCTGGAAACATTTTGAGACAACCAGAGGGTCAGGCTGCTCCAATACAGCTCTCTCACTCTTGGCTCTGGAGCCTTCATCTCACCTTCCCCACATCCCTTCGGCCTTTCTAATCACAGGCTTTAGGGTCCCTACATACGTCGGTGAGCAAATATTGATTTGCCTGCACTGCCTACAGATCATAATCTAACTCCACGCACCTTAAAGAAGCTCAGCGCACACTCCACATTCTTACAGCTGCTTTGATTGCAATTCAGTCTCTAGTACATTACCCTTATTTATAATGCCAGGGCTTCAGCATGGTGCCTCAGGCACTCTAAAATTATTACAGGGCCCTTTTGACTTTCAATTCCCTTCCATTCAATTCCATTTTTATTTGTCAGCAGAGACTCCCATTGACCAGCGGTGGAAGCCAACCGTGCGCAAGCAGACGGCGCTACTGCATGTTAAGCCAATCCTATAGAAATTACTTGCACGCAGCTCAACACGACAGGTCATCTCGGTTTCAATGAGAAACACCGGGTCTGGAAGAGCAGGTGGCAGAGCGCTCCTGGGTGCAGCTTCCTTGGAGAGATGAGACATCCAGGTTTGGAGCAGCGCCGGGGGTGCTCAGCTGCAGCCCCTCGACAGTGCCATCCATCCGGCTGATGCAGCCATCATTTAAAAAAATGGCGAAGGAAAGCGACTTTAAGAATCAGAGCCCCTCTTGCATATCCTGCAGAGATGAAGGGGCAGGCTTGCAAGAGGGATGGGTGCGAACGCGGTGCCTTGATGCCCAGATTTTGTTTAGCAGCCCTCTCTTCTTCCCCAATCCCCACTCCTCAATTAAGGAGGAGTTTGCCCACACGGGAGTTTTCTTTGGAGGGGCTTTGGGATTTTACTGAAAAGCTCAAGCTTTGCCACTTCTCTGGAGTTCTTCTCTTCTCACCCAAGAGAGACACAGGGTTCACTTTTGAAAGAGCACCTTAAGGTGCGAGGGTGAAGGAAGAGCTGAGTCTTTCCTCTTGCCGCAAGAGAAAGAGCTGCCAGTCCATGCAGATTGCTGCTGTAGAGATGCATGAGCAAAGCTGCAAAAGTCTTCCGCTCCCCACTTACTCCAGATCCTCAAAACCAACAAGAGACAGAACTGATAAACGGGGGGGAAAAGTCTATCTGAAAGGCACAAACACCAGTTTTTGATGGTCCAGCTATTAATCCCTGTCAAAGCAATCAATGTCTTTGATGAGGAAGCTTTTCTGCAGGTAACAGGCACACAACACTGGCAGCCTTGGCCCATCGCTGTTTTAAGGATGGATTAAATGAGACAGGTTTTTATGAAGACAGTAGGGATGTCCTGGCTCAGAAAATTCAGCGACGCGCAGGGGATCAGCAGATCTGCTGCATCAGAGCAGGCAACTCTGCTCAGCCCTCAACCCTGCAGGGACCTGGTCCGCCCCATGCCGGGTGCCAGCCCGCACCCGCTGCCACACAGGGCATCCCGCCATCACTGCCCCAGCCCTGCACGTAACTCCTGCATGTCTGAAAACCCCGGCTTGGCTCCTGCAGGACCACTAAAACCATTAGAGGATCTATTTCCACCACACATCCAGGCGAACCACCTTTGAAAGCCTTCGCTAGGCACTTGGGCAAGAAAAAAAAACCCTATTTAATCCTCAATCCCAGGCACAGCTCAGCTAAGCTGAAGTGCCGGCGCTTGGAGTGCCATCACCCGCCGCTGCAGATCGCTGCCTGCACGGTGACACCAGAGCCTCGCTTGGAGCCTGAACGGATCTGAAGTGTCTAATGACACAACCAGAGGCTACTGAACAAGAGCTGCTGCGTGTGATAACCACTTGCTTGATTCTTCAGAGCAGCTGAGGGAGCACGAGGGAGGCAGCTGGGTGGGCAGGCAAGGCACGGGCATCACCCGCAGTGGCAGCACGCGGTCCCCGAGTGGGCAGCACAAGCTGGCATGTGATGATGGGGCTGGGTGGGTTCTGCTGGTATTTTAACCCAAGTCCCGCAGGAAAAGGGAGAAAGCGCTCAGTCAGCTCCAGCCTGCCTGCCACCCTCCTGCGTTCTTCTCCTTGATGCAGGTGTCAGCCAGCGAGGCTGGGGTGGGGATGCCTTTTTCCAGGACAGCCAGCAGCACCTCAGATGCAGAAGCCGTGGCAGCGGAGCAGCCCCAGGAGTCATTATGGGACTAGATAAGGCTTGTGCAAAGAGAAAACATTTAATTTTTGGAAAACTACCCCTACCGCCTCTTTCCTGTGCAGGTGACAGCAGCGACTGCAACTTTTTCTTTGACTCTGAGTCTCTGCAGAAGTTGAGGGCTGGGAGCGGAGCGGGGCAGAGGGCAGCCCAGCACAGCGGGGTGGGCACTGAGGGGCAGAGGACGACTGTCACACGGGCAAAGGGACCACGCTTCTCTTCCTTGCAAGCCGCAGCAGGAGCAGAAGGGCAACGTGACCTATTCAGGTGATTTGAAGAGCATTGCAAAGCCAGGCAGACTTCACAACAAAGCAGAGTGCTACACTCGTTTTACAGCATCCGCTGTTCTGCACAGCGTACACCGGGGAGCGAGTGTACGGTGCCAGCCTCGAGGGGTGAGCATCGCTCGGAGCTTGATTAAAACTAGCAAAGTGCTTTATAACCTCTATGCATTTTTAAATGTCTCTCTTTGGGAAACATACCTCTTAAAATGATACAGTAGTTTGATAGCTCAGGGCACTGCTCAAACTGTGAAGCAAAGTAATTTTTCTAGCATGGTTCCTCCTTGGACCTCCCCTCCCAATAAGCTCTTGAGCACCAGGGGGTCCCAGCAGAAACTCCCCATGTGCCAGGGTGGGATGGGCAGAGGAGGAGAAGAAAGCGGAGAAGGAGAGAGGAGGTCCTGCTGCTTTCTAGGGAGACAAACACTAGGACGGTTCCACCTCCTGAGAGATGGACATCCTTTTCCAAAAAGGAGCCAGCAGTGCAAAGGAGAGGAGCTGGCTGCCGGCTGGGCATTCTCAGGAAAAAAAACGGGTAGTGGATAACTTGGGCTCTTCAGCCTATGTGTCACCTGGAGCACCAGGTGCGTGCATCAAAAGCTAAGTAACTTGAAAATTCTGGGCATACCCTTACCCAAAACGGCAAAAATAACAGTTACCAGGAATGAACATCCTGTGCATAATGATGGGGCTCCTACACCAACAGGGTCCCTTCCCTGGCTCTTAAGGCAGACAACCAGAGTGGTTTAAAAGGATTAAGGGGTCTTAGCTATTCTCTGGGAGAAGCTTTTGAGTGCTCGCTCCCTGGAAAGCCTCCAGTTCCCCAGAGCCTCCCAGGTACCCAAGGTACCACCCAAGTACCCAGGTTCTGTCTTGGCTACACAAAAACCCCAAATTCAGCTCTTACTTATACAAACAAGTTCTTGCAACCTCACAGAAAATTCACTTCTCTCTAAGACTATTGCACCTGAACCCAGGAGCGACCCTGCACATTTATCTACCCCAGCACCCAGAGGGATGCCATCAGCCCAGGACACACAGACAGCCTTCCGTTGGCCAAGCACCACCCGGTTTCTGCAGGAAAGGAGAGAAGGACAGCAAGGGCTATGCGAGAGCAGCCTGCTGCTCCCGGAGGACGCCATCCCGAAGGATGCCAGACCCTCCCTGAGCAGGACAGACCACCCGGGCAGCCTCAGCCCTGGAAAAAAAAGTGCTGCGGTGAGCAGCTGCAAGCCGTTAGGCTGCCAAAAGCAAAAGGGTTTACTGAGATGTAGCTGTGAAAAACCGCACCTCTCTCCGGACTGACTCGCACGGAAATGAACTGGACTCAAAGCAGCTGATCTAAGAGCACAGAGAAGTCGCTGGAGGGCTCAGAGAGTGGCATCATAAGATGAGGAGACATTAAAATCCAAAATAATAAAAGCAACCTAATTTATTAAAGCTTCTCAGAGCCTGTGGGCAAAATAATTTTTCCCCATTTAAAAGTGGGTAAGGCAAAAGAGAATCTAAGCAATTTGTCAGAGATTAGAAGCGACGAAGTAGCAGAGACCAAAGCCCGAAGCAGCAACATCTTCACAAACACAAGCAGGGTCCCTTTCTCCAGCAGTGCAAGTGAAGACGCAGGCGTGCTAGCCATTTCAACAAGCGCTTCACCCTCTGAAATAAGAGAGCAATCCTGGGTCGCTAGAAAACCCTGCCGCGCTGCCAGGGGTGGCCAGGCCATTCCAACACCCCCATGACCGTGCGAGGGCTGCCAGCCTTGCGCGAGAGTCAGGGAAGGGGAACGCCTGCGATGGTGCCGGGGCGCGATGCGGTGTGGGTGCCAGCCCGAGCCTGCCACGGGGAGGTCTCCAGCCACTGCACTTGCCCAGAAGTTCCTCCAGCTCTGGAGGTAGCTGGAGCCCGCCAGTGCCACATCTTTCCAAATGGGCAGAGGAGGGCCAGCTTTGCTGTCACTGCGGCCCTAACCCGGCTTTGCAGAACCTTTGCCAACTCACCATCAACCCACATCAACCCATATGGTCCCACACCTCCCCCAGGCAGGCTGCCCGGCGTTCCCCACCAGTGAAAATGCTTCATGAGGCTCTTCCTGCCCCCCATCCTTCCCTCCCATCATTAGCAACAGGCCTACCACCCCATTCCAGCCCTTCACCCTTATCTTGCTCTTCCCATCGCGTTCAGATAGCTTCCCATCCCCTACCCCGTTAGGAAAGGCTAATCCATGTCCCCATTAACAGTGGAGCTGGTGCCCCATAATTACCACACCGTTAGATCCAAAAGTAGCATGGTTTCATGGTTGTACCCCCATTTGCTGTCCTAACAGAGTCTCGGGGTAAGCTGTACGGCAGCTGCCCAAAAAGGGCCACCTACGCTGAGAAAGAAGAGACATGGAACATTTCCACCCTTGATCTGCATACGCAAAGGTCATGGGAAAGAGGCAGAGGGGGATGAATCCTTGCAGCCTCATTAGAGGGAAAGAAACTGTTTCTGCAAATAATAATTGATTTCTAAATTTATCCCCTAATTAAATAGGTTCCCTGGATGAATCTGCATGCAAGCTGCAAGGTGATGATTTAGTGCCTGGCTTCCTACGGGAACGCATCAACACATGTTTGCAAATTGTCTCTCTCCCAGATTCAAAGGCAGGGTGATCATCTCTCCACACCAGCACACCCGGAGCAGACGGGCCCCTCCTGCCACCTGGAGCTTTCAGCAAGCCAAGCCAAGCTTTCCTCTGCGCCAGGTTTATCAGAGCCGCACACAGGGGAGAAGTGTATTTGTCACCCGTCTTGTCACTGGGCCCCATACTCCAACCCAGCAGGGACTCTCCCATGGACCAGAGCAGGGGACCCATCACGACCAGAGAATGCAACTCACACCCTGCCTAAGCGGGAGGCCAGCCGGATGATTTTTTGGCAGGCGGCAGCTGTAAAGCTATAGCAGAACTGGAAATGCGCTGCCTAAACTCGGCACGTAGCAACGGCAAGAATGAGAAACATTATCTCCAAAACATGCTTTTGCTTCCTACATCAATTCCACGGCTGTTCCTGTCTAGTCGCTTTGACTTTTTCCTACAGACACCATCAGCTAATAAAACCTCAAGAGACGGATCCTGGGATAAAACCAGGCTACAAGCTCTGCAAAAATTAAACACATTTATCACTCTTCTGTGGAGAGCTCCTTTTGGAAACCAGAGAGCCCTGATACTCTCAGACAAGCATCAAAGGACTTTGGATGCGAGAACTCCATGTTAGCTTGAAAAGGCGATGGTGCCGAGCAGCCCTGCCGCGTTAAAGCCCACACTAATTAACTCCTGCCGCCTGACACCGTAAGCGTGGAGCCCATAGCCTGTCCATACACAGTGCTGGCTCCAAGCTCTCCCCTCCCAAGAAGAGAGGCACTTGCCTGCATCTACACACCGTCTGCTGCCTGTCAGCAGCAGCAACACCTTTCATCTCCTCCTCTTTCCTCCCTGCCAACTTTCCACCCCCCAAGATCACCTGTGCACCGGGTGTACAGCTCCACCTTCCTTCAGGGCTCCAGCCCTTTGGTGTTGAAGCTCTGGGATCTACAGACGTAGCTCATCCCTCCTGGTGCCCCACACGTTGGGGTTCCTGCTCCTGGCACATGGTGCTTGCAAGGATGAGACATAAGTGCACCCTGGAGATCCCTTACGGAGCCCACCTCTGCCACACTGGGCAGAGACTGAGAAGCCCTCTGTTCAACCCTTGGCTCTGCCACTCACCCCAGAGAAATTCATAAATTCAGGTATTTATGGATACGCTTGGCCCTGTTGGGACTTCTGGAAGGCAGAGATACAGCCTGCATGTCCAATTTGCACCACACTGAAATCAAATGGAGAAGCTGCTCCCGTGAAGATCAAAAAGGCTTTTCTGAGGTTTTGAACCTTATCCTGGTCTGTGGTGGAAAAAAAGAACCATTTGGAAGTTTCCCCATGAGGGAAAAGGGAAAATAACCTCTCCATCTATCCCTTCCAGAAACAGTGAACGCAGGTTGCAACCAAAGGGTGAAAGATAAGCACCAGGCATGGTCCAGCCAAGACCACGGCCATTTGCTGTCCCAGGGTGACTAAAGGACACACGGACACCTACGCAGCCGATCACACGCTCTTCTTTGAAGAAATGCCCAAAGGTGGGATTTTCTCCCCCCTTTTCCCCCCAAAAGCGTTCAAAACTGGAGCATCTCCATGGTATTTTGCATTTCTCAACACTTCTGGATGAAAACTATCTCGTTAAGTGAGTTCTCAATCAAAAAATCACTACCACAGACGGAGCTCGGGCCCTAACCTACTTCTGCACTCAAAAATAAAAAATCCATTAGGTGGCTAAATACTTTAGGAACTGTGTCCCTTCATCTTCCCGCTTTGGTTCTCTGACTGTAGCAGAGCATCCTCCTTTATAAATTGCCTCTGAGAGCCTCAGATCTCTTCTAAAAGAAAACAGTATTATTCACAGGACAGGAAAGAGATGCAAGAAAGCTAATTAGTCCTTGTACAGAGGAGTTTGCAATATACAGCATTTAAATGAAGCCTGATTTTCAGATCGCAGTGCTAAAATCTTCACATTGCGTCACTGGCTTTCTCTTCCAGAGGTGCCTTCTTTGCTCACCTTGAGCATTTTTAAAGGCAAAGAAAATTCCTTTAGGTACCAAAGTAAATTCATAATCTAGCTCTCCACCACTTACCAACTTGAGCGCATTAAAACTCTGTTAAAAGCAGAGCAAGATGAGTCCTTGAGGCCCTGTTCCCCAAGGATGCGTGCACATAAAGCAAGGAAAATGTGTGGTTATTAGAGTTTAGCTTTATTGTTTTCATAAAACACACTGAAGATTGTGTTTATGATTCTGGAGAAAATAAAACCCTCTCTCCAATTGTTAAAATAATGAACACAAGATACTCCAGTGACTTCTAAACAATCAAACACTTTGGACTTGCACAGCACCCTCTATTCAGATTTCAGAAAAGACTGTACAAGAATGAAAATAAGCCTGGATCGGTGGAGGATAAATCCAGCATCTCATCTTATAGCCAAAGGAAGCAGAATAGTTTATACAGTCATTGCATGAGACTAAGTTACATGGACAGGAAGGGAACTGTTCAAAACTCATTGTAAAATTGCTTAAGAGCCAGTTTTTCTGGTTTTCAGTAACATCCCAGTTTCTGAATGATCAAATCCTATTTGAAAGCCAGACTTGAGCATCCGAATCATTTAAACACACTCAAAACAAAACAAAAAAGTAAAATCTTAGCCAGCGCTTTCTCTCTGGCCCCTGCACAGGTCACTCACAAAGCCTTCTCCAATGCAACATTCGTGCTTTCAGAATGTTTTTCCCTGCCCCACATCCCTGCCCCACATCCCTACCACTCTGAAAGTCTGCTGCATCTGGCTGCAAGGAGGCATTTCTATCCATCCCTGCATCCAGTCAGACACACAGCATTGCCCAAGGAACCCAAGAGCCTCCACCACTTCTGCTCCTCTACCTCCAGCCTGGAAGAAGGACAAACCAAAGGGGTTTTTTTTTCCCCTCCTTTAAATATTACAAAGGCTGTGTGAGGTTATGAATTATTGAATGTAGCTGTCTCTTCAGTTTAGCGTGATGATGATGGAAGGGAAATGTAGACCACAGAGGGGACGTGTCCCCAGCACGGGAGCAGGGCAGGGAGCCAAGGGGCACGACCAAGAGGGACCTTTCCCCAACTGCTTAGTGTCTTTGCCCATCCATCAGAGCCTGACACCTGCCTGGCACCACTCGCATGGTAGGGATTGAATTCATCTTGGAAGAAGCTGAGGGAAATACATCTTCCACGGCAACGCCCTGGGAAGGAAGGGAGGGACGTTCTTCAGACAGGTGACCACCTCCATATCCCTGCACCCCTACCTGAAAACCTGGGCTGAACCAGGACCTGAGACCCCCTTGGCCATGCCCAATGGTTAACCTGGATGGGCTGACCTGGCAGAAGCAGGTCTTCTTTGGTGCTCCAGCACGAGGGAACAGACCAGAAGTAGGGATGGAAAAAGTCAGCAACGACAGAGATACTAAGAAGGTGGTAGCAGAGTCTAGCCTTCAGATAGTTTTGCAGATGCTTTTTGGAAGGTATTACTGCCAGCTCTAAACCAACCTATTAGTATGAGCCTTTGGGGCTTGTAATAAAAACCAAGATGGTTTTTTTCCCAGAGCCAGGTTAGACAGAAGATGTCTGAAAATTAAAGGAGCAGCCTAAAAAAAGATTTCAATTCCATCCCTCCTTTTATGTACATTTACTCACAGGCTCCTCGGAGACAGAGGTCAGCTCCGGAGCAGCGGTGCCCCAGCTGCATTCATTCCCAGAACTGGCATAGCATGCAAAAAAAGTACTCTCTGCTCCTTGGACCCACCTTGCTGATTAACGGCTTCATTCCAAAAAACACAGAACACGACTGAATGTTAAGTTACCACATAACTTAACTGATTTCAAAGAAACACCAAATTCGATACACATAGTCAGATCTTCATGTTAAGGCAACGCTGAGTGTCCAAACTAACACCACGGTCTCTGCAACCTGCCCCAGCAATATGTCCTAAAATTTATGAGAATGGAGTAGTTTCCTGGGCCCCACTTTTCCCTCTCCTGCACAGCTCTTCTGTGGGTCTCCTTTTGAAAAAAAGGCATAACCAAAACCAACACACTGCCCTAAAGAGATTTGAGTTTTGTGAACTAAAGCCCTTCTACTTGAAAAAAGCTGAGAATCAAGTTCTCCTGCAAGAGATTTGCCACTGTGGCTGCCCTTGATCATCCCATCACACACTATATTGCTACCTGTACTCAGGGTTAAGATCCTCATTTAAACACCAGAAATGAAAACCAGTGTCTTCCCAGAAAAGCACGCAGGAGCCCTGCTAGGTCCAGTCCTGCCCTTTGCCCCCACAAAATGCAACTTATCCGCTGCCTGCGATGACTGTCAGGTTGATCACCGCCTGGCTTGCGAATCCTGCCCACCCGCTCTTTTTTTTACTCTGGATGTTAATGGAAAGAAATCTCTGGATCCATCTGAAATGAATTATACTCTAGTAATTGCAGCTGCTATAGGGCAGTATTAGGTCAAACTGCCCTTTTTGTGCTGTGTCTCAAACACTAGAGATGATGAATGGGCTCATTTTCAGCAGAGCTGGATGCTCGCAGCTCCAGGTGAAGCCCAAGCAAACCGCAGATGCTCACCACTCCGATACCGCATCACCGGCACCTGCCAAGCGCTTCCTTTAATAAAACATCCAAACTCACACTATATAAACACAATTTTGGCTCGCACTGCTTGCTACTTGTTGTCATAGTCCCGCAGGTCCTCAGCTCACAGCCTCGCCGTGCCATCCCCGAGGCTGTCCTCTCCAGGCTGCGTTTGATTGCTTAAGAAATCTACGCTGCTCTCCCCCCAGAAGGACCTTTTCAGCCCAAATCAGAGACTCTCCCCTCCCATTCTAACTCTGTGTTAATTATTAAGATAGGGTGGGATTGAAGTGACTAATTACCACTGTAAAGTTACTCTCCTGAAGGCTGATAAGGGAAGTAATTAGGATGGACAGGCATGGATTACAGAGCTCTAAATCTCTCTCTCTCTCTCTCTCTCTCGTCAGGATAATGCTGCTGCCCAACCTCACAAACGACAAAACGAGTCCGTAGACGAACATGAAGCAGTTGTGGAGACCGAACCCCAGGCTGAACCATCACAGAGTACAGACCCTTCATGCTGCAGCACAAGGGGATCCCCTCTCCAGCAGCTCTGGACTGGGACCGGCCTCCAACATGCAACCCCAAGGCTCTCAACGCAGGCGCCCTGCCCTGGGCCGGGTGATGGTTCATACTTGCACCCACGTAACTCGCCTCCTGTGGGGGGGGGGGTTAACCTTGGCTGGCTGCCATACGCCCACCGAGCCGCTCTCGCACTCCTTTGTTCCCGACTCTTCCACGTCCACCGCCCCGACCAGTGCAGGAGGGATGGGGGCTGCCACGTAACCCCAGTGCACCTTCACAGTCAAGGCGATGGTATGTTCCCTCAAGTCAACACACCCAACACCTTCCCCGCTCCAGACACCGTGCTTCTGGCCGCTTTGCCTTCATCTAGTCTCTTTTCACCTCCCCAGATATCAGCTAAGACAAGGAGCACACTCAAGCAGTAGATAGAAGATGACAGCTATTCCGTCGGGCTGTCACGGGACACGCGTCCCCGTGACATGAGGGCAAGGGCGACATTTCACGGTGTCACAGCAGCGTGTGACTGCCCTGGGAACGTAGCTGCTCGAAGCAAAAGCCCAGGGCCTGGGCAATCCCAAGAGGATCAACCCCGTGCACGTCTCCAGCCACCTTCCGTCCCGTGTCCGTCAGCTCCAGCCTGTTTGTCCATCTGGAAGAGGCCTCACAGGTGAGATACAGCAGTGGCAGCTCAGGGGACCTGGATGGAAGCACGACCTCCAGGAGGACCAGCCTACGCGACCTGGCGCGAGCCATTTTGTGCTTCGCAGCTGGCAGAGCACAGACACCCGCCCGTACGCCACGTCCCTTCGCTCTGCCGGCTGCAGACCCCTGCAGTTCTCCGCGTTTGTGCGATACGCAGCAAAAGTGAGGGTCGAGCTCGGGCAGAGCTGCCAGCACCACCGAAATCAATCTTCACATAGACAGCGAAGCACACGAGAGCGAGCTAACTCACCCAAGCTCCCCAGTAAGTGAGCGCAGACCGCTTGGCTCGTGCTCTCTTCCAGCTGCAGGAATACCAGCTCCCAGGGTCACATTCCTACCGCAGCCACCCACATCTCACACGCATTCCTCATGCGTACACACAGATTATTTTCCTATAACAATTTCAGGCACCCTGCACTAGAGCATTTATAACTAATACATATTCTAATGTTCCCGTTCACCTGAGACACTCAACACTTTCCTGGCTCATTTGTCAGATTTTTATTTATTATTTTTTTTAAATACTTCTTCCCCTCAGGCCAGTCAAATCAGTCCAGTTAACTTTAATTTCCAGGGACACGGAAAGTCATCTCAAGGTCATTTTGGGGTTATTTTCCAGTTTCAAGTCTGGAGGATTTTGCAGGATTTGCAATTGAGGCTTCTGATTATCTGCTACATATTGAAATGAAAAGGAACTGGCTGAGGAGAGACAGTGATGAAGCACCCCATTGACACCCAAGTAATTAAGGAGAAACAAACATGTTTGTTGGCTGAAACAAGGGGGAAAATGATGCAAACCACTTTATTCCAGCAAGGAAGAGAGGAGGGAGGAAAGAAAAACAACAGCTAATGGGTTTCCATCAGAAGGGTGTGCTTTGCTCAAGCCAAAACCTTCCCAGGGTGTTTGCATTTCAGTGGGAAGGTTATCAGGTGCCATGGGGAGGCTTTTGTCACTTCTGATCAGAAAGACAGTGAAAAAAAAAAAAAAACACTAAATTGCAAAACACCACCTTTGTGATGCATGAGATAGGCAGATCAACCCAGCTCCATTCTGAAGGTAAAAATAAATAATTATATATAGATATATATATATATGTCCTAAGGGCTCAGAAGCATTGAAGCCTGGAGGTTTGCCACAGGACAGCCCAATCTCCTCCTGGCCAGCCTTAGCATTAAGGGCCAGGAAATTATTCCCTTGGGAAACTGGTGACTCCCAGTGTTAGCCCAGCTCACAGCCAGGACCAGACGATGCTGGGGCCGCAGCAGGAAACAACTTTCCCAGTGAACTTCAGCACTTGGCTCCCAAAGCAAGGCTAGCGCAGGCGCATCAATCTGCACTCCGAATGTGTTTATTAAATGTTTTTAATATCGCAGTGGCAGACAGAGAAATGCAATCAAGCCTGAGTCGCACATACTCCCAAGTCCACGGGGATCACGGGTACAAGCCTGTTTTTGTTTCTTTCCCAGGGAACGATCAAGATACAGGACTCGCAGCTCAAATCACACACACTCTCCAGGGGCAGGCAACAGTAATTAGTTTGTGTGCATTGGAGGCATTTTCGGTTTCAAGCCCTGCTTGGGGAACCTGGCAGGAATACTCAAGCTGCTGGGCAGCGAGCGCTCTGGAGAGACCTAGTCCTGATGGTGGGTGCTGAGTAGGTACAACACTGGCCTCAAGCTCTCAATAACTGGCCTTGTCCCACCAATTATTTGCTATCTAAAAAGCACTGTGCCCCAGGCTGGTTTTTTTTTCTCATGGGCAAGCATCTTCCAGAGAGGAGCAGCTATGAGAAATAGCTTATTTTAGTCTCCTGAAAACAAAACCAAACCTATTATTCTGGGAGTGCTTCATCCCGCTCCCCCAGCCCCAGGAGATGATGTCCCCCCCCAACAACACTGGGGCTCAGAGGAGGTTGGGGAACATCAGTGAGGGCAGCGCTGGACCACTGGATCCTTAACCTCAGTTTTAGCTCTACTCCAGGCTAGACTCAGACTGCCTCGGAGTGGTTTGAACACGGCGGTCCAGTGGTACAGAGCCTTCCTTCAACAGCAAGTCCTTTCCCCTGGTCCTGCAGGAAACCTTGGAAATTATGAGGCACCCTCAGATGCAGCCACCAGCAGGGACACGGGCAGTCCGCAGCGGTAACCTGCACACCTCCAGCTGCTCGGGTCAGGTCCTTGCAAGATGCTAATGCTGTAAAAGTACAGCTGAAGTCAGGACTATTTTCCTGCTGACTGTGAAATCGCTGGGGGGGGTGAGTGGGGGAGAAATGTATTGCCATGTACATTTGTCCAGATACAGCACTACCAAAGGCAGATTAGACACCAGGGCACAGCCATGAGATTAAGTCATTTTTCTGTTTGCTGAAAGCATTAAGGAAAAAAAACTTAAAATGTTTTGCTGTGAACTTAATGTTTCATTCGACAATTAGTTCTGAAATAGCGCATGCTTGAAACAAAGCCAAAACCCCCTAAATTTTAGAAAAAGATCATTAAATCATTAAATCACCATTGGGCCAAACCTATTTTAAAAAAAAAAAAGAAAAAAAGAAAATGCTTGAGTTGGAAAAATCCCAGCTTTGCACTGGGATCAGTTTTGTCCCTGGGAATGACCCCAGGGCACCGCAAAGGAGAGCAGGACAGAAACCCACCCCGACTCAGCTGGTGGAACGAATGGCACTGCCTTTGCCCTTCCCGGAGCACAAATCGCATCTTGCCAGCCCTCTCTGCCCACCGTGCTGCCTCTGTACGTCAGCATTGATTAGGTGGCATTTGCACGCCAAGATGTGGGCAAAGCAAGATGCTAATGGCCAGCACCGGCCACGTGCAGCAGCCCTGTCACAACTCCAGCATCCTGCCTGTTAAGTACTTTTATTTTCCGAGTTGATGCATCCAAGGGCTTGGTTGTTTCACATTGGTACAAGGCTGCTGTCACCTGCGGGTCAGGAGGGATTAGGTGTGTGCCCGTGCGCAGGGGTGAGGGGATGCGAAGGGCTCCCCACCGCTGAGCATGAGACCAGCCACGGTGACTAGCAATCAAAATTACAACACAAAACAGCGCCTAGCAATTCCAGGGGAGAGACACAGCTGGTGGATAATATTAAGGGGAAAAACTAAAAAGTGAAGTTTACATCTGAATCCGCTTTCTATGTGTTGTTGAGCAGGGTTGACCGCTGCCACGCCGGCAACCTTCCGCTGGTGGGGGAGTCCCATCTTCCCTCCGCCGCTCCCAGGCTGAAGGCAAGCTGGCCAGCCCCAGAGCCCGGCAGAGAGCCCTCATCGCCGCCAGCCAGCTCCTCGGCCGGGCCAAACACCCTGTTTTGAGCCAGAACGAGCCCCTTCTCTTCAGACCAGTGACTGCAGGAGAAACCCTAAAGCTGCCGGCGGCTGTGTTCACCACCCCACACTGCCAACCGGGAGCCAGGGAACCCTCCTCGGGCTTCACCTCGCTGCCTCCTGCTCCTTCTGAACTTGTCTTTCGCTAACAGCCCTCCAGGCACTCTCTCCTTTCTAAGGCAAAGCTACAAAATAGCCCCAAACTAAGAGATACCACTTCCACTCGCAGCAGCCCCCAGGGTTGCGTCTCCCTCCCACCACCCCGGCTCGGAGCAAGGGCTGAGGGAACAGATGTACCAAGACACGAGGAGTTTTAAGAGGCTCCTTGTTTGCGTGGAGCTGTGCTGCTGCGGGGAAGAGGGAGCAGCGGGGAGATAAGTACTCGCTTCTGCACACGGTACGGAGAAGGATTAGATACTTACAAATATTTTATCCTAGCTAAAGTAATTGCACCACTTGTTCTTATGAGTCAGAGCTATTTATTTTCATGCTTCAGGGCATCAGTTGATCACACCAGCTGAGGTCAGGCAGAAATTCCCATTGCTCCTGTAAGCAGCTTGCATATTGCAGGGAAGTGTATTAGCACTAGTTACTGCAGCCTGGCACTCCCCTCGTTCCAGCCCTCTTCGGTCCCCACTGGGTGCAGAGGACATGCCGGCGGGAACGACTTCTCCACCTCAACCCCCCCAGTATGACGCAGGAAACAGTCACTGCTCTCACCGGTTTAACTTCTGCTAGTGGAGAAGCATATCCCATACTCCTGCCCTGGGTGGAGGATGCTGAGGCTTTTGGTACCTTTCAGTACCATCGCCACATCCAGCTGCGCTCCATCCTCCAGGCAGCAACCGGGCAGAGAGACCAGCGGGAAGAGCATCCAAATGCAAAGAGATAGTATTGGTCATAAGGGAGGTGAAAATAAAAACAACTCCTTTTGACCCTGAGCACAAGATCCAAACCGGGGTCACCAAAGCTCATTTTGGCGGCCAGAGACTCCGCGGCCTCTGCTGGTAGCAGACACAGATAACCGCTCATTTCTGAGCGCTTACGGATGCACAGCTCTAATTGTGGCACCACTGAGAACCCTTCCAAAAACCAACACTTGGTCAACATTAATAAATAAAAACCAGGCAGCACGTACACAAAGGGGCAGAGGAATGCAACACAACAGCCACAAGTATTGGACCAGGAAAAAAACACCTTCCCATCCTCCCTCCCAGTGCTAACTATCCAGCTCCACTAACTCAAGAGCATTTAGTAAAGGTCTTGGAAAGAAACAGCCCTTGATCTCCGAGCACCGAGCATGAAATGAAGCGGCAGAGGCCAACGCTTGCCAAATAAAAGGTTCCCTTCGCACAAACAACAGGTCAGCTGCTCTTGGAGCGAAACGCACGCACATTCCCACGGTCCCTCTGGCAGCAGGGACTGCAAGGTGCTTTGCCGTACCTGACACTGCCACATAAACCTGGTCAAAGAGTATCTCGTACCACGCATCCAGCTTGAAATAACTCCAGGAGCTGCACAGCACAGGATTGCTCCCTATCCCCTTCCTTTCACCCTGCCCATCCTCTAACTTCATCCCCAACTGTCCTCCCAGCATCATTTTGCCTCCTCACCCCCGCTCAGATGCTCACCAGAAGCCAGGTATCTTATGCTTCCTCATCTGTGCTTCACTGATCCCCATTAGTAATTACACTGCTGCAGCAGCAGCTCCGTAACTTTAATTATAAGACAATTTCTGTTCTAATCCCTGGTTTTGACTCACTACTGCAGACCCCCTCCCCCCCCCCCCCCGCTTCTCTCCCCTATCCTCTCATTCGGTCATTTCAGAAGTGAAGTCATGCAGATAAGGAGGAGTTTGAACAATTAGGTATAATGATAATACCGACATCACTTTCATACAGATGTCTGAATACCGCTTCAAGGGCAGGACCGCAAAACCAGCCTGCTCTCTGAAGCTTTGCCATTTCTTAAGTCATCAGAAACGGCATCAGGGTCCTTTTTGGAAGCTTACATTTATTTACTTTTCAAACCAAAAATTTTATGTCCATCATTTCCAAAGCTCTGGGAGACCCTCCCCTCACGGCTGGCATCTCGCCTTTAGCAGAGCGCACCGCAGGGATGTGCCAGCAAACTGCACACAGGGCTGCAAATTCACCGATACCTCCACACTCAGAGCAGCCCGTCAGCACCCTCTGGGTGACATCCCCTGCAAGGCAGCTGGGCTACAGGGAGAGCATCAGGGAAGTAAAACCTTCCAACTCAGAAGTCAGAAACCCCAGGTTTCACACCCAGCTCTTCAGCTCAACTCACTCGACTTCACCTCTCATCCCCCCCCCACCTGTCACTGGGAATAATATTTTTTTCCTGACATGCTTTGTTATTCAGAGATAGAAGATTCTGTAAATGCTGAATTATTATCATCAAATTATAATACTCAGAACATTGCCTCCCTTTGGGATTAATGCTGCAGGAGAAGAGAGCACAGCACAGGCACCTGAAGCTGAAATGAAATGTGCCACGTTTAGTTCCCTTAGAGATAGCGGGGACAGCTGCTGCTTCAGTATTTTCTCTCTTCCTCAGCTGTCCTGGAAGAGTCTCTCCCTGACAGGTCTTCTGCTGGAGAGAACTGAACTATATTTGAAAGGTAATTTTGGAGCAAATAGGAACAGAAGTGTCAGGTTGTCTTGATGAGATTTTTTGGAATTTCCTTCCCGTTTCAGGGGAGGGGGGTGCGACAACTCAAGACACTTTGCATTTCATTGTTTTCAAAATGGGAGGGCTGCCGCCGCCGCCTCCAGCTTCCCTGCAGGCTCCTGGCTGGAGGACTGCAAAAGCCCCCAAAATGGAGCCAGCCAGCCCCACACATTTGGTTCTCTCTCATTTTCACTTTCAGAAATAAAAATAAAACAGATTCCAGATGGAGCCTCTTACAGCACAGGACGAGGGGACACCCTATTGAGGTTCCTACAGGGGAAGCCATCATCTAGGCTCTTCCTGGCCCCACCACTGATGGCCAGCACTAACAGGCATCCAGCACTGCATCTCGGGACACACATCCACCCCCAAACACGCACAAAAGCCTATCCATATCGCTGGGACTTCTCAAAATTACAGCACGCAAGCAACAGAGCCAGCAATATCCAGTTTGGTACCCGCAAGGCAGGGCTGGGCTCTCCCTGTGCACATGGCTGCTGGTCTGGGGGGAGCATCTCCTGGGGACAGCCTGGAGAAGGACCAGTACCCATCTCCTCTTTCCTGCCCAGTTTAAGGCTTCATTTTGACACCTCCAAGCCCCTTCAAATATCACCTTTTCAGGAAAGGAGGCAAAGACAGCCAAACCTCCGGAGATGGGCAAAGGCTAATAAATTGCTAAGGGTTGAGAAGAGAGCCAGGAGAATGAGATTCCCCGGGAAGCACGGCCAACAAGCAAAGGAAAGCAGCAGCTTGCGCCCAGCTTGGCCAAGCCCTGGTATCGCCACCAACACAGCTGCTCTAACGCCTGCCTCTTTCCATAATTCAGGCCAACAGCCCCAGAAATCTTCCAAACAAGTGACGGGGAAAACACAAACGCCGCAGGCACGCAACAGCGCAGCAAGAAGCCATCAAGCTCAGGAGCAGGGAGAGAGGAGAGGGAAGGCTCTTGCAAGCAACAGCCTGCAGCTCAGGCTGGAAGGTTTTACTCCTTTGCTACAAAATCCGCGATCAGCTTTTGCCTAAATGCTTTTTTTCCCCATGAAACTTGCCCTGTCCCCCGCTCCTGCAAAGAGTTTCACGCAGCAAAACCCCAGCTAGTGTGGGCACTGGAAATGTTAGCCTCACCAGTCCTGCTGGGAAACTGGACTTCCCACCCCTGCAGAGCACCATGCCAGCACCTCTGCTCAGGCAGGACATCCCAGTTCATCCCACAGTCCCCCCAGCAGCCTCCCCCAGAGGGGTCCAGGCACAGCACCCAGGGCAGGCTGCCCTCCGCTTCTCCTCAGCTCAGGGTGCAGCCTGGCTCCCTCCTCCCAACACGCTTCTGCTGTCACATCCACAGCTTCTCCCTGGGAATGATGACAGCAGATGATACAAGACCTTGAATTTAATTGCAGTGGGGGAAAAAATAAAAAATTAAAAAAAAAAAAATGTTCAGAGTGATAAAGAACCCCTTTCATAAGCCACATTATTAGTGTGTCTTTTCTAGAGAATTTTAGAGTTTGCTTGGGGGTTGGTTTGTGTTTTGCAATTCAGGGCCACAGCCTGCACAGAAATAGGCGTACGGCTGGGCAGTCGGTCACCCATGGGCATCCTACCAGTACAGCACGGGAGGTGTTTGGCATCGCAACCAGCCGCTGCGTAACTGGGGCAAACATCTCACCTTCTCAGTTACCTGCTGGACCCTCACTTCCCAATGCCACACACCCCCCCTCCTCCTGCTTACCCTGGATATAGTGAAGGAGCAGTTTCAAAGCCTCACACACAAGACAGACCACTGGCACATGCATCACGGAGATGGAAGAATATTTAAAAATAAAAAACCCACACTCTTACAAGCTGTATGGTTCAACCTGCCATTGCACTTGCTGGTTTGCCTGTAGCAGAAAACCCAGTGAGGGTTTTCCCATGCTCTTTGGGGGCTGTTTCTTCTATGGACCTCGTGCTACCGGAGAAGAAGGGGCACCATCATGCAGTGGTCATCAGTAAACAGATTATCTGGGCATTGCAGGGAAGGGTCTTACCGGTGGAGAGGGAAGCAGAGAGGGTAAGAGGCACAAGGCCAGCCTCACTGGAGGGTAAACAGTGATTAAATATTTATAGATTTTAATGCATTGATTTGTTAAGTCGGGAAACAGTCCTCTAAGAGTTTGAAGATGCCTTTCAAGGCAATTCTTAATCAGCAACCCAGGTGCAGCAAAGAGGAGCTCAACAAGAGGCAGAAAGCACTCCAGGGGAAGGTCTTGAAAGCGGGGCTCTCCCCTCCTCACCCTGGGGGGGGACCCCTACGGCCAGGACGGGATCCGGGAGGCTCAAAGAGCCCTGCAAGAGATTTATGTCCAAGGCTTTCTAATTAAGTTTCTCCTGTAAAGGATTTATTTTTGGACAGCATTTTTGCAGGAGAAAATTAAATTACACCGCTTAAGGAGAAACAAACTGCAACATTTCATGCTGGCCAGAAAAGAAAGACTCCACACCCCTTCCAAAATCCGCACAATCTGACCAAGGAAAGCTTCTGTCTGCACCAGCCTCTGCATCACCATCCCTAGAGCAGCTCCTTCCCTTGCTTTGGAAAAAACCCTCCACTTCAAAAGCATAAATAACCAGAAATGGGAGGCTGCCCAGCACGTGCTGACCCAGGTAAGGCAGCTGGTCATCGCCCCTGGAAGCACTGCCTGGTTCGGCACAAGGTCCCCCGTTACGGGAGGACACAGCTCTGCGGTGCTCCTCACGTGCAATAAGGTTGCACCTACCCCTGTCTGAGCTGGGACAGATCTTCTGGGTGCCACCATTTGGCCTCTGGAAACGTTTTGAACTGACAGCACTGCTGAGCAAGTGCTGCACACCTTCGTTGGGTTTATGCCGAAGCTGATGGCAAACCAGCCTCCTCCATCCCTCACTTACAACGGTGCAGAGCTGGAAGCAGGACGTGTGCCCAGCAGAACCCTAAACCTCCTGCAATTCAGCCATGAAAAATAATACTTCAAAGTAAAACAGCAGTTTTAATTCTAATTCAGCCAACTGGAGGGTACAAATTAAGTGTTCCCCCCTTGCCTGCCCCACTTTGTTCAGTGAAATTATATTTTCTGAAGGGAAAAATGTGAGAAAAGTTTTGGATGCTCCTCTCCGGCTGGGAAGCATCAAGCAGCCCCAGGGCTGCAAATACAACATCCCATAGTCCATTGAATCCATTAGCTTACTTATCAATATGAGATTAATTATTCCAGTTCACAGGATATTTGGTTATTTCTTAATGCTCCAGCTACCACATTTGAAAGAGCCGAGATGCTCGTGCCTTGGCTTACTGGATTAGCTGCTCCTCATGGTCACTGCCAGCTTTTAAGACACAAACAAATGCTTTCTCTGGCCTCAAAACCATGACAAATAAACCCCCATTTCAGGAGCATCCGCTGATGCCTGAGCCAACGAGGTCCTCTCCCATAGCCCCATCCAGGGAGGAGAGGGGGCTGCAGTCCAACCTCCCCTGATGTCTCTGAGAGTATAAGCAAGCGCGCCTTGAGTTTGGGTTTCTGCTGCCAATTTTTAACAGGAAAGGGAGGAGGGGGACAGAAGAGGGAGGGAGCACACAAACAGGGGAATACAAGAAATCACACACATTTTGTTCCCGAATCCTCCAAACGTGACTCACTTTGCTCTATTGTGACAAACTGAAACGCCTCTGAGGAGTTCATTTCACGTCTCATCCATTCTCTGAATAATGGGAAAATCCCTCTTTGTTTCTCTAAGATATCAGCACGCACGACGCGCCACGTACACCCGGTTCCATTAGACATAATGGAACGAGATTGTCCCAGAAGTTGTTTTCAATTGCTTGAGTGCATCCTTCATTTAGGGAAACAAGAATATATGAGCTGTTCTACCCCAGCCGATGTGAGGACATAATCTTTAAGCTGAAGTCAGGGCCATTTGTTTTCTGGCTTTGGCGTGGGAAGAGGGTTGGTCCTTCCTCTGCCCAGCTCCAGGACTGGGTTAACCAAGAGGCTCGGCCACCCTCCTGGGGAAACCCAGGCTTCTGCCAGCACAAAGCCACGGTGAAACTGGAGGTCAAGCTGTCCTATGGCAAAGGATCCCCTCTCCCTATGTTTCAAGCTTGGGTGCTCCTATTAGGCACCGAAGCCTTGAGATGCTACACCACGCGCTGTGCAACGTCGAGCAAGGATGCTGCGGGATGCACCAGGGATGCCCGCGCTTCCCTGGCTGTTGACCTGGTTTCCCAGTACATCCCATTGTGCACATAATGCATTATGCAGCACATAATGGTGGCAGTTGTACAGTCAGAGGGCTCAGGAACACGCTGAGACCTCAATGTGCAACAAAAGAGCCTGCTTATCTGCCAAGGAAAGCAGATCCCCCAGGAATGCATGTTCTAGCTGGCTGCCTATAATTTACTTTAACTTCTTGGGACAAAAGAAAGTTTGAAAGCCTTGGAGACAAACCAGGCTGCCTTAAAGACACCGTCTGTGATAACGATGTTGTTAGCATTGCTAACATTACTTCTGTATTCAGAAGGAACCGATGGGGCTTAGTGGGGGGGGAGAATGACGGATCACAGCAAGCAGGTTTTCAGTTTTGTTTTTTTAATTGACTGCCACCTTGAGATAGTTCTTCTTCCTAACATGGGGAAAAAAAAAATCACAACAAAGCAAACAGCTTCTTGAGCCTATCGGCTCCTTTTCAGCAAAGCATTGCCTTGAAGCCTCCATCACACCGGTGCTTAAAGCAAAGCACGTGCCTGAGCTGCATTGCTGAATCGGGACCAATGCTCCCAGAACAAATTCACACAAAAACTTGTCCTGCGCTTACGGGACATGACAGTGATTACCCCTGGCCATGCTGTACACTGGGGACTTCAGGCCTTTCAAGTTTAACAAGTTTTAAGTTTCCCCTTGGAGAAACCATGCGATGATGCGAGCACAAGCAGAAGGACAAAACCTGCCCCCCACCCAAGGCACAGAACCACTTTCTTTCACACTAAAGATTTCTCTTCTTTTCAGATTTACCTCCCCAGCCCTACAGGGAAGGAAGACAACAACTCCTGATGGCAGCCAGACCAGCAAACATCACTGGCGGGCACTGGGGACTGTGGGGAGAGGAGCGAGGCTGAGCTCGGAGGGAAGCAGTCCCGGGGCTCTGCTTCGGCTGGCATCAGCTCCTTGCTGTTCCCGTGCCCAAAACCTTATTCCAGCCCTGTCCTAACCTCCAGATAGATGAGCCCAGGGCCACGTTGAATTATACTTTTTTGTCCCTAGAGTTGGCACCCAGCCCTCCCTCTATAGTTTCTCCTGGCTTGGTTTCAACAGCAATAGGTTTTATTATTATGCCTCGCTGCCCTAATTCTCTCCACACTTAATTTTCCATTGACACGTTGACCCTCTGCTGCATTTGCTAGCTCTGGGCAGGCAGCAGGCAGCACTCAGTCACCTGCCCACATGAAATGGGAGTTGAGGGGCAGGAGAGGCATCCTCCTGGTCCTGCCGGCGTCCGCATGGACACGGCTCCGCACGAGAGAGAAGGCTGGCAAGTTTCTGAAGGGAGCAGAAAGACACAGAGGGGGAGATGGTGAACAAAAGGAAAGCCAAGGAAAGCAAAAACGATGCAGCACAAAGAAAGTGAAGGGTCAGGAGAAGAGAAAGGAGAGAGCAGAAGCAGCAGAAATTTGGCTGATGGTGTAGGAAACGTGACGCCGACCCGTGGCGATAAAATAGCCATGTGGCACCAGGATGAGGCACCGGCAGGGCTGTCATTGCCTCGTCCCGGAGGAACTCTCCTGGCTCCAGGTGTCACCAGTCCAGCCCTGCCTGGTTCCTGGTCACCTTGTCACAGCCCCGCTGGGACACCCAGAAGAGCGGCAGGAGAAGAAGCAGATGGTTTGGCTCCCAGCACTGCAGAGGCTCGTTTCTGCTTTCTCTTCTGCTTTCTACTCGGTCAGACAGGCTGGGCAGAGGGAGGCGGTTGCTCCCAGCTCATGCCTGGGGTTTCCCCAAAAACCAGTGGATCGCTCCTAGGAGAAGACCCACCTCGAAGCCAGCTTTACAGCTGAGTGCAACATCCATCTGCCTCGGGCTGCAACGCAGGCAGGACAGGAGCCTCACAGCACCCTCATTTTGCCTCCAACCTGGGACTTTCCACCCCTCCACTTGGGAGAGGGATGCAGATGCACAAGCACGGCATCCCTAACCCACAGCCCCTGACCCAGCCGGTGCCGCCCATCCCCAGAAGCCACCTCACCCACTCCCGCTGGCTTTGCCACGCCATCCCAACCCACTCCATCACAATTTTTATTCGCAGGGAGCATGGAAATACCTGCCAAGGAGCAGCCCTGCCAGGGGTGAGAGCGAGGGGATCAGTGCCAGCACAGCCCAGGGGGCTCCAGGGAGGAGGAGGACGGAGCTGGCTCACAGCTGCCTACCGAACACAATGCGGAGATGGAGAATGGCCTGTGATTACAATTTGAAGGGCTTCTATGCACTGAAAGGGAACTGATTCAATTGTGCCGCAACTCCTGAGAAGCTGTCAGCAATCAAGGCGTTCTCCCCACTACAATCATCGGAGGCAGGGTGTGAGCAAGAGCAGGAAAAAAGTATAGCTTAGGTGATGGCAAGGTACAGCAGCGCAGCTCATTCTGCAGCTGTGATTTCCTTCCCCATCAGCATCCGTCGCAGGAGGCAGGGAGCATCAGGGAGACCGGGGGGACAGAGGAGACGCTGGTTTGCGAAACGCTGCTCTGGCAAATGCTGGATGCTCCCGAGATCCACCAAGCCACAGACCTCCAAGATTGGAGGAGTAAGGGATGCTGCAGGGGATGACTTTGTGATGCACATTTCGTGACCACTCGCTCTCGTGAGCTCCCCTGCGTGCATCACATTCCCCCCAGGCTGCGGCCGTCCGCAGGCAACGTGAAGGCAGCCAGCCATCCCACACAGAGGCAACGCCTCCATCCCAGGCACCTTCTGCATCCCAACTCCTTCCCCTGGATGCACATAACTTGGGTAAAATTTAGCTCAGCCTCCCCTCCCTAAGTGCACCCAATGGCGACAGCTCCCACAGCCGAGCCCAGCACCCATCCCTTCATTTTGAAATTAGAATGAACAAATGCGGAGCTGCCGGCTTTCACTCCACCAATTCAAGATCCAAGCTGCTGAAAGCCACTTTTAACACCTCGCTGCAAACCTCAGACTGGGCCAAGAAAACTTTAACACAGACAAGCTAGAAACAAAAACCCCTCCAGCTCCTGTCCTTCCCCATGCACCCCACTATTCATGGGGTGCATTTGGAGGGGAAGGTGACAAAATAGATGCCAGTAGAGCTGGTGGGCGCCGGAGACAACTGCAATGCCAACCCCTGCCCATGCCCATGCCCAGCAGTCTGCAGCCCCCGGGGACCCCAGGAGACCCAGCAGCTTGGAGTTGCCCACTGGCGCTCATGCATAAAACTCCATTTGCAGAGCTGGAAAGCAACCCCGAGAAGACTTCAGGTTTTGGGGCCGCAAGAGATTGGAGTTCATTTTAAAAAGCCAGCACCACGCCAGAAACGCTTGCTTTGCCACAAGCTTTGCTCAGCCACTAATCCCAAAACCAAGCCACCAGCATGCACATTATTTCAGAATTTATCCCCTGCCCACAGACAAACTCTTCCCAGGCAAAAGTAAGCCCGTAAAAGCTTCAGCAGGAAGGATGGCACCAGGACACACGTGTTCATCTGCTCATCTGCAGACCTCCCTGTTGACCCAGCTGAAGATTTTTTCAAGCTTTGCAGAACTACTGCTAAAGCAAATACAGATCTTCGAAGCCTGCCTGAAATCAGCAAAATGCATTACATGCATGTTGGTAGGTAGAAGCTATCCCATTATCCAAGGAGATTATAATTACCTCATTTGCCTATTAAAAGGATACTGTGACAATATTTAAGTTAGAATGCTTTAGTTATTTGCTAAAAATTATGTGGTAGCAATCAAGTGAAAATTTAGACTGTAATACAGCCATAGCAATATTACTAGTAATTTGTGTAACCAATAACAATTATTTGTAATGTATTAGCCAACATGTTTAAATATGTTTTTTATATACACATACATATATACACGTCTTGATGGGCAGCATGTGCTCAGTTTCCCCCCCTCTGAAAACTGAGACCTTTGAAGCATCTTTCTTCATTAGCACAGCACGAGATGTAACACTTCAGCAGGAGGCTATCTCCCAGATAGCCTGATCCACACCCTGCCAAATGGATGCAGAAGATAAAGTCTCCCATCAGCTGATGGCAACCTGTTCGATCAGAGAAGAAGAATTCACTGAGCCCTACAGGAAAGGAGTCTGGGGGTGAGAGGATAGGGAAAACACAATTTTCCCTTCTCTACCAGCCCATCTCGGGGTCATTAGCTCTTCTACCCTGAGATTACTGAGGAAAATGTCCTGGACTCTTTCTTACAAGGCTTCTGTAGCTCTGCTCCTAGGCTTTAACCTCTATTTTTAATATACAGCCCACCCCATTGTGCAGGGTGCGAGGTTTCTTTTCTTCTAAACAATAAAAAAAGGAAATAGACCCATACATTTTTACTTGGCATTGCCCTCAGAAAATGGAAATCTGATTACTTATTCCTTGCAATCCCAAATCACCCCTACCAGGCTAGACACAGTGAATAAATCCTTGCTTCTAGAGATACCCTCTCCGTTCTAAGTGCATGATGAGACCAGCACCCCATTGACCCGAGGACACCGGGAGCACAGGCTGCAACCCCTTTGGTCTGTGTCATTGCCTCCCAGCTGGCAAGCAATCCCAGGAGGGATTAGCACGAGAGCCCAGCGGGATGATGCATTTCCCCAGCTGAGAGCAGCCTTTGGGAGCACGGACACCAAAACTCAATTTCCTTCTCTGCTGTGGCATTTAACCTTGCAGAAAGGAGCGAGAGGATGGGAGGAGGGATGCAGGGGAGGACAGATGTTTCTATTCAAAGACATCCCTCCCGTGTCCTACCGTTCCTGAAAAGTCTGGGAAGAAGCTTGCTTTATTTGTAGGAAGCAGAAAAAAAAGAGCAATATTACAGCCTGCGGTAGCCTTCCAGCAGTTGGAGTAGAGGAGAGCGCTGCCACGTGAGCAGCTCTTCCAGAAACCAGCTGTTCCCGAAGATGCAGGCAGGCAGGAGAGATCACAGCAATCACGCAGCACGACCCCCTGCCCAACAGTGGCCAGCTAATTTCATTTTGGGATTTGTGCTTCATTTTCAGGCTGAATTTATCTAATTGCAGCTTCCAGCTGCTGGATACAGTTATGCCCAAGCCTGCAAGGTGGGGGGCTTTGCTCTGAATGGCCTTATTTTGCCAAATAGAGAGAGCTGGTCAACCAATGTTATTTTTCCTCAAGCTTTCACACCAGGGAAAGGTGACAGCCATGTGTGCCTCAAGAATGGGCTTCTTTTACCATACAAGAAAGAAAATAATAATTCCCAGCACAGCACCAGGCTGTGCCCCAGCCTCCCTCCTCCCTGCGCACAGGAGGACTGACCTAAGACCACTGTATGCAGGCAGCTGCCTCATCCACGGCCCTCCCTACCTTATGGGGGTCCGCATCTCCAGGAAAAAATGCCACTTCAAGTCAAACAAGGCATGAACTATCAGAAAAGCTACATTAGAGGCGTACGGTGAGGTTTCTCAGAAGTTGTAGCTACTTAGCAAAACTTGTGCATCCTGGCTGCCAAGCTAATTTCAGTCCTTCAGATCTGAAAAGGCTTCTTAGCTCAGGTACAGAGCTGTACCAAACACCAATTCAATTCCCACAATATCAACCAAGCCCCGGTTGCTTTTCCTAAAAGCTGTGCGAACAGTAAACCAGCTGCAGTATTATTTTTTATTATTATTATTTTATTTTTAAAAAGCAAACAACCATGGCTCAAGGACTGCAGAGCTAAATACTAAACCGCAGGAGAGCAGGGACTTCACTCAGAGCCTAATTAGGGGTCAGCCAATATAGCAGCCAGCAAAGTATAATCTGAACAGGTCAAGGCAACGCAACTTCCTTAAGAGATGGTGCAAAAGAGGCATGCTAAGCAACCTGGCAGTATTATCTGCAAAAGAAAGCCTTTAAAATAGATGAAGGTGATTTAGAGGGTCTAATTTCAGCGGATTTCCAGAGAGCTTATGATAAAAGTGCTTCATAAAAGATTAAGGAAAATAAATGGCTACCCAGTAAGGGGCACAGCCAGGCAGGGATTACAGCTGGCTAGGCAAAAGGAAACAAAGACAGTGCTTCCCAAATTGAAAAGAGGTTCATGGGGCCAACTGCATTACAGAAACGCTGCAAGAAGCAGAGAGCAAGTCGCAGTTTGCAGAGGATCTTGGGGAGCTTCGGTTTGCTGCGGCTACGGGGGCCGAGCATCTCCGGCTGGATTCATTACGCACCGTGGGAGGTAGACGATGAAATCCTGTTTAGGCAAGTAAACAAACATGTTCTGCACACTGAACCACTCGCCAGAGGAAGGTGGATGTACTGAATAACCACACTGATCCTATATTTTAGTTGATTTCCCTCTGATGCTGCTGATGGAGGAGGGTCCAAAGGTGGACGACAAAGCCGCATCCCTGCGGCGGGATGCATTGAGAGTCCTGGCTGCTGCTGGACCGGGACAGAAGAGCGAGATGTGTCTCAGCTAGCAGAGAGATGGCAAAGGAGATCGAGAAGCCTGATCACATCCCTGCTTCTGATAACAGATAAGCCGGCACAGTAGTACCCGCAGGGAGCAGGGCTGCCTTTCAGCAGCTCCAAATGCAGCGACTGCGCCGTCCCACAGCAGCTGAGATGATGACGGTAGGGCTGCCCACGTGCATGTGGGAAGGAAAAAGCTACTCGGGGAACACCTGAAATTTAATTAACAATCTGCAACACCTCTCCAAAGAAAGGCATGAGGGCACAGAAAGGCATAGACTTCAATTTGTTTTCTGAATTCGGCAAAAGACGCGGTCACAGCCCAGCCAGTGCCAAGATCCTGCCAAGATCCTGCCCATCCAGACCCTTCATCTCCCTCTCCCATCTGTAGATCTGCCACGCCAGCCCTTCTCATCACCCCAAGACCTGCCACCGGCCAACCCTCCCCTCCCCATGCCAGGAAAGCCCAGGGCGGGTCTGAAATACAGCAATTCACAGCTTTTCAATGCCTCCCCGTCTACCCGCTGCCTCAGCAGAGAAATAGGGCTCACGCTGACTCCGAGTGCTGCTTTTCCCAGAAACTCCCCCATGAGCTGCCCACAAGGACACTGCACGTGCACACACTCCTCCAAACTGAATAAGGGGACTCCGGTCACACACACACATATTTGCCTGCAAGCACTCAGCTGCAAAGTTTATGGAGAACATCTGCTGGCAGGGTGATGTGCATGGCACGTTTTGGAGGCAGCCCTGGAAGAGCCTCACAAATTTTTGATATATAGACCATCTAAGGAACCTGAAGGTGCACAAGTTCATGGGACCTGATGAAATGCATCCGTGGGTCCTGAGGGAACTGGCGGATGAAGTGGCTAAGCCACTATCCATCATATTTGAGAAGTCGTGGCAGGCCAGTGAAGTTCCCACTGACTGGAAAAGGGGAAACATAAACCCGATTTTTAAAAAGGGAAGAAAGGAAGACCTGGGGAACTACAGACCAGTCTCACCTCTGTGCCCATCAACATCATGGAGCAAGTCCTCCTGGAAACTATGCTAAGACACATGGGAAATAAGGAGGTGACTGGTGACAGCCAACATGACTTCACTAAGGGCAAACCATGCCTGACAGATTTGGTGGCCCTCTACAACAGGGTTACAGCGTTGGTGGATAAGGGAAGAGCAACTGACATCATCTACCTGGACTTGTGCAAAGCATGTGACGCTGTCCTGCATGACAGCCTTGTCTCTAAATTCAAGACACATGGATTTGACAGATGGACCACTCAGTGGATAAGGAATTGGCTGGATGGTTGCACTCAAAGAGTTGTGGTCAATGGCTCGACAGAGTGGAGACCAATGACAAGTGGCGTTCCTCAGGGGTGTGTATTGAGACTGGTACTGTTTAATATCTTTGTCAGTGACAAGGACAGTGGGATTGAGCACACCCTCGGCAAGTTTGCCAACGACACCAAGCTGTGTGGTGCGGTCGGCACGCTGGAGGGAAGGGATGTCATCCAGAGGGACCTGGACAGGATGGAGACATGGGCCCATGTGAACCTCTCTGAAAATGAAGTTCAACGAGGCCAAGTGCAAGGTCCTGCACTTGGGCTGGGGCAATCCCAAGCACAAATACAGGCTGGGCGATGAGTGGATTGAGAACAGCCCTGAGGAGAAGCACTTGGGGGTTTTAGTGGATGAAAAACTGAATACGAGCCAGCAATGTGTGCTCACAGCCCAGAAAGCCAACTGTATCCTGGGCTGCACCAAAAGAAGCATCACCAGCAGGTCGAGGGTTCAGCTTTGGGGTCCCCAACATAAGAAGGACATGGACCTGTTGGAGCGAGTCCAGAGGAGGGCCACGAAGATGATCAGAGGGCTGGAGCACCTCTCCTATGAGGACAGGCTGAGAGAGTTGGGGTTGTTCAGCCTGGAGAAGAGAAGGCTCTGGGGAGACCTTCTAGCAGCCTTCCAGTACCTAAAGGGAGGCCTGCAGGAAAGCTGGGGAGCAACTTTTTATCAGGGAGTGTAGGGATAGGATGAGGGTAATGGTTTTAAACTGAAAGAGGGTAGATTTAGATTAGGTATAAGGAAGAAGTTCTTTAGGATGAAGGTGGTGAGCCACTGGAAGACGTTGCCCACAGAGAAGCTGTGGATGCCCCATCCCTGGCAGTGTTCAAGGCCAGGTTGGATGGGGCTTTGAGCAACCTGGCCTAGTGGAAGGTGTCTCTGACATGGCGGGGGGGTTGGAACTAGGTGATCTTTAAGGTCCTTTCCAACCCAAACCATTCTATGATTCTATGATGTACTTTGGGGAGGTGTTTGGAGGGGGCTGCCAGCTGATGCAAGCAAATTAAATTGAAGAGAAGCTGGTTCAGTGCTTTTCATTAACAGCTCTCCAAGGGAGGGGGGAAGAACTGTAATTCCCAAGTCTAAGGTTAAAAGGAAGAAAAAAAATAACCAACACTTTTCTTCATGTGAAACTAAAAGAGAGTAAATCAATCAAACTCTGCTCCCCCATGACAGGGGAGGACACATCATTGAACAACGCTCATCTCTCCCTGTTGGTGATTTCTCATCTCACCCGTGCTAGGAAAGCCTTACCGAGCAGTGGCCCTGGGGCCCTGGCAGGCGATGCAGCCTCCCTGTCCCATCCCACAGGCTTCCAGGCATTGCAAAATACCCCAAGCGATGTACTTCTCTAACAACACCACGACAGACAAATCAGTCCTTGGGCAATTTAAGACCTTGCCATTTTTTTCAGGGACCCAGGAGGGTGCCACATTAGCAGCCTCTACGCACCTAATGAGAAGCTGTTCAGCTAAAACTTCTGGAGAATTCCAGAGACAGAAAGTGTCCAGCTTCCCAGGGATTTTTCAGTAGGGAGTACTAATGACATCAATCAGAAAGCCAGTTGAGCTTCATACACCCGCTATCTTATGCCACTTCTTCGTCAGCATCTCTAGCAGCATCTAACAGTAGGAGCACGCTTCCAACAAATCCCAAGCAATGCACTTCATTCCTACATACAGAAAAACATCAGGGCTCAGATGCCTCATGCCTCAGCACAGCCATTCACCAAGGAGCGACCGTGCACACGCTGACAGCCACCTGCACAACCCTCCACCATGAGCCCTACGGTCTGTACGGCACCAGGGACGTCTTGCTCAAACACCGTGAAGCCAGAAGCAATGGTGAAGACCAGGCTATTTGACGTTGAACTGGAGACTGAGCAGGTACAACTAGCAGTGCCACATCTCCATGTATAAAATGAGCGCCTCTAAAAGCACTTGCAAATAAATTCAAATAAATTCCCAGGTAACCACCTCAAATTGGACAAACTGGTGCAGAGATGAGGAAATTTCACCCCATGCACTACCGTTGATGCAGGTGCATCCCCAAGGCTCTGCGGCAGAGATGGTTCTAAAAAAAGCATAGAGGTTACATGGGACAAAAGTGTAGCGTTTAGTCTGAGCGTGGACTTTATCTGAGTCTGCTTTATCCCCCAGAAGCATCACTGACTACCAGCATGGAGCCCTGTGGTGGGGACTGGAAAGAGATAGTCACTTACTGGATCTAACTGGAAGAGGGAGGAAAAAGTCAATGCTCCACAGGGGCCCCATCAACAGGAGCATCCCAGCAGCGAGCGGGTCACGCCGAGACGGCTGACGCCGGCACATCCCCAGCCCACGCTTCATCCTAACAAAGACACAAGTGACATTTGAAAGGGAACGCGCTTGACATCTCCCTGAATCCCCCTCTCAGCCAGAGCCAGCAAACTACGCATCGGTCAAATTTACGCCTCCATGCATGTCCAGCATCTACTCTCTGCAAACACTGCTAGGGAAAGCCCCGTCAAATGGGATTTCTCCCCACTGGGGGTTTTTTCCTCTGGTACAAATCTATTTGAAAAGAAGATAAAGCATCTGCAGTTCGACTGAGGTTTTATTCAGAGAAAGCTCTGGCTCAGAAATAATTGCTGTTTGCTATAATTGGTGAGATGCAGGAAGGGACTAGATACAAGTAGAGTCTGGTGCAATTTTGGGAGATTTGTTACGCTTAGCTCACTTCTATCAATTTCAGTGGCTCAGACGCTTATGACCTGTTGCTCAGCTTATTGTGAAAATGGCTTTTATTTACTGCACTTCCATTAAAAGATGAAATCCATGCATAGGGCTCACAGGGCAGAAAATCACAGTTTACGTCTCAGCTTATCTCCCTTCAGCGGCCTCAGCTCATTTTTGCCCTGGCTCGCTCCCAGCTGCTATAAAAAAGTATTTCTGAGCACTGTTTCGAGTAGCCAAGGCCCCTTCCAGCCCACAGGGCAGGAGGCGCATTCAGATTTTAAGGGAGTGCTCAGTGCTGCAGCCACCGTGTCAGCCTGGGTGGGGAGGACGGAGGCACGGGGAGGCTCTCGGCTCCCAGGGCACAGGACACCGCCGGTCCTTTTGCAGCAAACACAGACCCTGCTGTGCTTGCAACCACCCTCCGAGCCCCGGCCAGCGCTGCTCTGCTGCCAGGCTATCAGCTCCCACCAGCTGCAACCAAAGGAGATGGACAAGCCAAGTGCATGCCCCACGCTGTGCTCCTGGAAGGCAGGTTCCTGCTCTCCGGGATCTCCAGAGCTTCCCCTGATGCGGCTCCAAGCCTCCCCCTCGCTGCAGTGCAGGCATCACCGGTGCAGAAGCAGGCTCAGCACCTCCTTCTGTACCAGTTCCCTTCCAGTACTGCCCACAGACCCCTGAGCACTTCTCCCCAGAGCTCTGGCAGGTAGCACACCCAGCCTGCGCATCAGCAAGAACAGAGCAAGCAGCAATGGGACGTAGGTGCCTCCTCCCCGTGCCGGCTCTTGCTTTGCATGGCAGACACCACCAGCCATGCGAAATGATGTCAGGGAGCGAGGACGGGCGTGCAGGCAACCCCAAGCCGTCCTGTCCTTGTGAGAGGCCATTTGAACACCAGACACGCCATCTCCAAGGGTAGCTGGAGATGGTCCCCAGCACCAGCGTGGAGTTGCTAAGGTTACCTCCTTGGCTGCCTAATTAGAGAAGCTGTCACTCTCTCGCAGAGATCAGGAGATGCGTGTGCACGTGGAGGAGAGGAGGTGAACTTTCAAACACGCAGATCATTTTTAGCACACTAAAGCAGAGAGAAAACCCCAAGTCCTAACGGGACAGGCTGTTACAGCCATCGGAGTCCACAGCAGTGTCCTGCTCTCCCACTGCCCAGCTGCTTGCTGAGCCGTGGGGAGAGCTGTCGGCTAGAGAAATGCATGGGGCAGCAGCTACCCCAGCTTGGAGAAAGGCATCAGATCCTGGTCTGTTGAGTCCACTTACCACTCTCCTCCACCCACCCATTTCTTCCACTTCTGGCTTTGCATTTCCACCAGTCTCCTTCTGCCAGCCCTCCCTGCACCGTCAGCCTGCAGGCAGGGTAGCCGCAGGGTAAGTCTGTCTCTCCCACAGGAATTTTACACCTCCACACAGGAATTTTACACCACCTGGGTAATACAAACAGGGAGGCCCTCCAGGCTCTTGCAAACAGTGGGTAAGGAAGAGGTATAGGAAGGTGTGCTCACTCGGTCAAGGTCATTTCATGAGTAAATAGCAATGCCAAGAAGAGAATCCCAGAATGACTCAAAAGCTCTGTATTTTCCACCAGATGAATCTGTGTGCTTATGTGTGCTCCCTTTAACTGCAGTATGGTAACGATCATGGAGAGAAGCTCTTCCCCCTAACCTCCAACCCAGCTACGAGATTGCTTTTACCTCCTGAAACCCATATGCCAAATCCCATATACAAGGCCAGGAACCAAGCTGGGAGCATGGAACAAGACACAACAAGAAACACACCACCTCGAAGGGGCTCAGGAGAGCCTTTCCTTTTGGGAAACACCCAAGCATGCACACACGTCCCACGTACAGCTGCCCTTTTGTGCAGCCAGCTCTGAGCACCCTCCTACCCACTTCCAAGAGTGGAGGATCCTCCCCTGTGATGTGGAGACAGTAAGACCATCCCCATCCACAGTTAACACTCAGATTTGGGAGTGCTGGGCAGAGGGAGCCCAGGGCTGTTCCATCCAGCACCGTCCAGCGTCTGGCACCCTTGGGAGAAACCATAAAAGCCATCCAGTCTCTGCGGCCAGCCCTTCGAGGAATGGGAGCAGCATTATTCCTGGATGGCAACGCTGCTGGGGTGTGACTTTGCTGGTTCAGAAAAGTTTAAGAGCAGCAGGATTAAAAAGCAGATGCAGCCAAAAATGCAAAGAGATCCCCGGAGCTCAAGCACTTGCCAAGTTTCTCCCTAACGCTTCAAGACACCCACTCATCCTCCCCAGGGGCTTGTCAGACTCACATGGCAAAAAATACACGCTCCACACCCACCCGAGCCCAAAAGAAAAGACCCTTAAATAAATCTGGAATCCAGGGCTGGCAGGAAGACAAAGTTGGGGGCGGAAGAGGAATTTTTGGTGTCTATTTTCTAACGAAGGCACTGCCTGACAGCTCTTCTGCAGCAGACCAGGGCTCATGGCCCTGTAACTCGCACAGCCCCCTCAGACATTGTAATAGATTGCTTTTAATTACAGGACAGGTGCTCAGAGGCCCCTGGGTATCTGAGAGCGCGCAATGGAAACTAGTGCTTAATGGGAATTTTAAAAAGCCATCACACAAGCTGGTGCATTTAGGCAGTCACAGAAAAGAAAAACCCCTGAAAAGGTGGTCGGCGAGTGACCAACGATGCTGTTTGCCATCCCGGCCAAGAGAAGCTGCAGGCAGCCGGCAAAGGGGAGGTGTGCTTAGCACAGCCTCATTACACACCCCGGACACCTTCTTGTATGCTACGTCTTGACGGGGTGCAAGAGGCTGCTCTGTGCAGGAGGCAACGGACAAGCAGCTGGGCTGGGCCAAGGGACCACCGCTTAAACTGGCAAGATGCGACACTGGGATGGGGGAGCCAGTCACTGGAAGAGGCTGTGACCGAGCCCAAGCTGCTGCAAGTCCCCAGACCCACCAGGCCGTTCCGTCTCCTGCTAACGGTGTTTCGGGGCCAGTCTCTACGCCCCAGCCCAGCCTCACCGGTGCCCATGGGCGAGCCGAAACGGCGTGAGCCAACGAGCCCTGGGGCACGGCCGAGGAGCAAGAGCAGCCCAGAGTCGGTGCCAGAGACGGCCAGCTCCAGCCTCCCCCTTCACTCCTCATTGAGAGAGGGTGCTATTTGGCTAACCCATTGTGCAGATGCTTGCTAAACAGCTGTGAAAAATATGTTTTCACAGACCAACTCCAACTGCAGCAAGCACGGTTGGGGTCAGAAGTGGCGAGGGCATCGTGAGGGCAGCAAGGATGGGACCAGCACGTGTCCATGCTTCATCTCCTCATCTCGCAGCCTTCTCCTGCTGCTCCCCTAACCCACCAGCTGCCTGGAGGAAAGCAACCACCCAACAGGGCAGGAGGCACACACCGGTCCCTCCACCGGGGCTGCACGGAGCTCACCCTGCCCAGCACGTACCAGTAACACCAAAAGGAACCACTCACTTCACCACACTGGACACAGGGTCACCTGTGTGACAGCCAAAGCCAGCAGCCCCTCAAAGTGCCTTCACTGATCTTTGGGGATGGTCGCATTTGAGACTGGCCAGGGAAAGTCTTGTTGAGAGCTGTCTTTCGTGCAAACTTCATTTTTCTTTTCTTTTTTTTTTTTTTTAAATGTGTCAGTTTAAGGTTGTAAAAATACTTTCATCTTCAAAACAGTGTCACAACTCCCCTTCAGCATTTTCATAACAATGCTACGATTTTGGCTTCAAAACATCTTTCCAAACTTATTGTTCACACATACGCCGAACTTTAAAGCTCAGAACTGAGGGGCTGTGATGAAACTGGAACAAGCCGCTCTTTGAATAAAGACAAGTTTTCCTTTCATCTAGCGCTAATTAACAGAAGCATCCCTTCCTCTGCGCTGGCCCCTGGTCAGCACTCGGTGTGTCCGTGACACCTCAGAGAAAAACCTCCCTCTTCCCTCACCGCAGCCCGTCTGCGCGTGACACAACGCAGCATCCCCATCAACAGAGGGACTTCCCAGAGAGGCCAATGGTACCGAGATGCAGGACGGAGATGCAGAAGCCCCTCGGAAGCTTCTGTGGGACCCTTTCAGCTCGGTCAGGATGCACAGACGCTTACTGCAGCTACGTGCAACCAAGCATCCCACGGGAAGGCAGGAGCGAACCTCCGTGGGATGTTCCAGGGACCTGTGCCCTGTTCCTCACCTTCTGCTGGCCACCGCAGCAGAGGCTGTGGGACAGGGTGGGTCTTGGTGCCCACCACGAGACCATTCTCCTGGCCCAACCTTTCCCTCTAACTCAGTTCATGCCAGGAATAAGAATCTCCCTGGGCAGCTCCCTAACTGCTGCAAATATTTGCAGAGTTGGAAGAATGAGAGCATGGAGAAGACTGGGAAAACACTGCATGGCCAGTACCAGCCAAATTAAAGCTGCAGCTTGTTTCCCAGCCAGGTCCAGAGCACCTCTCCTCTAGCTCACGTCTCACCTGCCCTCCAGCTGCCACAGCCGAGGCGGGAAGCACCGTTACAAATAACAGCTTTTCTTGAATCTAAATTCTTCCCCCGCCCAACAACAGCAAAAGGAGAAGAATATTAACACCTGCTGGTTTGCCCTTAGGTGCCTTCAGAGCAGTTTTGTAGAGAGTCGATCAGAACAAGAAGTGATTAAAAACCACAGCCCCACATCCACAGAAAACCCTTGCCTTTTGAGCCACAGCAAAAATGTCACCTTCCTTCCCAGCCCAAACCCCCTCCACTAGCAGGGATGGGGAGCTGCTGTCCCACACCAGCTCCCTGCAGAGAGAGGTTGTGGGACACAGGGTGATTTGGGACACCGTTCCCAGGGAGGGGACCACAGAGCTGCTTCGGCTGTGGGCCAGGTACCCACAGACAAATTTGCACCGTTCCTGCTGGAGAGAGGCTTTGGAGACCAAAGTCTACTAAAACATTGGGTCTACGTGACTTGGGGCACACCCCAAACCGGCAAAGAAGCCTGCTGAGCAGTGGGGAACGTGGTTTTGGGGAGGCAATGCACCTGGGAAATGCCCCACGAGAAACACCAATGGGTTGCTCTGCAAAGGGAAGGCTCTCACGAGGCTCAAGTCTTCTTCAGCATCCCCTACAAACACCCTGTATCTCACCCCAGCACAGGCCCCGGGCTGCCACGCTGGCTCAGCTGGGAGGAGTGCCGCAAGCAGGATTTTTTCCTCCTGTTTTGTGTTTAAGTGGCCCATTGCAACACACTGTAAAACCCTTCATCGACAAGGAGGGAAAAGGTTTTACAACAGTCTTTAAAGCGAGCCCAGGCAGCAAAGAAAACCTCCCCCGGCACACACAATTTGGGGCAGCACACGTGATTTCGGGCAGTCTACGTACTCCCAGGGAGCAGCAGCAGAGGCCGGCAGCATCCCCCCACCTCCAGCTCATGGAGCTCGCATCCTGCCCAAATCCCAGCTCTCATCCCTGTTCCCACATGTCACTGGGCCACAGCATGTTCAGAAACAGCTTGTCAGCTAAGCGGCAAAGGCAGCTGCTACAAAAGCAGAATAAAATTGAGTACAACGAGGAGCAGCGTGTCTGTCGTACAAACTGCTGCTCTGGCAAGACCCCCAAGCTGGCTACGAGCAGCCCCTACAGGCAGCATCCCCGACCTCCCTCCCAGCTGCCATGCCACCGGATAATGGATTTCCTCCTCCAACGCAGCAGAAGCCAGGAACACAGTAAGGACAACTGTGCTGCTTGTCTGGGGAGAGCAAAGCACAGAAGAGGAGGAAGCAGCAGCGCTGGGATGTGATAAGATGTAAAGCAATGTAATGGAGTTTGTGTCTTCAAGCAGCTCCGGTTTCTTGAATTGCGTTAAAAGGCAAGGCTGTTGCTGCTTAATTAAATACACTTCTAGCCCCTCTGATCGCACTCAGAAAAATTAAAGCAAGAAACGTATGGCTGTTGATCTAGTACAAGGCATGCAACTGCAACAACTACAGTAAGAACGACCACAAACCTCTAATGCTTTTTTGAAATACAGTCAATATCGAAGGCTCTTTATGTCCAGGATCCACGAACTACGCTGGCAACACCACGTCCCTTTCCTGTTGGCCTGAGGAACCACCTCAGTGGGGTCCAGGGAAGGAGGCAAAGCTAAAGGAGGTGCAGGTGGCAACGCCTGCGCTCCTCGGGGATGAGCACGAGAAGGCTTGGAGCCTCCAGTGCAAAGGCAAATGGACGAAAAGGCTGGCACGCTTTCGACGTGTCTCCGCTCCATCCCAGGGCTGTCGACAGCAATTCCCATACTCAAATATGACAAAATAACCTCCCTCGCTGGTGTGTTTTCTCCTCAATCGAGGGCCTCAGGCTGGCAGGCACCTCAGCCCTGTCAGCTCCACACACCCTGGATCTCCTGTGCATCAGGATACGTTTAATGGGAATTTTAGGGCTGCTTTTGATTTTACAGTTTGTTTATAGCATACATTTGAGGAGCTATACAGGATGGGAAAATACATCCCATAAACAAACTGCTAAACAAAACAGGCTAAGTGTGTACCACTCCAAACAAAAATAGACTCGAGCTAACCTCCGCTTTTCAAGCATATGCCTCTGATGACAGCTTCGTTTAGTGCCCCTTATCCCACTTTCAGTTTTGTTTTTTAGGCTCTGCCACCATCGACAGCAGCTTCAGATGCCTCTCACCGCCCCCACAGCTCCAGGTAAGCCAAGTACGGATGAAAATAAACCCAACTGGAGCTGGAGATCACCAAGAGTGACCGAGGCAGAGGGCTGCATCGCCCTTCCCTGCTCCCACCCTGCGGGCGGTGGGAGGCAGCAGCAGCCCAGATGTTGCCAAAGGCTGCAGGACGTGGACACGCCATCAGCTGCCTCAGGGACTGTCTCTGCGGGGACAAAAGGGGACATCGGGTGACAAAAAACTTGCACATCAAGTATCTCAGGCAGACATTTACAGCCTCCCTCCCAAGAGCTGCCCTGGCAGCAGCCCCTGTACCCGTCAGCTGAACTCTGCCGCCCTGCTTATGCCCAGAAGCAATTTCTCAAGCGCTCAAACTTTATTATCCCCTTTCTTGGGTCTGCATGGAGGGCATGTTCCCCTGCGAATGCTTTTTCTGCCAAGATCCAAAGCTGTCAAAGCTGCACGAAAGTAATTCCCACCCACTCCTACTGCCCCAGGAAGAATATTTCTTTGCTGGTTTTGCATAACAAACAGCTACATGGTTTTCCTTTTTCTCCTGAGAAACTCAGGCTTAGAGGAAAACACCCGGTGCAGCACTAGTCCGAGATCAGACTTCATAAAGTTCCCTCTGCGAGGGGGAGCGGGGGGGGACGACATGCTACTGCGGAGATTAGACTGCAGCCTTTACTGATAGCATTCAGTCACCCTGGCAGGCTGCAGCACACCGAGTTTGTAAAGCTCCTTGGGAATCCTTCAAGATGAAAGGTACAGTATGATACGGATGTATTATATCCATGGGCTTTGTTACAGCACACATTTCCTAGCACGGTTTTATTGCTAGAACACAAAGTTCAGCCGAAGCCCAGGGGCTCTTCAGGTGACGAATGCACCCCTACAGCCCTCCCTCTGCTCTGCAGGGGATGAAAAATGCTGAAGCCCCTGATGTGAGCAGGGTAGATGGAGCAGCCAGCACCCTTCCAGCAACAGCGGGCGAGGATCTGCCTGCACAGATAAGGCCAACATCATCGCTGCTGGATGTGCCCCCAGCCTGCAACACGTCTCACTCCCAAAACATACCTGTTGGGTCCCCAAAATGCCACTGCTGTGATCGGCTCCTCTACAGCATCCCTCCTCTTCAGCCAGACCTACTGCACAGCCTCCGGTCCCAAAGGCCATCCCCAGTAAGGGCCAGGAGGCTCCCGTGAGTTGAGCCTACCTTAATCAAGTGGTACCCAGGGTGCTGGCATCCCCTGGGAGACCCCCGAGCTGCCCACCTCAAGCACCTCCTCCAGACAGAAGGTGATGGGAGACATTTGCCACATTCAGCGGGTGGCCCTGGGGCTGGGGGATCCTGGGCTACAGCGGAGCCTGAACCAAGAAAAACCCCAGGCAGACGGAGGTAAACCCCAGCACACAGCTTGCTTTGCAGGAGAGAGCCTGAGCCAAACTCCTGTCTGTTCCTGGGTGGGAGGGAAGGAAACGGTTTCTACCTTTTTTTGGAAGCCAAATTGATGCCTGAAATGCTACAAATGAGTCTGTGGACTCAGCTTGACCATGGGCTGCCCAGTTTGGATGGCATAGAAGAGAGGGAGGGGAACGTGCATCCACCTTTTGGTACACCTTCCCAACACCTCGCTCCTCCTGGGCACCTCTCTCTGTCCAGATTTCCCAAGACATTAGAGGTGGAGGAACAAAGAGCATGATGCCAACAAGGTGGCTTTCAGAGAAGTCTGGGAGGAGTTCCCTGGGCACGTTACAGGGCAGAAAAAAAGAGTTTAAAATCCTCTAATTTAAACAGATGAGGGGTACAAAGGACAAGAAGTGTGATGGGGGTAGAAGGAAAAGGGACATATCAGGATGTCCCAACAAGCCCCAAAGTTCTCCAGGGCCACCACCCATGCTGAACCCACCACGCAGGTGACTGCTCAGACCCAGCAAGCCAAGGTGAAGGGTTTTCCATCTCCCTCCACCCCCCACAGAGCAGCCTGTGCAAGGCAGCGCTGAGTAACTGAGACTGAGGTGGGAACAACTGGCAGCATCTGCCATGGTAGCAGATGCTGTGGGAAACCCATCCGAGTGGGAAACTGCCCGAGAGAGCGGATCTCACTCTGGTTGCACGCTGCACGAGTAACTAATTAAGGCAGCAGCACCAACTTTTACCCCAGCTCCTGCCAGACTCCCAGGTGGCAAAAGCAACAGCAACACAGCAAGCGTGAGCCGAGGTAGAGGCTCTTCAGCCTCAGCACACAGACCTGGTACTCCCTGGCCGGGGCAAACAAACAGAAGGTCCTGGTCCTGGGCTGCAGAGAACATGCCCTGCTCCAGCCCTCCTCCCTGCTCCTGCACACAAATTGCCCCGTGTTTGCCATCACAGCATGCTGCTGACATGGGAGCGGTGCATCAAGAAGCTGATCTTACTGAGCAGTTGGCTAGAGGAAAAAAAAAATTCCTATGCTGTTGCCAACTCCCATTTTCTGTCACTTGTTCCCATATTTTAGGGATGCGCTGCGCTCCCCGGAACGCCAATCGCTTGAGAACCAGAAAGAGCAGCAAGAGAGGGATATGGGCTGTGATCGGCCTTGGGACAGACACAGCCGCCACTGCAGCAGCCGCAGGCACACTCCACGATGCCAGCTCACATTAGGCGAGTGCCTCGTTAGGCGAGTGCCTCGTTAGGTGAGAGCCTCAGCAGCCCTCTGGGCTGGCTAGGGAGCCCAGCTCACTCAGCAGAGCCAGGGCAGGGCTCCGGCCACAGGTAAGGTCACCCCGCTGCCCCACAGAGAGGTGTAAGGGAGGGGAAAAAGGAAAAAGAACCAAAGCCTCAAAGGTATCAGCACAGCTGAGCTCTTGTGAGCACACTCACAGCCGGCAGCAGGGCTGGGAGCAAACCTGGGGTCTCCAGACCCTGCAGCCCGGGACCACGGGCTTTTGGGGGGGGGGGGGGGGGAGGGGGTGTCACATCCCCAGTTAGTTTGTAGGGTCTTTGCGGCCAGGGCAGCATCCCTCCATAAGCATCTCTCATCAGACCCGGAGAAAGGGAGGTACGAGGCACCAAAAGAAGCTGCCTGTCCCCAAAGGCGGGCTGGAGCCAGGCATTCCCTCTGCCACTCGAGGACGGGCAAGCGCCTGTGCCCGGGGAGCCACGCTCCGCTCCCCCCGCTGCAGCTCGTTCGTGCAGCTGGCGATGCCATTTCTGTCTCATCCTCGTGCACTGGAAGAGCAGATGACGGTACGTGCGAGGTGCTAGGCCCAGCGGGTCCCCTCTCCAGCGCGGCGGCTCTCCTCTCCCTGCGGAGAGATGCACAGCTAACCTTTACCAGCTCATCTCCGAGCGAGCGGCCACGCAAGCTGGCTCTCGCCTCCCCTTCTTAACAGGATCACTCCCATGCATATGCCTGGGAGCAACACCATCAGCTCAGTAATCTTCCTAAATACAGCAGTTACCAGGTGACTGGGAAAAAATCTCTTTTACTGCTGATGCTGCTAATGGAAAATTTCTCCCCTTTCGCTGCTGCTTTCAAAGCCAGTCCCGGTTTCGTTCAGACTTTGTCTTGCACGGAGACGGGAGAGGTGGAAGCACAGAGGGAGGGGTGCAAGACTGGTGGGGAACAGATTATGAGAAACAGAGGGGAACTCATACTTCTGTCTTCCTCTCCACCAGCCGCCTCTGCCCACAGGCAGAACCCTGGCTCCAAACCTTATCTGCCCCATCTTCTCGCAGGCTGTCGCAGCCCAACCTGCTCCTGCAAGGAATCCCTCCTTCTTCCCCGGACCGACCGCAGTTGGATAGGCACGCTGGATGCATTCAAGAGCAGTGCTTCTTGCACGGCATACAGGGAAGACGCCCAAAGGGATCGATGGGCCAAAACCATTTACTCTGTGATTTATTTCCCCCCCCCCCCCCACCTGCCTCCTTCCCAGGAGACAACAGAAAGCCTCACCCAGCCAGAGCAGATGCAGGCAGCCAAGATCACTGCTCGTCCCCTCTGCATGCCATTCTGCTTCTTCAATACCATTAAGTGTCTCCATACTGTCTGGACACTGGAAACCTTAACCGCATTAGCTGAGACCCGAGCAGCAGCACAAGCATTCAATTCTTTTAAGTGGCACCATTTCTTAAGCTGGTTATGCACAAGAACCATCTCTGCTCGATGCCGTCACCCACCCCACAGGTGGTGACAAGGGCAGGACTGGAGAGAAGCAAGGGAAGACTGGCCGAGGCTCATCATTCCCCATTTCAGATGGCTGCAACCGGAGGAGGACACTCCCAACACGAGCCGTTCTGTGGGCATCGCAGACAATGAAAGGCTTCAATTAAGGCACTTTATTTTCTTTGCTTCTCCTTTCAGTCTTCCCAACCCCAGTCTACCCCCACACTCTACAAGGCATTTTGGTGTGATGGTAGGTGTTTCTCAAGCCACCTGCAACTGCTAACATATATGTCAAGGTAGCATAAGATCAATACCTCATCGTTTCCACAAGTGGCATCAATCTATTCTCCTCCTGTCCCAGCCAGTCCCACGCCTGAACTCCTGTTACAACAGGAAAGCCCAAGGGCTCAGCCCGGTTTCGCAGCCAGCCAACACTGCATGTCAGCACCGTATCAGTGAGGCAGCACAAAGGCTTCTCCATCACACACCTGGGGTTCACATTTTTAGGGCTTAGAAAGGAAAAGACAGCAAGTTTTGGAGGTAATGTCTGTCTGCGTGGTGGCACTTGGAGGTCACTCACCTCCCCAGCCCCCACAGAGAAATGCAAGCTCCCCACACAATTCTGAAGAAAAGCACATTTTCTTCTTCCAGCAGAAGAGCAATAAAGGTCTCTGGCACACCGACATCATGGAAACCCCGCTGCCATCACATGGGAGGAAGGGGGGAGCAGAGGGGATCCCCAGCCGGCAGCCTTCTCCCACTGCTCCAGCCCGACAGTTCAGCTGCAGAAAACCGGCTCCTCTCTCTATAGTTAATCTTCTGTTGCCACTAGCTGGTCAACGCGGGTACTCTTGGAAAGCAGCAACTCCCCGAGTACAGCCTGCCGCCACTCAGTTACAGAGTCCAGTTTTAACTGGATTTCTGTCCCAGAAAATACCCAAGACAGGGCAAAATCCCTGCAAGTCCACCCCCCACCCCCCCGAGCTGGACAAGCCACGTTCAACCTTGCCTTTGGGGAGGAAAGCAGTCATCTGAGGACTGACCCATTTTCATCAGCATTTTGTGCCTACAGCCTTTCTGGGTGTTACAGAGCTCGCCTCTCCTGCAACCACAGCGGGCAGATCTCCAGCTCAGGACCCGCACCACCAGTACAAACCCATTCCGAGCCGGGCTCTCCTTCCTTCCCTTTCCAACTACAGAACCCAACCGCCTGGAAAGCTTAAGTCATCCCATAGCTTCATACAAGGAGGGGAGGAAATTGCTACCAGAAGGTTTTCCCTCTTTTCTATACCCTCCCCAGGCAGCCCCCGCCACCGGGGACCTGGCCCAGACCCCACGGCCACGCACGGCTGTGGGTGGGCATGAAGGGGAAGGGCAGCAGCCCCTGCTCTCAGGTCTACATTCCCCCCAGTCCCTACCCCAAGGAGCCCACCGGCACATCTCATCTTCACCGGGCCACCTCCCTGAGGCTTTTTGGCTCCCTCCACTTGCCCGGTGGAAGATGTGACCCTTTACCTCTCGGACTACCTTGGGCACAGCCAGAAAAAGCAATATAAACAAAAAACAAAACCAAACCCCAAAACCTGATTAACCAAACTTCTGGCCAGATATGCAGTGCAGCAAGTCTAGCAGGACGCAGTTCACAGAAAAGGGAGGTGTTGCAACCAAACTTTGCTCATCGGCTTCTCTCTGCAGAGACAACCCAGTGTTTAGAAGCCATGCCCTGACAAGCAGGGTCTCACGCCGGGCAAACTCTCTCTCTGCTACCCGCACGATGCTGCTCCAGCTCTCAGAGGCCAACTCAAAGCAGAGAATGGCAATTCCGAACAGAGGCATCAAAAAGCTTCAGTCGCAGCCGCGCTCCCCAGGTAACCCTCCAGCCTCTCCATCCCGCTCTGCAAAAACAGGAGTTGTTCACAAAACCAAGGGTGGCAAAACCCCGCTCGAGTGTTTTCAGAAAAAGCAGTAAACTCAAACAATTTGCAGGGAACTAAGTGCTTTCCCTTATTTTAATGCGTTCTTACCCTAAAGAGGGGAAGTTCAAGTTACAAGATGGCTTCAGGAAAAGTTAAGAAAGCAGATAAAAGAAGTGGCACTGAACTGCGGAGGAGATGGCAGAGCTGCACAGCTTCGAGAAGCAGGGGATAATCATCAGCCACGCACAGGGGCCATGGTGGGACACCGGTAACGTAGATGCACGAGCACCTTTTCTGACAACCACTGAAACAAAGCACCCTGTAGCACTGCAGACGCCTGTCAAACAGCATCCATTAGAGCCATTTATGAGAAGTGTGTAGTAAACTGTTCTTATGTAAGCCACTACCGGGTAAGAGCAGTGATGAAAATTTGTCTGCCTCTTTCCTTCTCTCTCCTCTATATATATCTGCTCACACATAGACAGAGCTCATCTAAATTAGCTCGGAAGCTAACTGCTTCATTCCCTGAATTGCACTTAAAGCAGGCTACGCTGCTTCTGGAGCAGCTATTGTACAGAACACATGGCTGCTGACTAAATCAAGATACATACCTTAGAGAGACCACATCGTACAAGAATACGGTCAATGATAGGCTGCACCATTTGCCAGTGTAACACTAGAAGAATTAGGGGGGGGGGGGGGGGGGGAAATACCGCAAAGCATCAGTTGTATCCAAGGTTAAGGAAAGGGCAGGATGCTTTTTCAGGAAAGGAGATGCACAGCAATACATAATGCACTGGTGGCAAAGTTACATTTGTCATTTCCTGCCACCACTGTGCTTCGCTGGGTAATTCTGTAGTAATCTAACTGGGGAGTAGGGGGAGAAACATCCTTCTTGTCTACAACGCAAGACAGAAAAAATAAATCGAGGTGTAGAAAATACAGAAACTGAGATACCCCACTGAAGAAGGGACACGGAGCGAACTAGAGCGGCCCATCAGCGTTTCGGGGGCAGGTCCCCTGCTGCAATCCGGGGATGCAACAAAGAAACAAAGTTTTCTACCTCTGTTGAGAGAGGACCAAACGCTTCCCTCCTGGCCTCCCCACCTGCTCGCAGGGGGTGTCTGCAGGCTGGGCCCGTGGGGGAGGGCTCCCGGCTGAGTCGATGCTGCTGGCGGAGCATCTTCGGGCTCCCGCACGCTCCCCGAGCGCCACTCGCGACCCGCCGCTCCCGCGGGCGAGCGAGCGGCTGCTGCTCCTGCTGCTGTATCCTACTCCTGCTGCTGCATCCTACTCCTGCTGCCACTGCTGCTCCTGCTGCTGCATCCTGCTTCTGCTGCTGCTGCTGCTCCTGCTCCCGCTGCTGCAAGCGTGCTGTGGGGCCAGGGGTCATCTGCGTGGGGGTTTCCTAGTGCTGCTTACTCCTTTCATCTCAGTCCTGCAGTGGCTCCTACGGACAGGCAGGGATGCAACCCTGGAAGGTCTTGCTTTATGCACTTACACTTAAGTGAATAAAATCTCATACTGTCAGGGAACAGAAAAAGTTGCTTCCTCCCTAGAAGGAAGAACCCTTTAAAGAAAAGGGACACAGAGCACTGCATGTGCTTTGTACCAGCCACCGACTTAGAGCATCTGTCTCCTCAGCCTATTTTAACTTGGTCCGCCCTTAAAAAGAACCAGCAGCAGATGTGGTGCTTAGGGACACGGTTTAGCAGTGGACTTGGCAGTGTTAGGTTTAGGGTTGGACTCGACGATCTTAAAGGTCTTTTCCAACAACCATTTCTAAACGATTCTATGATTCTAAGTTTCACACTGCTGCAGACAAGGCTCTGGCACCTGCCAGCCTTCAGCTACAGATCCCCTGTCCTGCTTTCAGGCAAAGGAGTGCCGAGAGGCACAGGAACCACTCCAGCAGCTGGAGACTTACCAAGTTGGGAGTTGCTGAACAGGCCCAGGACTACAGACTGCCTACTTAAACACAGCACTTAAACTCATGGCCACCAAGCAAGGCAATGTTTTATTTCATGCTTCCTGGCCTGGAAAGACTTTATAGCCCTGCAGAACGGGGTGGTCTGTAGTATCAGCACCAGAACTCAGCTCTGCCTGCTTTATGCTTTGTTCTTTTTTTTTTTTTTTTTTTTAATTTCAAAAATCCCTCCAGGATGCCAGTCAGGGTGGCTGTCCTGAGGTGTGTGCTTTAGAAGGTCTTCCTACTCCATCCCTACCCCCATGAGGCCAGAAAGTGGTCTTTGCTAGCAGCGAGAGCCTGCACTCAAAGACATTTAGGAGCCATCAACACATTTGCAACCGGCAGGACATCAGCTCTTACGTGTCTTCCTGAGCTCAGGCCCAGACAGCCACGAAACATGTTCAGCAACATGCATAAATACATATAAGCATCAGAAATCAGCTAGCAACAAGGGCTACCAAAGATTTTGGCAAAGAGAAGCCACTGTTTAAAGCAATCCCTGCCCGCAAGTCACTCCAAAGCCATTCGACTGACCTCCCACATGCAACGTGATTTTCACCTCCAAGAGCCCATTACAAGGCAGCAGCAGCTCTCGGGTTCCCAACCAGTGATAAACTTAGAAAAGGATGCAGGGAGGGGGAAAAAACCACTACAGAAAACTCCAGCCTTACTTCCTGCACTAGAAAAACAAGCCAGCGGAAATCATCCGAAGCACTCACCCAGAAAAGAGTTAACTGTGAGCGAGACTCAGTTGCCACACCAGGAGACGGGAAGAAATGCAACAAATTCAAAATATCAGAGCATCCACAGCAATTCATGAGCTAGACCTTGGGGAAGGACAAGTGTTTTACCTTCTCTGGAGGCAACGTGCTGATTAATTTCAGGACCGTGATGAAGCCATCCCACCATGGGCAAAAGCTTCCATTTATCTTGCAATCTGCCTGATGCCTGTGGGTTCGGGGAAACAGGAGGGGATGTTTTGGGGTCTCTTGTCCATGAAGAGTCAGCGAAAAAACACAGTTTTGCACAAGACGTGCTACGTATTCAAGAGTACACGCATAACCAATAACCCAGGCAAGTGAAAGAGAATTTTTTAGACCAAGACATGGTCTCTTTACTGCCAGTCACTCACAGAAATAGGATTTGCTATACAAGATCACGTCTCTGATCTATCAAGACAAATTTCTCTCCTCCAACTTGAGCTATTACCTAAGCTACACACAGAGGGGTTTCTTTGCCTTCTGATATATTTAGATCAGTGCGCAATTCACACCCAGTCCCTAAAGAAACTGTACTCTAATCTGAAAATTCAACTCGGTGAACCATGAAACTTCTTGTTACTTTTAATCACTGTAAGGTAAATGTCATTCCTGCTGCATCAAACCTTTGATTTTTCACTTTTATTACTTGAAATAGAGTATCTGGTTTGTTTGGGATTTTTGCAGGTGACCAACCGTGTCTAAAGAAGCCACACTGCAAAGCCAAAACCCCAGAGGCTCAAGAAGTACCATCAACTTATTTATTACAGGCGCTTGCTACAAGAAAGCTTCACAGAAGGTAAAATGAGAGGACCGGGAGACACAGACAGTCATTTTCCTACCCTGGCGCATCGCATCCAGCGAAAGGCAGTCGCTTCCACAAGGCGCGGGAAGGGACTTGCGGTAGGTGCCCACCAGCCCAGCCTGGGCGCGGGCACACCTCGACACGCCTGACGCACGCAGGGCGATGCGCTGGAAGTCACAACCCTGCGGTGTCAAGCAGCGTCTCAGAGCCGAAGTTAAGCAGGTACTCGAATTATCCTAGCTTCAGACACCGAAAAAGCAAAAAAGCTAGTGGATAAAGAAGGGATCAACAAAAAAACCTTCGGTGACCTGGCAGAGTAAACACCGCGCTGTCCATACGGCATTCTGAACTGGAGGATCCCCAGGCTGGTTAAGGCACAGAAGAGGATAAAAGTGACAAGAGGCAGCTCGGGCAGCCCATCTGAGACAACAGGATCCGGCACCAAGACGAAAGTACGACAACAGAATTATTTCTAGTCCCATCCCCCTCCCCACAGAAGCTGAGATAGGGGGAAAGTCTGCAGGCGTTCGCCACAGACCCAGGCGCTGGAGTTGTGCGTGGAGCAAGAGGGAGCTTCGAGAAATAAGACGAAGCATTTATAAAATTAGGCTCTGGCTAGAAAAACAGCCTCTCCCGTTCTCCCAGCCTCGGCGGTACCTCCTCCAGGGCTAAGCGTTCAAGTTGGAGCCCAAGAGGCAGCACCCATCACTTTTACAGCCTGAGCGGAGACGCTTTACTCCCAGGGCTTTCAAAAGGCAGGAGCCCTCAGGCCCTGCCAAAAAAATCCCTCCCCAGGAGGACAAAAAAAAAAAAAACAACCAACAAACCAAAAAAAAACCCACCACCCAAAAACCCCAAAGCCCAGAGCGCAGCAAGGGCAGGGTTCGGAAGCTCCAAAACACAAGCAGGCTGTCCGCGCTGAGCGGAGGGTGAAGGAAAACCCCGGCGCAGGGGGGTGACGGCCGGGAAGCCGGCTGCCCGCACCGGGATGCTCCGCGACCGGGAAGGTGCGGGGCTGGGGGGGGAAGAACGGGGGGGGGGGGGGGGGCTGGTCGGGACGGGACGGGACGCGGCCGGGGGAAGCGGTGCGGACGCCTACCCAGGGTGAAGAAGGGGAGCTCGGTGTTATCCAGGTCGTCCTGCACGGCGACGCGGCCGGGCAGCTCGCTGCGGACGAAGAGCAGCAAGCGGGAATCGGCGGCGGCGGCGGCGGCGGCGGCGGCGGGCGGCGGGGCGCCGCTCCAGCTGATGTCGTTCTCGCGGAGCACCGGCAGCGTGGACACCGTGACCGTCTTCACTCGGCACGGACCGGGGGGTTCCCGCGACGCCGCCGCGCCGGGCCCGCCGCCCAACATCACCGGCAGCACCACCACCACCGCCGCCACCACCGCCACCGGGGGCGGCGAGGCGGCGAGGCGGCGGCGCGGCGGAGCGGCCATGCCGGGCCGGAGCCAGGCGCAGGAGAACCGCGGCGAACCGAGGGGGAGGCGAGCGGAGCCGGGCGCACTGAGCCGCCCCAGCCCGCCGCCGCCGCCGCCGCCGCCGCCCGGCTCCGCCTCCCGCCCCGCCCGCTCCCGCCGCCGAATCGCCGTTCCGGGGGACCCTCTGCCGCTCCCCGGCGGCCGAACGGCGGCGGGAGGAGAGGGGAGGGGGCAGGCGGAGGATGGGCCGCCCGGGGGGGGGGGAGCAGCGCCGGCTTGAGCCCGCCCCGGTGCGCCGGGGCACGGCTCTCGCCCTGCGACGCCGCTTAACTCCCGCCGGCCCCGCGCTACCTGTGGCGGCCCCTCACGGCCGCCTTGGCCCCCCCCCCCCCCCGTTCCTCCGCTTCCCCCGGCCCGCGGTCTCCCTCTGCCGTTGGCTCGGCCGCTGCCCTGCGCCCGCGGCCGCCTCCTCTCTCCTCCCTCGCCAAATCCAGCTCTCCCTGCTCTGCAACACCCCCCGGCCTCCGGCAGCGGGATCGGGCTCCTTGGCCGAGACCTGCGGGCTACCCCTCCCTCTCGGGCGATTGCCGGGGTGCAAGAGGACAGAAATACGCTTGCTGTCAGCTTCGACTAGGTGTTAGGCTTTCGGAAGCGAAGAGGCACCTCCAGCATCCAGGGCGCGGGAAGGCGGCTTCGCAACGCAAGCCCGGAGGAGACAACAAACCGGTGACCTCCATCCAGCAAAGATTTTTGACCTGGTCTTTAACAGCCGGCGTTGACGTGGGAGCCGGAGAAAGACACGATGCCGAGGTCCGCTCACAGATTCCAATATCTGTCCATTGCACCGGTGCCACCTGAGGGCTGGAGTTGGTGCGTGAAGGCAAACCAGGCGAGCTCCGCTGCCGTGGTTTTGGCTCAACGCTCTGCCTTGAGCCGCGACGGAGCCAAGCGGCTCTTCCAGTGGGTAAGCTGGAATGATGGGGGTTAGTTTGGAGGCAAACCCCGTCCCTACCGGCAAAGCGGACACGGCTAACCCCAGCCCCAGAGCCGCGTGGACTCCTGCCCACAGTTGGGCATGACTAACCGAGAGGAGGAGAGGCAGCCTACGGTAGTTATGAGTCAGTGACTCACAACAACAAGTTCTTAGTGGCTGCTGATCTACCTGATTTTATTTGTAGATGTACGTATAAAAGAAGATGTCAAAACCCTAACAAAGCACGCTTAATGCTCAGGCTTATATTATTTCCACAAGCTAATTAAGATCAATTCATCACATGCCTATTGAGGCAAAACAGCCTTTTGAGATACCTAGGTCATCAAATGTTAAAACCACAACAAGGGCAGAATGGCAAAGAATGTGAAATCCAGCAAGCAAACAGCTCAAGCCCTGCTCCCAGGGACCAGTCCCCGCTCCAGGAGCAGCCACGGCTCCAGCTCGCAGCCGTAACAAGCTGCAGCCTTCGCCGTAAGGCGTGAGTACGGTGCCTATTTCCAGCTATTTCCAGGAATAGAGAGAAACCAACAAGTGCTCACCAGCAAACAGGCAACTAGTTACAAAATGCGTAACGTGGGACCCCAGCTCTGCCTAACTGGGAGGGATGACGTTTCCAGGCATGCTGGAAAAAAGAATCAAGCAAAAATACAGTCCTAAATGTCAGCAGTTAGTTGGGAAAACTGTAATAGAAGAAAAAAAAAAAAGAGTTTCCCCTCCTTTTTTTTTAAAGGGGGAAGGATAGATTTTGGACTGGCTTAGGCTGTTGTCAGTACGTGTACTAATTTTCAGGCGTTAGCAGGGTACGTGCCGATTTCTTTTTCCTAGTTTTGAAATTTCTTTTAGGCAAAAAAGAAACAATACTGCATAGAAACACAAAATGACACACTAGTAGGCAGTATGTCTAAAAAGTAAAGTACATTTTTAATAATTTTTTTAGAACTGGAAATCCTGAAAAAGAAAAATATCTATTTCTGTTTAAGGCCCCATCCCTGTTATTTAGATCTCCTTATAGCCCCTTGCTGCACAACTCTGTGTGTGACATAGGTAGAGACTTTTTTTGCTGTCAGGTGCCAGGGGATTTTGGCAAGAGGTTGTCCGTGGGGTGGGAATGGGATCCGGAGATACCGACTGCTATCACAGCTCTGGGCAGCATGCTTTGGGGTGGGGGTGGCGGTTCTTCTTTAGTTTTGCTGTGGATCTGGCTGACTTGGAGGGGAGAACACATGGTTTAGGTGTATCCAGATTTCCTCTGATTGAGAATATACCATCAAAGAACAAGGTGAATGTTTTTCAGGGCTTACAGCTGGCAAGCAGCTATCAGCAGACAAGGGTTCAAATGCCTGCTTTGCTGCTGACTGACTCTGGCTGAGTCCTGAGGTACTAGAAAATAAAGCCAAGACAGAGCTCGGCGGTTGTCTTGTCTGTGCCCCTACTTAAAGCTCTGAGCAGCTCTACATGCACCATTCAATCCTATTTTGCCTTGCTGTCTGTATTCACCAAGCACTGCGAGCAACTGTCTTCTGAGCAGCACACCGAGATCTTTGCAAGTCCCCCTGTACAAACACGGACACAATGATAAAGGGGAACGTTCTGCAAACGGCTGCCTTTAAATGGGTACATTCCGCTTCAATTTAGCCTGGTGTAAATGGAAATCTCTGTTTTTCTTTTTGGGAGAAAAGGATTCCACCTGCTTTTTAGTTCCAAAGAACTGAGCTAAACAAAACTTCACTGTTTGAAAACAACCAATGATATTTCCAAAGGCAAATATGTTAGTCCTAGTTTACGACTGAGGTAATGGATTTCTATTACCCCCCACTGAGCAGCATTCAACAGAGAAGTAAATGGCACAAACCAGGTAAAGCACATCGCACTGAGAAAGTTTCACTGGCTAGCAAAACGTTCTAGGAACACTTACAGAAGCTTGCTTAACCTTGCTAATTTGGGGATACTTTAAGTCTATACAAACTGTGGATTTTCAAGCCAATTGCATAGTCTATAACCCAGATTTCTATTTCTAAATGAGGCCCATTTTTAATATCATCTTCTTATGCTTCATGGATCCAGCCTTTCCTCAGGGAAGTCATCAGCTGCCTGACCATTGATTTCAATAGCATTGGGGCCAAGAAACCGGCAAAAACTGCCATTCCTAGCAAAAACTCCGGGATGAAAATGGAAATTGTCTTACAAGTGAAAACACGTTACATTGACAAGACCCATCTGGGTAGGGTGTGATGGGGGGATCTGATGGGTTGTCAGGAGACATCGGCTCCGTTCTCACCTCAGCTGCTAACTGACTGTGCAGTCTGGGGGCAAATCCCTTCTATTTTCTACCCTTAGGGTTTATATCCTCTCACATACAGAAACTCAAGAAAGTAATTTGTTGTTACCATAGTAGATAAAAAGAGATGCTGGGGGCTGTGGAAATCATATCTGTGACAGTCCCAGGCATGGGGTTTTCAGTACGAAAACCACGGACATTCTCAGCACGAGCTGGGAGTTTCTCCACTATTGAGCAGCAATAGCAGGCTGTTATCAGGTGGAGCAGCCTCTAGAAGTAGGCAGAGCATATGTTGTGTGTCATGTGAACCAGGAACCTTGGCTACACTGAACTATGCCTACCTTATGTCTGCATCTGCCTACATTTATTCCCCATTTTCACCTGAGTGGATTTTTTTTAGCAGGAACTTTGAGACACTCTTCAATTTACTTCTTATTCTCAAGCAGAGCAGCTGAGCCCCAGGGTCGTTTTCTTCTGTATGACAATGCCCTAAGTGGGATTCAGGCAAACCCCATGTGGAGAACTTTGTGCAGACCTTTAGTTGGAAAATGCTTAAAATATCTATACTATCTAAGTTTAAAAAGGATGGAGGGAAAAAAAAAAAAAAAAAAAGGCACCATTCTCGTTTAAAGGGTCACAGATGAAGCATTCTTCGACTTTCAGTCCTGTGAGCTGGATTTCTGGACACCCAGAACTAATGCATCTTTTACCAGCTGGCACAGAGGAGAAGGTTATTGCAAAGATATCAATAGCGACTTTCTGAAGTGGTTTTCAATTGGCCCCATTACCAAAGATATGTACATACAGCAGCAATCATTAAAATGCACTATGTATTTACAATATAGTGAACAATTTATGTCTGTAATGCATATCGCAAATCCTACTGCTAGCAAGTGGAGGAGAAAGTCAGTCACACAGCTATGATGTAATCGGAGGCTTATATTTCACCCTGCAAGAGTCACATCAGCATCAATAACTTCACTAAAGAAGTGAGAAGGGGATTTTATATTCTGAAGGAAACACCACAAAATTAATTTTGTTTCTAAGCTGCGGTGTACAAATGCTGGTCCGCAGCCATATGGTATCTGACTGTGGTCGACAACCACATTGCTCAAGCTGTGCTTTTGTCAGCTCTTGCAAGCAAAGCAAGAGACAGGCTGGGTCAGCAATTCAGAGAAACACCTCCTGGGAGAGCGAGCAAGGGGATGCAGAAAAGTGCCCATTGCAATTCAGTAGGTGACGTTCTTGCTTCTAGGTTAATAGCGAGCCAACAGGCCCCCCACTGCGCTCAAAGCTGCAGGAGATGTTGTCTTTCTGACATGGCGTCAAACTAGGAACTTCCTGACCACTTCCAGATAAGCACCCTGAGGGGACACTCTGCTAGCTTTAGTTTCCCTGCTTTTGCAGCCAGGAGCAGCTGAATTTCCTCCTGCCTTCTCAACTACAAGTAGTCGATTCCTACTTTTTGCGGGACAGCCGTGAAACACTGCTGTGTGCTGGGAAACAGCCCCTGGGCTCAGTTCAGAAGGGCCTGGAGTGGTAACAGGGGTCTGCATAATCTGTACAGCCAGCAAAGGCTGTTAAGCATTTTGGGCTGAGGTGCAGACTAAACGGTTACATTACAAATAACAGCCTTGACTTACCCAGGTGGGAAGGTTGTGATCAGGTGCCCATCACCATGGCATCAGGGCATTTTCTAGTTTTTCTTCTCTGAGTGGTATCATCCTGCACTACCTCCCTCTTTATACCTCACCCTGGAGCACGCTGGGGTTTTAGCCAGATGTTAACCTGTGTACGGTATCAGCAGCGTGCCAGGCACGTTCAGCACCAAAGCCACACTGAAAAGGGACCTTGCACATCCTAAGGCAAGCCCTTACTCAGGCACCCGGGGTCAGGCAGGTGCCTTGCAGCAAGTTCCCTCCCCAAACAGCCCCATTGCCAGAGGGAAGCATGGACCAGCCTGGCTAGCGAGCACGCTGAAGGAGGAAGGGAGAAGCCAGGCACGACTGGAAAGCAGCCTGTTGCTTGAGCCAAAGTCCAGGGAATGAGGCGCTCCCTTCCCCTCGGTCAGTACCACGTCGCCAGTCCATCACCCTTCGACACGCTTTCGTGAGCAGTAACAGCCTCCAGCGTGGCTCCTCTCCTTCCCAAGATGAAAGAAACTTTAAATGCATGTAACTCTTGCACTCTACTTAATTAATCAGTTTTTGCATTACAAGTGAAACTTCTTTGATGCATGAAATATTAAGGAGCTGTGAAGGGAGGGGAAGGAGGTGTTGGCTTTCACTGCTTAAGAGGTGGATGAGCTAAGGGACCCAGAGGCTAAACTGCAGACAGTGCATCTGCAGCAGGACAGTCTGCCCAGATAGATAGATGCCAGCGAGCAAAGGATTTCCCCTGTACTTCTTGCCTCTCAAGTAGATGGTTTTTACTCCACGTTCAAGCCTCACATGCGCATCAGGGTTTGCTCACACAGGCGCAGGAAGGGGACAGTGCCTGATTAAACTTTCATGAAAAATAATCTCTGGTTGATTCATTGTTTTTTATCTCCTGATGGCTGCAAGAAAGTGAAGCAAAATGAGTCTTTGGTGAAAAGAAACAGCTCTGTTCTAGAAAAGCCAGACGGGCTTTTAGTCAGCTGAGGCTCTCCCAAAGGATATGTGAGTAGTTATCCGTGTTACAGGTTTGCAAGTGCCATTTCCACACTGAACTATGAAGGAGAGAAAGAAATCTACACGTCAGTGTGGATATTACAGCGGCCTTCAATAGTGCACAGTGAGAATTCAGTGCCACAGTACCAGGAGTGTACGACACCAGAGAAGCACTCAGCTCTTAAAAAAAAAAAAAAAAACAGAAAAAAAAAACCAAAAAACCAAACCAAAACAAAAACCCCTTTTTCTCCCAAACCACCACATTTGATCAAAGTCACCTGTCAGCTCTGCTCAGGAGTCCAAAGCAGAACCCAGAGTCTCTTTGCTTTCCACCCTGCTCCTTCCGAGCTGACTCATTCATGAGCTGGGTTGGCTTCTGAAAAAGCATCCGTCAGATCAGACCTGCTTGTACACAGCCACCAGTCCCTCCAGAGCATCACGATGGGCCTGGCTGCTACGCAGCCCCAGCCAAGCAGCCAGGTAACAGGTTCTTCGTAAACAAATGGTGATGGTGTAGCCTGCATTAGCTGTATAAAGGGTAATAAATGAATAAATGGGTTAATTATATCTACCACAGAATTTAATTAGACCATCTCTGTTCACTCTGCTTCAGCCAGGATCTCAATTATAAATCTTTATTTTCAAGGTTTTACAGCTCGGACATAAAAATTTGCTCTGGGCTTAAACATGACACACAAGGTCTTCTGTTCAGGGACTGCTCCAGTTTTTTTAACCAATCTTTTTTAAAAAGGTCAGGTTGGGGGACCAGATGGCTCGAGGGGAAGGTAATGAAGATGCAGGGCTTTTCTGAAAGAGGTAGCTGGCTGAAATTGTGGGCAGCTTAACAGAGCCGAGGCATTATTAAAGGCTGCTGGGTGAAACCACGCTCGACTCTCGCTGGTCTCTGACAGGCAGGAGTCCTCACTGCAGAATGAAGCTGGGGCTCCTGCTAATTGGCATCCCCACTCCCCATCCGCAGAGACCAAGGGCTGCAGGGGCTGGGGGTCCCCCAGCCCCCCCAGGCAGCCGTGGCAGGGCCAGGCAGGGGAAGCTCACACACCTGGATCCCACGCAGGGAATGCGCTCCAGGGCTGCCAGGTGTGTGCTTGCCGCTTCCCCCAGTGCAACCAGAATCACCCCTCTCCTCCTCCTTTTCAAAGTCCTGCTCCCAGGGGAGGAGGCAAACTGGGTGACCTAGAGTAGCTGGAAAAACAGAAGGCAGATTCGAAAGCATTCCACTTTTTAAATTGTTATGATTTTGAAGGTAATTTAGGACCTGCCTTCTGCTTTCTGGAGTTGACAGTATTGAAATCCAGTACTACTGTCTCGTTAAATGCGCTCTGAAATATTCTGATCATTTTAAAATGTCGATAGTGTTACAGAAAAAAACCCAGAAAACATGTTTACCAGCAGCAGAAGCATCTACAGTCTCAGGTCACATCCTCATTCAATCTGAGGTATGTGATTTTTTTTATTCCCTCATTGAGTTAATTAGTTGATTTGCTTTTCCTGCCCTGTGCCAAGCCCCCACCTCCATCTGAGTGAAAACAAAGATTGCCAGCAGGGACCAGGTCTCAGCAGCCAACCCCGCTGCCAAGGCTCCTCACCCTGCTACTAAAGACTGTCACCAGGCTGTCCCCCTGCATAAGAAGGGCTGGTCATCCTGTCTATAGGCTCAGTATATATTTTTAGGAGCACTGCAGATGCCTGTTCATTTTCTACAAGCTTTGGTCACCCTGGCATATCAGTGTGTTTTGCAAAGATTTTTTCCAACCACTCCGCCCCCCCCCCCCCCCCCCCCCCAGTAATGTTGTTCTGCACATACTACGTGTCCTAAATACATACTCACTTGGTAAACCAGAACAAATCTGTTGGGTAAGTCAGACTCCAGTACTGCTGAATACATATTTAACCAGCAGATCACAACAGTTTATTGTCTGGTTGGTGTGCCATAGAATTTAACCCTTAGGAAACATTGGCATGCATCAGGCAGCCAAATTACTGCTCAGAAGGCTATGATATATAGCACGAATTACCGGTAATAAAGAAAAAGATATATGGGATGGATTAATCAAATCATAAATTTCTTAAATCTCTATGGCAGTCCATAAATCAAATTTGGCTGTATGTTTCTGGCCCTTATTCAATGTATAATATGAAGCAGAGATGACCTACATGTACAGAGCAGATATTTTTTTTTGGTGGCTAGTTGAGAAACCCTGGTTAAATAATCAAAGCAAACAAAGACCTTTTCTAAAAAGGTCATGTTCATGTATTTCAAGCTGCACCATTGAAAATGTATGCACTTTTTGGAAGGTAAAAGGCATATGTTCCCACACCAAGAGTTAAACCAGACCCAGAACAGATGCTACTGGACCAGTCTAGACATGGCACAGCTCAGATCAGCTTTAGCTTCATGAGGCAGAGACAGGTCTTCCCTAAGCACAGATGACTATCCTAGCCAGGCCTACCAGCAATCCTGATTTTTTTAGGCGTTTGCCCCATTTTGTGTGCAAAGCAGCTGGAAACCCTAGAACAGAATGTACTTCTGCAAGCCCAGCAATCACCAGCCCCATCACTACTGAGGTTCAGCTGCATCTCAAAGAGGTCACACTCCATCCAGGCTGATTCAAAAGAAATAGATGACAGAGGGGAGTGGAATATCTGTCTTGTGCCCTATCCTTATTTCCATTAAAAACTATCACTTGGAACCATCCCTTTATGCCTAAGCCCTCAGTGAGCTCAGTCTGACCCTTGTTTCTAGCCCACTTAGAGGCACAATTCCCCAGCTCCTGCACCTATTAACCTGCTGCTGGTTTTATGGGCAGGGAGGAGACCTCCGATAAGACTTCTTCCATCCCTAACCCTCGCAGGAGCCCTGCCTAACACCAGCCCTTGCCTCAGGACCTTTGCTGCCCCAGTCAAAACTGGATTCACAAGCTTGCCATTGGACAGGCTGCCTCGCCTTTGAACATCTCAGATGTTTTAGTGTAAGTTCTTAACAAAATAAGAGTGACAATGTGCTCAGACTGAGCCTGCTCCGCAGCCCAAACATCAATATGTATTTACCAGAGGGAGCAGCAGGCTTTAGAAGTTCGATTTCTTTTTGACTGTCCACGAGAGACATGAAACAAGGAGATTAAACGCCAGGAATAAACACCTATAAATAAAACTGACTATTTAAATCCACCAAAGCTAGGACATTTGTCATGAAATCTCCTGCTCTCCTTCCACAGCAGTGCTTCTGATTTTGTTTACAGCTGCACAGGACAACAGAGCATCCACCTTCACTTTGAACCTGGCTGTTGCTCTGCCAGGCTGTGTGAAGCCCTTAGACACTAATTATCAAAGTCCTGCCTTGACCACGAGACTGCAGCTGTGGATTATTGTCGTTCATCCCCCCCCCCCCCCCCCCCCAAGCTTCTCTTTTCTCTAAAGGAAAGTGAAAACACCCACTGAAAAAGCCCATCTGCTTAAAACCTCTGACAAAGCTTAACCTGAGCCTAAGTGGGAGAGGGTTAAAAAAACTGAGATGCTTTTTCGCCAAAGCCAGGCACAGGGGCTGCAGCAGGGAATTTGCAGGTTGCGTGTCTGGCAGCAGATGCCCTCTGTTGGCATCTTTTAGAAATATGATTAGATACGCAAGCTGGTGGCTCAGATCTTTGCAATTCGCCCACTGTTTATCCTGTGCTGCGTGGAACAGCCCTTAGTGCTGGGTCTAATCTAAGAGCACAAAGTAAACAGCAGCCCCTGCCCCGGTGTGCCCACTTGCTCAGCCACAAGCAGTGCCCCTGTGCTCCGAGGAGAATATTTGCACACCCTTTGCAGCGCAGCAGTGCTAACAGCATGGAGCAGGGAGCTCCAGAGTCTTCCTACCTTGCTCCTGCTCTGGCTGGGAGCTGTAGGGAGGTGCTCGTCACTCACTTTGCCAGGGTACGTATGGTCATCCTCAGTGGATGAAGAGGCTCTGTGGTGCTGGAGCAGCTTTCTGCAGGGATCGGCTCTGTCAGCAGCTCCACAAAGAGCATCTGAGCAAAGGGAGAACAAGGGGAGAGGAAAGTAATGATGCACAAGCAGGGTCACAGACATCGAGTTTGCACATGCTGGTTTTCTCCTCCAAACCTCTTCAAGCACACATATAAAACCCCCGAACATACAGCAATCACCTTTCACAGCTGTTGCTGCTGCTACAGGCCAACAGGTTGAGAAACCAGAGCTTCCTCCTGCCCCACGCACCCCAGAAAGCAAGTTCTGCTGGTGCCTCCTGGTAGTCCTCATGGCCTAAGGAGGATGAGCCCAGCAGAAGGGTCCTGGTCAGATAGACAGTTTGCAGGGAGGGCTCATGACACTGTGATAAACCTCCTCAGCGCATCTGGAGGTCACCACAACACATGTGGAAGGGCACATCCCTCCATGGAGAAGGGCCGTGCATGAAGAGGTGGTCTGGAGGGCTCAGCTGCACTGGGCAGCATTGACCTGCAAGGAAGAACCGACCTGGGGATCCCTGCCCTGACTCAGCCCCATCTCACAGCTTCAGTACTGCTGATTCTGCCTTGCCTGCTGCCTCTCTGCCCACCGAGATGCTCTGGTCAATGACCAGTGAGGCAGGTGGCACTTCTGGCTCCCACATCCAGGTGCCACGAGGGCTGGTGCTCCTTCAGCACCAGAGGCCAAGGGGCTGTTGTGGCCCTCAGCCCATCCCACTGTACGTGAGCAGGGCAGCGGGGCCAGCTGCTGAGAACCTGCAGCATCAGGGAGGTTTGTAGGGACAAGGCAGGTCCAGCATCCACCCAGGAGGCCAGTTGGTGGGACAGGACACAGAGAAGCAGCACAGCCATGAGAGATCTAGAGAAAACCCCATGCACAGCCCAAGGGAGGCTTGAGTACTTGGTCTGGGCTTAACCACCTGTGATAGCTGGGAGTGGGTGGGGTTGGTCAGGCTGTTAGAGCCCATCAGTCCTCCCAGCCCTGACACTGTGGGAGAGGCCATATATGTGTCTCCTTGGTAGATGATATCCATAATTCAGCCTCCAGTGAAGAAGGATACCAATTGTTCCCAAGGACCGATGGTTCCTGTAATGGGGCATGGCCAGGCTTTGGAAGTGTCTCTGTGGCTTTGTATAGTGCTGAGGCTCTGGGTAGTGCTGTCCTGTGAATTTGGGGGTCCCGCCAACATGACAAGTGGTGTGACGCCTTGACAGTCACCCCGATGGCAGGGGAAGGTTTTTTTAAGCTGTAGGTGCTGAATATCCCCTTTTCCCAGGTGCAGGAGGAAAGGACCTTTCAGACTGGTCAGGACTAGAGGTGATGTCTCCAGTTGCTGGGCTTTGCCCGGGGAACTGCTGAAAGCTAAAAGCAAGATGCAAAAGGAGGGCCCCATCTTTAAAATTGCCTTTCATGGCAGTTCAAAAGTGTGATGCCACTATTCGCCCCACCCTCAAAAGTTGTCTCAATAAAGAACAAACACAACAATTTTTGTGAATTACTTGTGGCTGTTTTATTGCCAAAGAAAGCAAAAGCAAACTCTGAACCAAAGGAGATCATAAGCAATAAATGATTATTCCAGTTATAGTTTCCTCTGTACTTCTCTCTGAGGAGACTTTGTAACAGAGATTATATATGGCAACAGTGAATTTACCCTTGGAGGGGATCTAAGTACCTTTTTCCTAAAATGATTTGTAATCTTGTTTTAATGGTAGATAAAAAACAAGGCACAGACATGACTTGTCTATATATATGGGGTGAGTCTTGTAAATCCTATTTTGGTATATCAGGGATAATCTAAACAGCTAGTAATAAGAAACGTGAATAATCTTAAGTAAACCCTGTGAAGCCAGTGCAAATATTTAAGTCACTTATTCAAAAGAAACCATAGCAAGATCTGCCTTAAGAAAGGCATATCAAAGAATATCAGAGTTCTTATATCTGAAAAAAATCACGCTATCCTGCCCTGTGACACAGATTTAGCCAGTCTCTGCATTGCAAGAAAACATTTCTAACCAATTTGGTGTTTACCGGAGAAGCTCTCAATATTGTGAATTATAAGAGCATTTTGATATCCCCTTAAATCAGCTAAAAAATGCAAGTAAAATTTCGTGGTGGTATTTCATGGCTTAATCTCATCTGAGAAAATATGGCTGGACAGAGACCACGCTGCGGCTGCCCCTTCTTGTGCTTCACTCTGCTAAATTGTCTTGCTTGCACACCGAGCCTGCGAGGACTCTGGAGCAAAGGACGGGACAAACACGTGGCTTTCAGCTTAGTTCAGAGTTTTCAGACCCTGCTTGATCCCATTGCTTTGCGGAAAGGGTAACATGACATTCAACATAAAATTGGCTGCTGTCATCCTTTCGTTAGGGGAAGGACCTGGTAACGTCTTCAGCTTATGAATATGTAATCTGCTGAATGCCTGTGCAGTACCCTTCTAATTGCCTTTGTTCTTGCTGTGGGAAATTCTCAGAGCATCTTAAGAGTTCTCCTTTTATTCAGTCAATTTTCTGAGTCATTCTTTTAGTTTCATCAGGGTGTAATAGTAACTGAAATTCTGTTTCCAGTAAGTCCAAACAACCTTACTTTTATGTATAAAACTCTTCCAGCTCTCAAAATAGGCGTCTTAATTTAATTAATTCTTAAAGAGTGCCTTTAAACTTGAGCAGTCATTAAAGAAGTTATTGTCCTTTTTTCTTAACAACATTTAGTGAGGTACCTCGTGACAGATAACTAATTCCCCAATTAATATAAATACTCTATGCTTCAGCTACTGCTATAGCAGTAACCAACTGCAGCATCATCTGACCTTGCTGTGTTGTACATAAAGCATCTCACCAGTCATGTAGCAAATGCAGCGGGAAGGTTATTTTGTGAATGTCTGTACACAGATGCACAATACTTACAACCGCACATCTCGAGAAGCTTGTCATTTCAAACATTTAAGGAATCAACCAAGCTTTACAGCAACAAGAGGGAACATGAGTTGAACAGGAGTAACTAACATCTTCCAGAGACTGTTTTTCAGTCCTCTGTTTTTGTTTGAAGTCTTGAAAGTGTTTATAGACAAAATTATTTTCAGTAAGAATAATATATCACTTCTTTTGGCTGATTTAAAGTAGATCTTTTTTTCCTACATAAAAAGAAGCCTGATTCTTATCATATGCCTTATGGATCTGATAATGCATTCCTACATTCCTCTTTTTCCTGGATTTTCTGAAAGGTTTATTTTCATAGAATCATAGAATGGTCTGGGTTGGAAGGGACCTTAAAGATCATGTAGTTCCAACCCCCCTGCCATGGGCAGGGACACCTTCCACTAGACCAGGTTGCTCAAAGCCCCATCCAACCTGGCTTTGAACACTGCCAGGGATGGGGCATCCACAGCTTCTCTGAGCAGCCTGTTCCAGTGCCTCAGCACCCTCATCATAAAGAATTTCTTCTTTATAGCTAATCTAAATCTACCCTCTTTCCGTTTAAAGCCATTACCTATCCTTACCTGCCCTTGTAAAAAGTCTCTCCCCAGCTTTCCTGCAGGCCCCCTTTAGGTACTGGCAGGCTGCTAGAAGGTCTCCCCAGAGCCTTCTCTTCTCCAGGCGGAACAACCCCAACTCTCTCAGCCTGTCCTCATAGGAGAGGTGCTCCAGCCCTTTCATCATCTTTGTGGCCCTCCTCCGGACCCGCACCAACAGGTCCATGTCCTTCTTATGTTGGGGGCCCCAAATCTGGATGCAGTACTGCAGGTGGGGTCTTACAAGAGCAGAGTAGAGGGACAGAATCCCCTCCCTCGACCTGCTGGTCACGCTTCTTTTGGTGCAGCCCAGGATACAGTTGGCTTTCTGGGCCTGGAAATGCATGTTGCTGGGTCATGTTGAGCTTCTTATCAACCAACATCCCCAGGTCCTTATCCTCAGGGCTGTTCTCAATCCACTCATCGCCCAGCCTGTATTTGTGCTTGGGATTGCCCCAGCCCAAGTGCAGGACCTTGCACTTGGCCTCGTTGAACTTCATGAAGTTCACATGGGCCCATGTCTCCATCCTGTCCAGGTCCCTCTGGATGACATCCCTTCCCTCCAGCGTGTCGACCGCACCACACAGCTTGGTGTCGTTGGCAAACTTGCCGAGGGTGTGCTCAATCCCACTGTACGTGTCACTGACAAAGATGTCAGTGAGATGGATATTTTCCTGCAATAAAACTCATGTCTGTGCTAAAATACTGTCCTATATACTTTTTTTTTTTCTTTTTTCTGAAACACTCTTGTTAGCTGTTGTGTGTTGACCAAATGGTTTCTGGGTTTACAATCTGTCACTAGTATTACATTTACAGCTTGCAATTAAGGGCTTCGATTAAATATTTTGCACAAAGCTGCATGTTCCAATAGCCAATCCTTATATATTTTCCAAAACATGGAAAAAAAGATAAGAGTATTGAAAAGTAAACCAAGATTGAAGTTATAAAAATGGCCTTTAGAGTCTGGATAAATATACACAGTGTTTTATAGCCATGGATGTTATCTCTTTTGATACTGAGGCTTGCCCTTGGGTGACAGAAAGCAGAATCTTTCCTGGATTTCTTTAAATGAGACTGAAAGTCTTCTTTGGTAAAGTGTGTATATAACATAGGCTGATATTCACTGTAAGCATGCTGGATATTTTTAAAATGGTATGTTTTTGATGACTTAGCATATGTTAGGATAGCATACATTAGCGGTGCTATAAGCCTTTTTTTTTTTTTTTTGTCAGTATGGATATCATCGCTTTAATTAATGTAGAAACTCCCATGCTCTTCCCTCTTTCTCTTACAGGGGCTCTGAGTCTTGTCAGAGGTTTCTCCTGGTTGCCACCGTACTCCCAGGTGAGATCAAGGTCTGCCTCACACTCGCTAACCTAGTGGCATGAGAGGAGAAGGTCCGCACAACCCGTAAAGCCTTTCCTTTCTGCATTTCACACTGCTGTAGAGCTGATTACAAACACCCATGGCGGGTTTTGTGGTGGGGTGCAGACAACCGGGGTCAAGATTTAAGCATGGTGCAATCTGCCAGATGACCAGAGATGGCCAATTGCCACCAGGAGACCAGAGCTTCTTGGGAGGAACGGAGGAGCTTGCCGACATCTCCGGCACAACCACGGATGGGAGGGAAAGAGAACAGCACGGTTGCCCTGTAGCCTCCTTCTCTGCTGTAGCTTGAGTAGAGCAGATGTCAACCAACCCAGGCTCCTTCCCCCTGCCTTCGCCAAGGCACTGGGGCTTGGCAGTTGTCCGAGGACACAGACAATAGGAGGCTGACTGTCTGCACACCATTTCGTGTTCACTTGACATGAATCATTTTCTGCTGCCTGGCTCTTGGAAGCAGCACGGGGCTGTCTGGCGCTGGTCCTGCCAGCGGACCGAGGAGCGGGGGAAGGATGGGCCCTCTCTCTGCTCCTCTCCTGGGCTTCTGCCCACCTCTCAGGAGCTACTATGTGCTCCTATTTCTTGATCAAACAGTAATTCTGCAAAGGGATAAAACGTTATTTCCCCCCAGACACTCATTGAAGAGGGTCTCCAGGATGGATCAGCTCTACACAGACTGCTTGCAGCTGACGGCTTCTCTGTCCAGACTTTGGGGGTCCATTTGGGATGGTCCAACAGGACTTTTTCCCTGCTATCTGCTGCTCTCTGGTGGAGATGCTGCTTTCGGACTTGCTGCCAGACTGTTGTTGAATGCCTTCTGTTATGCCTCTTCACCTCCTGACCCAGAAAACCAGGGAGATGTGGCAGTCATGAGTGGTGCTGGAGGATCTCTTTCCTTAAAAATAAAAAACAACCCCCCAAAAGCAGGAGATGAACCCAAGGGGAAGGGTTCTTTCTTCTCTGCTCAGACCTCCCCAACCTCCCTGTCCGGCGCTGCTGAGCAGCCAGCAGCAGCCAGGATGCTGACAGGGGTGAGGACTCAGTTATCCCACCCCAGCAGACTGCCACTGTGTTCACCTCCCAGGTGACCATGGCTCTGGCACTCCCCCCTCCTCCTATCAGGCCTGCATAGGTAGCAGAAACCATTTAACAAAAGGAAAACTGTTAAATTAAACATTTTCCCAGCCTGTCTGCTATCCTGTTGCAGTGCAGCAGCAGATGCTGTGGGCCACACAGGGCAGTTTCCAGTGACGCAGAGCCCAGATATATCCTAAGCTTTAATTACACCCACCCACCAATCCTCAGATAAGTCCAGCAATCTCTTTTCCCAGGTCTCCTCTGAGCTGCCCTTCCCAGGCATTGACTTTGGCTAAAGCTTTCAGTCCAATCCAAGACCAAGGAATAAAAGAAATTGCCTTGAACTTCTGCCTCCAAAACTGGCTCTATGGGCAAGCCTTGCATTAACCAAACTGATGTTCCACTTTCCTTCTTTTCGAGACTACTTTTTTTTCCTTGGGAATAATTTCTTCCAGCTCTGATCATTCCTGTTGCTTCCCCCAATCTCTGTCCCATTCTCCTACCTCTTCCTTCCCATATGGTAACCCCTCTGGCTGTGGAACTCAGCTGTGGTGTCACCAATTCCCAGGATTAATGTACGTCTCCTGCATCATCTGCCTTCTTATATGACCTGGGATGATGTTTGCCATTTTTGTACCAGCTTGCTATCACTGACTCATGTTCACTTAGTGGAACAAAATAAACCTTAGATCTTTTTCTGCTGAACTGAAGCCTAGCTCACCTGCACAGTCCATCATCCCTAGGCATATTACTTTCTGGCTGTCCCAGCTGAATCTCAACCTCTTATTTTTTCAGTCCATTTCTCCAGTTTGTCACAGAGGTGTTTGAAGACGGGTGTCCTTGACAAATCCATGGTCACTGAGACTCTTCTCCTTGGCACCTCCCAGATACCTGTAAATCGTATATTTATAACTTTCTATCAGGATTTTTCATGGACTGAAGTTAAACTGGTGAGTCTATAGTTCCCCATTTCTGCCCATGTTCCCAATACTTTTTAAAAGTTAGACAATTTTTATCCCTTTCAAATCTTCTGGTGCTTCCAGAGATAACCACTAATGACTCTGAGATTGCCACAACCAGTTCTGCAAGGATCCATGGCTTAAATTCACCAGGTTTGGAATAATCTTCCCAGAAGGGTTTTCCTCCTTGCCTCCGTCAGTCAGCAGCTGGCTTATCACCAGGAACAGAAGGGATTATATCCCTTGTAAGCATTTTATCCGCTTATCTATGGATGTCCATTATCTGTCTATCACTCTCTGAATCCTCTGGAGTCCTTGCCCTCCATGGTTGTTTTGTAGCACCAAGTTCCACAATTCAGACCCTTCCTCCCACCCGAATTTCAGCATAATCAGAGCCAGGCTCTTCTCGCAGCAAAGGATGAGAGGCATCGGTCACAAGTAGCAACAAGGGAAATTTCTACTAGATAAGAGGAAAAACTCTCACAGCAAGGGTGGTTGAATAGAGCTTGGATGAAGCTCCAACCCTGGAAGTGTTCATGGTTCAACTGGACCAGCCCTGAGCAGCCTGACCCAAGTTAGACCTGCTTTGAGCAGGACTTGGACCCATCAAAGGTCGCTTCAGCCTGTGGTTTTGCAATGCAGCATTTCCTTCAGCAGTGGCTGAGGCCCCCACTACATCCCTCCTTTTTGGTGTCTCCTCTTCAAGGGCTGCCAAGGGAAGGATCAGCTCCTTTCACCTCCTTCTGTACTGGCTGTCATGTACGGCATCCAGTGCCAGGGTACAGTGATGTACCTCTCCATTTAGAAACCCCCAGTCCACCCAGAAAACCCCAATACTCTTTCTGGCTGTCCAGTGTAATGACAGGTGAAATGGGGTGGGCACAAAAATATCCTATGAGGATACCCACGGATAAAACTCCATTCTTTTATTTTTCCTCAACATTTCCCTAGTGAAGCATAACCAAACCCAGCCACAGTGGAATATAAGAAAAAAAACCAAAACAAAACCAATCAACCAAACAAAAAGCCCCAACCTTTACTTTCCCGCCAGTGAAAGCAGATCTGTAAAAATCTATGTTTAGACAAAGGAGAAAAACTGGGAAGGAAAAGCATCAAATTCTTCTTCATTGAGACCCACTTGTTGTCTCCACAGGACACGCTGCTCTCTCTCTGCTTCTATTGTAGGGAGAGGATCTGGATAGGTTTGGGCAGAAAATGGCTTCTCCAATCTCTAAAGGTGATTAAAATTTAAATGTCATCCCATTCTGAACCTGAGATCACTGACAAGCTTGTCCTCTCCAGAGCACTCGGTTGCTGGGGTCTCTGAGTGTATGTGAGGGACTGAGATTCAAATTCCTGCTCTTGATCGACCTGACAAATGCTTGGCCTTTACAGCATCCATGTCATCAGGGTGGCTTGAGCACAAGGCGCTCAATAGTCCTGGATAATCTCTGGCTCTTCTGAGGTCTCTTTCCTGTTGTAAGAGGGTTTAACCATATATCCCTCTTGGCCAGGCTAAACCATCTTATTAGGGTGGAGTTGTTCTTCGGGAAGGTTTGGGTTTTGAGAAGTTGGCTTTACTGTAATAAAAAAAAGTAGGGGGAAGGGGAGGAGAAAGTAAGAGAGAAAAGAAAAACTCATTTTATTGAAAACTCCAGTCCGGCTGTCACTGCTGGAAAGGGATCCTACACAATGGAGCCTGCTTTCTCCTGAAGTGAACTGCTTTCAGCTTGCTCGACAATAGGAGATCAAAACCCGAGTAAGAAGTGATTTCTAAGTATAAGAGTATCTTAATGGGAAATTCTCCAGCAATTGCTCGTCCACTTTTGTCTGCAATTAGATATTAACATTCCAGACCACAGTATTTTCTAGGTGAAAATGTAAAATAGTACAAGGTCTTGTCATCTAGTTTTGCTGTTCCCCCCCCACACACGTTTTCTTTTTTTTTTTCCCCTTCTTATCACCATGATCAGGGACCTGATGAGGAACACAAGGGAGAGAAATGCCCAGGAAGGGCTGTGAACCGAGATAATAAGAGGATCTTTGCACTCCACCGCTACTTGCCTGGCCTCTTATTGACAGAGCCTCCAAGATGCTCAAAGATAGCCTTGCTGCAAGTTACATTACCTTGAGATTTATTTCAGTGCAACAGAAAAGTGAGGGGGGTGAGGGCAGAGGGAGGGAGGACTGAAAATGTTGCTGTGGGTAGAGTGATTATAACCAGAATTTCTTTTTAATGCAAAAATCTTTAACCCGACAAAGGATCCATCTCTGGGAAAGGTTTTTCACCATCCGATCCCCCACCCCTTTGCATCAGAGCATTGCAAAATGTACTTGGAAGAGCAGCGAGTTCGTTTTAACCGATAGCATTCAGCGCTTTTTACTGTGCTATTCATCCATATGACAAAGCTGAGAGGGGAGCCCATACTTCTTCCTGACTTTTTATTGCTTTTCAGCCCAGTGGGAACCAGCCGACATGAAAAAAAAGTGGTTTAACCGCAAAATATGTTTAAGCTCCTTTCTTTCTTTCTTTTTTCTTTTTTTTTTTCTTTTTTGGCATGTCAGGAGAAAGGAGGAGGGGGAGGTGAATAGCAGTGGCAAAACAGTCACAAAATAACAGTCATAAAATTAAAACAAAAACCAGCCAAAATGCTAGTGCATGTGAGCCTGATCCTACAGATACAGGCTGAGGTTAGAAGATGGTGATTGGTGACAGACTTCAAATGCTGGGACCACCATGGTATGTGACAAGACATAAGACAGGATCATTTTGGGGCCACTAAATAGAAGCTGCAAGGAGAGATCATGGGCTGCAAGTAGGATTGTGGCTTTCCTGGCGGGAAGTTCATGGATCAGTGCTCGCCCTGGGAAACGACTGTGGGTGTTGAGGTCCTCCATGAAGAGACTGGGTTTTCCATCTGGATGTGCTGAACAGGCTGGTAGTCTGGACTGCACTCTGCCTGCAGCCTTGGTCTCACTTGATCAGATTCTTTTTCTCAAGTCCAGGAAGTGATTTTTTAACCTATATTTAAACTTTTAATTTTTTGAAATCAGAAAAGAAAAAGAATCTTGTGCTTAGCAGAACTATTGCTCATGCATATCACACCAGAACGAAAAGACAAGTTTAAGAAATAAAAGTTAAACAGTATTTACATGATCCTAGAGGTTTCATTTTTTTTTGTTGATGTGAAACTAAACCTGCAGATTGACCAGGAACACAAGCATTTAATTAGCTCTTTGAAAAAATCTTTACATTTTATCAAAGAATTGAAAAAAAAAAAAAAATCACTTCTGATTTGGGAATACTGTTGTGTGAAGAACATGGAGGTTTTCAGCTGTTCACTATCAAAACAACATCAAAAGTTTTGCATGACTGCAAAGTCCCTTCCCTGTGCCCCTGCCTGCCACCGCCTTCAAAAACCCAGCTTTAACAGTGAACACCAAACACTGAAATCTGCCCCGAAAAGAGATCAACAGAGGCTTTCACAACAAGCGCCTGCTCCCAGGTCCAAACAACACAACTCCCCACCAGCTCTACACTCTGCTAGAGAGTCTTTTAAGAGTTTCTTTTTCTCATAACCTCTCCTGATAAAGTGATTCTCTCCAGCTGAGCCCAGTCTGCCTTCAATCTCGCTTGTACAAGACAAACATACTAACTCCTTCCCCACCGAGAGCCTGGACAGGGTCTCCTGGTGGGCAGGTCACGGTGTGTTAACGTGCGTGAGGTCGGTGCTGCGTTTGCTGAGGTGGGATCATGACGCTTCGTACTGGAAAGCAGCAAAAGATGATGCTTCTGCCACCTCCAGCTCCTGTAATTTGCAGATTATTATAAGGCAGGCTAAAGATGGTAAGAGAGAGGATAGAAATAACTACAAGTGCAGATGCAGGAGAAAAAACCAAAACACCTAGAAAGAAAATTGGTTGCCTAAAATACAGCAAAGGCATTATCTGAAAACACAGCTTAGTAATTAGCCACACCTACGTGGGGTACAAAATCCTGGAGCCATGGCAAGACGATGGCTTCGGTCTCACCCATTCTGGGCAGTGAAACAGACAGTCTGTCTATCCCCAACACCACAAAGACTTTGTATTTGTTAACATGGGGAGTGTAAGCAGGGCATTAGGGCACTTTGGTCCTCAACAAAGGTTAGTCATCTTCCTCACAGTCTTCCTCGCTGGCTTCCACAGCCCCTGCTGAAATTCCTCCTGCTCCAGCTGCACCAGTGCCCAACCTGGATGGTTTAAAACTAGCTCAGATCGATCTACAACAGCTGTCGTCCTCCCCACGGACTGCAGTAGAGACCAACGCTGGACTGATGGCACTGAGTGGGCTTCTCAATGGTCGCTCTTCTCTGGTTAGCTGGTTGCTCTTGGCTCCAGACACTGAATATCGGCAGGCAACAACTGCTGAGCGTCTGCTGCTCCATGAAGATGTTGGGATTTAATGTAGGAAAGGAAGGTCTATTGGCACCATACAGATTCCTCCTCCCTTGGGAGGTGGGTGGGCAAGACTGTCTTGTCTGCTGAGTCAGTAGTGAAGAAGTGCTCACCCAGTTCAAAGCACGACCTTTCCATACCGATCAAATAGACCTGCGCAAAGCACGTCGGCTGGTGGGATGCCAGATGAGCCTTGGCAGAGAGAAAAGATGAACGTCTTTGGCTCAGAATACAGGAGGGGCTAGGCAGGGGAAGAGATCGTCTTGTTCAGCCTGGCGGTCTATGAACCAACTCTAGTGGAAAGTCTCACTTGCTGAGTTTCTTTTTTTGGCAAAAGTCCAGGTTATCATTCCCTGGAGCTGGCTGCAAAAGTGCTATAGAATTTAATGCGAATGCAGTTGATGGGGTTTTATAGAAAATTAACAGTTTATTGAAATCTCATTCTAAAGCCCATACAGAGGAACAGCAGGGGGTGATTTTCTAACAGTCCAAAGGAGAATTACAGACTCTTCCTGAAGGGTCTTGCTCCCAAGACCTCCCATCCTGTAGCCTCTTTTCCCTGAGCCTTCCTCCCCCTGAAGAGACCTCAAAACAAGTGTCTATGTCGTGGTGCAACTAAGCACCATGCAGCCACTCACTCACTTCCCCCCCACCCAGTGGGATGGGGAGAGAATCGGGGGAAAAAAAAGTAAAACTCGTGGGTTGAAATAAGAAGAGTTTAATAGCACAGAAAGGAAGAAAATAATAATATAATAAAACCAATAATAAAATGACAATTGTAATAATAAAAGAATTGGAATATACAAAACAAGTGATGCACAATGCAATTGCTCACTACTCGCCGACCGATGCCCAGTTAGTTCCCGAGCAGCGATCTGCCCTGCCCGCCCCTCCTGGCCAACTCCCCCCAGTTTATGTACTGGACATGAAGTCACATGGTATGGAATACCCCGTTGGCCAGTTTGGGTCAGCTGTCCTGGCTGTGTCCCCTCGAACTTCTTGTGCCCCTCCAGCCTTCTCGCTGGCTGGGCACGAGAAGCTGAAAAATCCTTGACTTAGTCTAAAACCTGCTTCACAACAACTGAAAACATCAACGTGTTATCAACATTATTCTCATACTAAATCCAAAACATAACACTATACCAGCTACTAGAAGGAAAATTAACTCTATCCCAGCTGAAACCAGGACAGGCCATTTCCCCAAAAGCCATTTCAGTTCAGCTCCAGTAATGAGACATTGTCTGGCTTCATTAGACATGTGCAGCTGAAGCATGAGGAGAGAAAGAGATGCTCTTTGCATGTCACTCGCAGGCTCCTACAGTGGGTTGATACTTTGAGACTTACGGAAAGTTTTCATCCTGATTCAGGAAAGCAAAAAATTCATGCTGAGTAATTTCAGTCAGAAAAAGACTTTTTTGTTTGTTTTTCTTTCTCAAAAAAATGGTACTCTATGGGTTGACTGGAGCACCCTTGAGCGGGAGCTCCGGTCACCTGTGACCCACAGGAGGGCTTCAAATATCCTAATTGTGGATGACCTACTCTGTGAAGTTGTGTCTGGAGGCTGGAGGCCCTGAAGGTGACTGCTGAAGGAATGTGGCAGTTTCCATCAAAGAATGATCTGTGTTTTGGTGAAAGGTTTGCAAAATTCCATCAGCATTTTCCAGTGTTTTTTATTTTTTTCCCCTCAAGGCTTCCAACACCTTGTGATACAAAGACTGCAGGGTGGGTGTCCAGATTTTCCATCCGTTCCTGATCCTACCACGAGTAGGATTTAGGGTGTAGCAGGGCATTTCCTACAACTCAATTTCTTTTCCTTGTCAGTGTTTGGTAACACAAGTTATATGACAACTGATGCCCAACACTAAGTGCTGGGAAATTGTCCTGTGTAGTGAAATGAAGTACAAGACAGCAAGTGTGGAAAAACGTCTGGAAACAGCCTTGATGCTGAAGCCATTTTGAATAAGCGAAGGGGCTGTTTTGGGAAAAGACAGGTTATTTCTGAAAGATAACTTTTTAATGGCATGGTGTCCCTTCAGCCGTGCTGCTGCCTTCCATTAGCAGCCAGGAGGGTTAGGAGAACTCATCCAAGGTCTGCAGCTGAGAGGGAATTATTGATTTGTTTATTTTTTACAAACAGTCATCAAAAAGCATTTGTTTCTTGTTAAACCACTGCTGTGGCAGCCGTGTTTGTGGGGAGGGGGGCTGTGGTCAGTGCCAGTAACGGACAGGGCTGTTCTGTTTTCTATTCCAGAATTGCATAAACCAAATTACAGATATTACCCTTGATGCATGCATGGAGGGAAGGGCTACTCTGCTTTTAAGTGATGTTGAGTGACTGGGCCTTTTGCTGACAGCCACAAGCGTTGCCTTCTGCCCAACGTTGCTAAAAAGCTGGCCACATCATCCTAGGGTACTTTTTCTTTGTGGGAAAAAATACTAACCCTCCCTTCCCCAGGTTGGAGAACAACAGTAGATGAAGAGTAAATTGTTCAGAGTTGATCTATTTTGGCTCAGAAATCTGCTCAGAAACTTTCTTCCTAATGTCTTTTCCCCGATGCAGGCAGTGCTCTTCTAGCCTGCTTTCTAATGACCAGCATTAGTTTGCATTAGATGGATTTGCGATGATTTCTTTCTGCCTGGCTGCTAAGCCTGCAAGCAATTCAAATTAAGTTCGGCTCCCCGTGCCCCATCTGGCAATAGCAGCTCCCCCGTTTATGTTTGCTGCCTTCTCAGCTGCTCTCCCTCTCTCACATCCTACGGTGGTTTGATCTGTCTGAATTTTGCAGGTCCATGGTGCTCCACAGACACCTGCCAGGGCTCATTGCATCCCAGCCCCAGTCATTTCAAACAACTTGCCATCGAATGCAAGGTGGGGACTAGGGGGAGAGAGCTGGGGGAGAAGGAGTTTGATATTAAAGTGCTGCTTTGCAGGAGCGGCAGAGAGCAGCGGTGCTGCCATTCCCCTGCTGACCTGCGGCATGGAGGTGGTACCCGCGGCATCAGCCCAAGAGAGCCAGGCTGGGGACCCGCTTGGGGAGAGCGAGGAAGATGTAGGTGTGTGACTGGAGAGGTGGTCCTGAGAAGGGAGCTCAAGCCCAGACTTTGGTCCTCACCCTCACTGTCCCCTCTGGCACCTCACTGTTGTTATGAACTGGATTAAGACAGAAGGAAAGGGAAGCTGGAGGTTTTTGGGAAGGTGGCAGGCTATGGGGAGGTCTAGCCATTCTCCTGGCCAGCACAGGGTCGCAGTGCCCTTACAGGGTGATGGAAAGTGGAGCCTTTCCTTTAGCTTTCTAGAGAGATCGAATATATGAGAAATAAGGTGAGTCAGAACCTCCTTCCCCTCTCTCTGCCCTTAGCTGCTGCCTGGGGGAGAAGTTACTGGGGAGGAGGGAGAAGGATCCTTTTGGGATGCCAAAACCAAAGAGACTACATGGCGGGGGGGTGGGGGGGAGAATGCAGTTTATCACATTTACCAAGTGGCTAACTCACATGTTACAGTCCTAACTTGGGAACAGCCTGCTCTATTCTGAACACATTTGCTAATAAAAGACAACATCAGGGTTCATCCTGACCATCCACCAAGGTATCCTGTCACAATGATCTTAAAACATGTCAGATAATGCATATTTCAAATCACCCTATCTTTTTCTGGCAGTGGAAACAAGGACGGAGAGTCTGGGAGAGAAATGGCATCGGGTTTGTGTCCTCAGTGCTTCTTTGGAAACATTTGGTTTCTGCACCCTTGCAGTGACTCTTGGTTGCTGTCAGATATATATGACGGACGAGGAACAGCATGGATAGCTGTAAAGAGGTGTCACATCAGAGCAGCAGTGATTCTTCTTTCTTCCCATTCCCCCTCCTCATCCTCGGCACTAGGCTAATGACACCGCCAGGTACCGAGCAATAGAGAATTGAGCCTGTTGTTTTTACAGTGAAAATGAATGAAAAGTTCCTGCTGGGTCACATAAACCTGTCAAAAGAACAGCCAGGGCTTCCTGCGAGAGGGATAATAGTTAAGAAACCTGAAATTCTGAGAAAAGGGGATTATGAATCATCAGTAATATTTACAGTGCAAGTCTCTGTTCCCTATATGTCCACTTGTTTCTCTCTCCTTTCCAGGGCAATTATTTCCAGGAGCAGAGGGGCAGAGTCCTGAGTGCATCCCCATGGCAGGCAAAGAAGCCAAGCCCGAAGTGTGGGTCTGACAGAGCCCATGGACACCTTGCACCCCTGGTCCCACGACCCCCTCCAAACAAAGGGTGTCTCTTGGGGGGTGGGCAGAGTGTCCCCCCATGCTGTGCAGTGAAGGTGCATGCTTATGGCTTAGCAATGCATCCCAAATGATGTGGGTGTGTGAAGCCAGCAGAACATCTGGGCAGCTGTGCTCAAGCAGTGCAGGCCTAAATGACATTTAAGCTTTATATTATGGAGTTATTAGACCTCAGGTGGTGCATAGACCTACTGGGGCTGTTGTATATGGGGATAGAGGCTGGCTGAGCGCTTGCAGCCATGCCCATGCAGCCCAAAGCAAAGCACTCCCCTTTACGATGCTCATCAGCACTTCTCCCTGGGAGGGATCCTTGCAAAGACAGGGATGTGTGACTGCCAAGGGACAGCAGCAGGTCCCTGGATGAGAGGGAGCTGTGATGTGGGGAAAGGAATATGCAAAGAGGGGGAAAAAGCAAATAGTAGTTTGTGCTGGGCAGGTGCCAAGTGAAAATGTAAGAGCAGATCAAACACAGCCGGGTTAATGAGAGTACCATTCCCTGGGCCTCACCAAAGTGGGGAGAGCAGGGACAGGTTGGACGGCAGGCGCTGAATGATATTCTGTAATTAGCTGGCAAATAGAATATGATATTTAGTGTAATTGCTTGGAAGAATGTCTCGCAGCCCCGATACATGCATTACGCGCTGAGTGCTGCATCCCAGCTGCCACAGCAACTTTGCTTCCCTTTGTTTCCCCTTGCCTGTCATTTCTAATCACATCGTTCCCAAATTTCATTGCATCATCTCCGAGCTTTAGTTGCTAGGGTAACACCACAAAGTCATTATATGCATGAGATGAATACGTAACCCCCTTGGAGGACCAGTTATTTGACCATCCCTTTGTGACCCCCAACTCAGATTCCTTTGTCTGTCCCTTTTAAACCAGATCCCATGACATAAAAACTGGTGAGAGGCTCATCACTGATTTCCGTGGGAGCAGGAGCGATATGGGGAACTGTCATTCAAAGGTTAGACAAAAAGACCATAACAAATCAAGCAACTCAGCATCAGAAGTGGGGCCACCAGAAAAACCACGCTTTTTAAAGCACAGGGCTGCAGAGATGACCATTACACAAACTACCTGTCCCAGACCTCACTGTGGCCTTACCCTTGCATAAACACAGACAAACTCGTGGTCTGTGCGGGATTTGTGTAAAGGGGAATAGATATGCATTTGTGAGCTGGCATATGAGCCCTGCAGGTTGGCTCAGCTGCGTCCAGGTGTGCTTTTGCAAGACTGCTCTGTCTCTGCAGCAACGTGAAGCTGTAGCATTTTGGCAGGTGATAGCATACGTGCTCTAACACAACTGTCCTGACAAAAGTGATGATAATGGTGAAGATGTCATGGAAGAGGCTTCAGTAAGGGCTACCAGAGTGTGCAGGCAGTGTTGCTGCAGCGTGTATGCTGGTTAGTAGAGCAGCCCCCAGCTCTCCCCTCTTCTTTGCCGTTGATTCCTGGGCTAGGAGGATTCAACTGGAGAGGTGCATCAGTGCATGCTACAGTCAAAAGTTTGCTCTGGGTGTGTAGGGGAGCCTCTGGGCAGCAAAAGCCCGAGGGTGGGAGGTCTGCAGGGACCACAATGTCTCTGCTAGAGCTGGTCTGGCCCCTCAGTAAGCCCTGGGTGCTGCAAGGTTTGGCATCACCCCCCGCCCTAATATTTCAGATACGTTCTCTTCCAGCACAGATTGAAGCCCTACTCATCAGCGCTTCCAGCGTATCGGCACGCTGCTGTCCATCCCCTGCCAGTCTGCAGGCTGCCTTTGGGTTCTCCAGCGATGGCAGAGGCAGGCTGCAGCAGGGTCATCCTTGTGGCAGAGCCAGCTTTTCCCTTTTTCCACCCCACCACCTCCACGGTGTCTGCCGGAGCCAAGATGGGTGTGCTCCCAGCCCCCAACAGTGCAAGGCAGAGAGATGAAAGATATTGTTTTTCAGGTGGAATAGCTTCCAAAACGCTACATTTGCAGTCAAAGTGCTGTTTGGAATGCATATGAACCACTGCCTGCAGCAATGAGAAACAAAGCCATTAAAGTTTAGATAGCAGTGTTTTTATTTTTAACCAAATGAGTCAGTCTCCCCTCTAGCTCTGAGCAGGAGAGGGGGAGAAAGTTGGGCATGGGGAGTTCAGAAAGCCTTGACCCCACCGAGATCCTGCTGCGGTGAAAGTTCAAGCAACCTACTCAGTTTACTCATGCCTGGAAAAGGTATTTAAACCAAAGTTGCTACTTTGATAGTGCCTTGGTTGGGTGGAATTTTTGTTTGTTTCCCTGGATTTTAATAATAATAATAATAATAATAATAATGATAATAAAATTAGATTTCAGGACACATCCTGCATCTCTTTCTCCTCCCCACATGCAGAAGGCCTCATGTTGCCTTTCCTTCTTCTGCATCCCTACCTGGGGGAGGTTGAGGGCCAACCTGTTTCCAAGTCTAGAAGGTGGGCTTGGGATACTGCAGGTTTTTCTTCAAGCTCCCCTGTTAATAAAAACAGGCTGAGGGAAGAGGATGACCCAGGCAACCAGCCTGATATGTGTGTTGAGTGTATGTGGCGTCTATGTGTATGCAGGCGGGTGTGCTCCCTGCCAGATCGAGGCAAGGCTGCAGCCTTCTTACTATGCACGTCCAGTGCCCAGGCATGAACTGCATTTCAACAAGACATCTACCTTCTTCTGCACCATGGCCCAGTCTATTCCTCTAGCAGTTTCTCTCTCCATCCCAGCCTGTTTCCAAGGTTCCTATCCCTGTAGCATCTATAAGATGATGTATCCAGCTGTTAAAAAATGCCTGTGCTCTTGCCATCATCCTGGGCTCCTTCTCTGAGAGTGCAAAAGGCTCAGCACTCCAGCCCCAGACACTTGAGCACACACTTAATTTAAAGCTAAGGCTTAGGCCCTTGCGCTGAATCGGGCAGTGAGTGCTCGGCCACTTGCAGGGAAAAAACCTCAAATACATGGAAAATTACAAAATTACATTCCTGCCTCTATTTATTATTTTTCCATGCCATATGGAAATTTATGTAAATATAGAAATGAGAAACAGGCCCTGGAGCTCTGGTGAGTTCGCCAATGTGCCACTAGTGCTCAAAACGTTGGCCATTGTTGATGCTTTAGGAGAACAGAGTCAGAGAAATCAGTTCTGGCTCCAAGAGTTGTCCAGAGACATGGCTTCATTTTTTTTCAACACAATGCCTACTGTTCTCATGAAAAAACATCCCAGACTCCCCCAGCTGCTCCAGTGAGAGCTGGCTGTTCAGCCCAATCCCAATCAGGCTCAGAAAACCAAGGTTCATCGCATGCATTTGGCTATGGAACGGACTCTTCTGCAAGCAAATTCCCTTTACCAAATTTTGCATATGAAGGGTGTGGATTTGCAGACAAGCTGTGCATAGGCAGGTTAAATCTCATGGTATCCTGAGGAGTGTGTCCATTTTGCCCAGCTGATGGGCGTTTGGGGCTCTCCCACTCCCCACAAGTATAAGGTCTGATCTCATATGTGCTTCTCAAATGACACCGATGCTTTTCTGAAAGCAGAGGTAGTAACAGGAGGCAGAAGGGGAAGCTTACGAACCCGTATATATTATAGCCATCTCCATGTGTTTTTTAAGCTATGGGGTGATGTAACCTCTTCTTTTTTGGATCCCACCTCTTGGGAAATAGGAAACGTCACCGTGAGCTAGGTACCATTATCTGAGCTGGATGGAGCTGGACTGGACCAAAGGTTCATATCCAAAGTGTCAGCGTTTGTGGGATTTGTACATAGATATACATTTATATGTATATATAAAATATATATGTAAGTGGGTATGTATGTGTCTAATGTATTTATATCCACAGTTTTAAAAAGTGGTCCTCTTATAGAATCACATCTTCGTTTTATTGTCTTTGTTTTTCTAAGATTCAGCAGTCTTTTTTTATGGGATGGTGATTTTTTTTAATTATTTCTTGACACAGCTTTGGGAGGAAAGCTGGGATCTGCAGAAGACAGGGAGAAGTTTGAGCAAAATTTTCCTGGAAAAAAATAAATGCTGCTCCTGTGAATTAAAGCTGGAAAAAACCCACTCCCAGATATGCAATTTCTTTGCTTGTTATTAATTATTGGAAGTTCAAACATTTTTGGCATAAACATTACCATTTGTGCTTTGAATATGTATAATGCTTTATATGTGCTAAATGTTGTCACTATTTCAAAAGATTTATGTCTTGAGTAAATTATGATTTGGATAATTGCATTCTGTCTACCAAAATCCATCCTGCAGCTTCACTGGAGTGTGGAATCCACCTTCGCTGCCTGGCCTGCACCACTTTGTTGTGCTGCGATGTGTGATTAAACATCTGCTCCCTGTTCCCTGTGGAAGCAGGGATGCATTTCAGTGGAAGGGTCAGAGCTGGTGAGGTAATGCCACTTGATAGAGGTCTGCTCACAGCAGGGAAAGGCAAGAGTGTTGAGGCCATAGTGGATGGAGTAAGTGGAAAAGGATTTGCTTTTCCATGGCGCTCACTGCTTTGGAAGTTTAAGACAGTTTTTTGTGGGCTAGGCAGGCATTTCAAAAGAAGCTCCAAATTTTGTGGCCCCAACGTTTGGCTCCACAGCAGCCTCTGTCCTGACCAGACTGGAGAGCAAACACACCCTCACTTTGGTTGCTCCCTGGGAATATAAGGGGAATCTTCATGCTGGGGTGCGGAGCAGGCTGTGAAGTCGCATGAAGGTGGTAGCTTCCCATGACATGCTAAACAGATGCTGAGGTTAACAGTGGAACTCAGACTCCTCAAGCTCTTTCTCTTCAAGATACCCATCCCTGCCCATTAAAGTCAGTACTTTGCAGTATAATGTAGATATATCCAAACTGGTCATGGTTTGCTGGCCCAGATGCTGGCTGTGCTCTGCTTCAAGCTTTCCTGTGTTTCAATGGTGAGCTCTGTAACTCTGTGAGTAGATAGCAATTCATAGTTACATCTGCGTTGTAGGTGCACTCAAAGGTGTGCTGTCCATTCAGGGTGGCATGGGTGGGAAATGAACACAGGGCCTTGTGATAGGGGTCCAAAATGGTTCCCCCCCAACAAGGAGGAGGTAGGTATGGACCATATCAAGCTCTGAGGCTGAGTGGGCTGAGTTGTTTCATGGAAACAGGGCCCTTAACACTTAAAACATTTTGAGCTGGGTCTGTAAGGACACTTTTCACCTCCTTGAGGCTTCTTTTAGCTCTGAAGTGGGCACTGTCTCTGACAGAGACAAAGCAATGAGCACCCACCAGTATGTCTGAAGGATCCCCTGAAGTGCCTGCAAAACTGGTGCAGTTGGTGTAAAAACAGGCAGAAAAGCTTCCATCAAGAAACATTTCTTTCCCCAGGGTTGTTTCTCTTGTATGAGTAGAACCAGCAAGTTCCCACTTCAGCCAACTGCTCTTGGGAGGGGTCTGATATTCAGCAAATGCTGAGGGACCTTTAGCTTCTCCAGCAGTTTCAGCAGAAACAATGGGTGTTGCTCAGCGCTGTGCTGAGAACCCTGAGCTCTCCTGAACAGGGAGATTAAGGAGAACAATGATGTGTTTGTCCTTTAGCGCTGAGTAGGTTGGGAGCAGGAGCAGGTAAACGGAATTTGATTTTTTTTTTTTTTTTTTCCCCACCATATTCACTTGGGTCCAGAGCTGGATCTGTAAGAGGAGAGACATGATTCTATTGATAAAAGCAAGAGAATCTGCCTTCAAGGACTCGCCAGTGGGATAGGACTAACATGAGTCATCAGCCATGGTAGTGAATAGGGATATTAACATACTTTTGACTAGCATTTGCTAGCATGAATGCAAACTAGACTGAATGTGACAAATCCAGGAGTCATCAAGCCTCCTGTGCTCCAATGCATTACTAGTACACATAACTCAGTAGCTCTGCTGTGGCATATTTTCTTGTTCGTATGCACAGTGTGTGCAACACCAGTATGTCCTGTATACATTTGGCTCACCAGGCGGGACTTTTTTGCAGAGCTAATTGCTTCACAAACAATGGGCATTTTTGCAGGTTCCATCATTTTTCAGCTTAGTGTGACAGGCACTTACAACTGGGCTGTTGCTATGTGGAAGCGGTGGCCACACTGCATTGCACCAGGCATCTGGACAGCACAGATCTGAAAGGGGTGATGTGTCCAGATGTGCAGGACTCACTGTACCTGTGCTGTGGAGGTGATCTGTGCGTTCAGACTTCTGTTGTTGCTACTCTAAGTGAGTGACCAGACAGAAAACCAAAGGAAGTCCTCAAATTCACCCCAGATCAAGTTCTCAGGTGGAGAAAGAAGTCACATCTTACTACTCCCAAATATATGGTAGCCCTAGAATGAGCCTGTTTTGGGGTGCGGATTGTCTGGCACACCACTATATTGGTGGATGCTGTTGAAAGCCTATGGAACCAGGAAAAAAAAATGTAAATGCAGGTAACAGAACCACACAGAAGCGTCCTCTGCTGAGAGCTGGCTTGTTAGTCCTTGGGACTAACAGTTTTTCCTGGTAAGTTCAGCAGATTTTCAGGGCATGAAACGTGACCTCACTATACACACAGAAACTTGCTATTTTATACCTTACTGCCAGCATGGATCTTAATCAACCAGAAAAACTCAAAATGACAAACAAACAAGAGACAGCTTTGCTATCTGAGGTTCATTAGCTCCTAGCGACCTTTCAAATCTGCAAGAAACCAAAGAGAAATGTTCAGAAAACGGGAGGGCTTTCAAGTCATTTTGCCAGTAATTTCCACCTATTCCCCAGTTCCCCTTCAATAATGAATGGCATTTCTTGATTGTTTTCCCAAGGTTTGCATTTATCTGAGCAAATGTAGACTGCAGCTTTGACCCACAATGTATAGGGGATGGGAGGTAGAGTCTCCCTGGAGGAATGGTGCGTACTTTGTGTCTTGCAAGGTTATTTGAAGCTGACTCTCAAGGGCATCGTCGTCCTCATCTGTGAGGCTGGAAATGTGAGCAAAGGGCAGCCTATTTCATGCTTGGCACAAACACACACCAGGGAGCCATCAGCACTGTGCGCTGCAGAGGGTTAGATGTAGGTTCATGAGGAGAAGATAATAGCCAGCACGGACCTGGGCTCTGGGATACATCCAGCACTGGGAAAGGGAAGACAGGTAAAAGCTGAATGTGGATGACACATTCTTGGGCGTGCAGATATCCTGCCCCTCAGCCATGGGAACCAGTGAGCAGAGAGCAGTGACTGAGGGCGTCACTTCGTGGACACAGATGGGCCAGTCACCAGGTTGCTTCCCCACAGCAGGCTCTCAGGGCCAGCTCCTCAGGAGCTGTGAACAGACCTCACTTTTGGTCTACCTGAGGCTAGCCCTCTGCATCTTTACCTGGAGTTTTCTTTCCTGGGGGACTTTGAAACATTCGGCTTTCTTGCCTAACTGGAACAGAGGCAGCAGGTGGATCCCTCCATGAAGCAGAACATCTGTCTTCTCATCAGTCCTCTTTGGCTTGAGATCTAGTCACCTTCTCCAGGTGGAATGATGACAAGAGGATCATTGCTGGAGTGGAAAGAGAAGGGCTGTTTTAACTATAAGTAAAACCATTTGAGGCCATCTTGTATCTTCTCAGAAAGTGCTGTTCTGTTGGGACCATAGCTGAGGAACTACTGATTGTAGGAGAACAGAGAAAGGCAGACAAAGCATCAGCAAGAGACAAAACATTCAGCGTAGGCAGAATAAGGGGGCCCTGAGGGCACCTCTGGAAGATGTTTTCTGTGTTTTACTGACTTGTTTTGATGGGAAAAAAAGATTTTTCAAAGAAGAGATATAAAACATCACATGTGTATTTACAAGACTGTAGCCTTCCCTGACAACCTCCATGAACTCCCTCCATTGAAATAAGTTGAAGAACTTCTGAAAAGAGAGAGAAACTAGAAGATGAAAGCGTAGGCTAGAGAATGGAAACTCCCTTTCCTCCTGCCAAAAGAGAGCCTGCGGTTGGACCTGTCCTTTCAGCCTGAATGTAGCCCCTACTGACGTCACTGGGAGTTACTGAGACCCAGTAGGACTGGAACCCAGATTCACCCAGGCACTGAGATCCACTGGCAGCATGGAGGAAGAGGAGCCCAGGGCTGAAGAGCGTTGAAGCTAGAAAAGGTCTACGTCACATAGGAGCAGCTGGGAAGGATAATTTGCCATCTGTGCTAAGTGGTTTCACCCCAGTGCTGTCGGTCACACCAGAATGCAGAATCGCAAAGAGACCTCATATTTATCGTTGGGAGGGGAGGGAAAGGAGGGGGAGAAACCATCTGTGGAAGGGAATCAGGCCAGTATGTGGCCTTGGAGAGTCACATCCAGAGGGGGCTGAGCTAGAAAGCACCTGGCATGTATCTGGCACCTGTGAGACCGCGCAACAGAGATGCTGAGAGCAGCTGTGGAAAGTACATGGCTCAGGCTGTGAAGGGACAGCAGGTACAGGCTGATAGTGTTGGGGATTTGGAAAGGAGGAGGCGTGCTGACTGTGCTTTGCTCCGATAGCTAGACCATTGGGTTTCTCAGTGTGGGGCTCTCCAACACCCTGCCTTCCCTGCTGCTACGTGGAATGGGTTACCACTGTGGAAAGCAGGAGGAAAAGCCTTTGGGGGCTAGGAGAAGAGGGTAAAGAGTTTGCTGAAAGGTGTGTAGGAGCTGGAAAGGAAAAGGGTGCGTAGAAACAGCTCCCGTGGCCCATCACAAAATAAGTCAGATTGCTGTTGTGGTAGATGCTGACTCAGGTGCATGCCAGAGGAGGTCTTAGGGAATGGACTCCATTGCATGTTCATCTGTCACTGACGTTTACACAGGCTCTCTTGCATACTCGGTGGATAATTGCTTTCAGCTTGAGTAATTCAAACAGGGAGAATAAAGTAGAACCTGCTTTCAGTCTCAGTCACTCGTATGTCTTTGTGATGCGATACGCTTTAAAGTTGCCTGTAAATTCATATGGGAAGCCCTAATGGTCTTTAATTTTTAGGTCCAGCATTCAGTGCCTCTCTTCATTAGTCTCCCAGCCTGGAAGACCAGTGAGCAGAGGATCTTCCGAGCAGAGGTTAATGCACTGCAGTGTTGGGGGCAGAATCCTTGACAGGATAAGCCACCTTTTTCTCCCAGCTTTCTGACAGCACTGCAATCCTATAAAAAAAACCAAGGGGAAACTAAGAAGTGTTGATAGGCTTCTTTTCTCCTGGACTGTTAATTCAAATCTGGCTCTAGGCCATTAGTGTTTTCACACTATTACCTTCTAATGGCTTCTTGCTCTTGGCTCAGCTCTTATTTGGTAAGTCACAGCTGTGTGCATTGTTAGCTATAGCCTCCCAGTTAGCCTCTTGCTGGGAATCTCAGTCAAGATTATGACTTGTGTCCATGTTATGAAAATAGCCCGTGTGTAGCAGCTGCTGTCAAGTACTGCTCCTTCTAGCACTCACTCAACAGGTGTTATGAGCTGTTTTCCTACCGCCATGGATGGGATCAGCTGTTCCAACAGAAGGTGCGCTTGTAATCCATACCCCCTCGCTGTGCCGTCTGGGTCACACGGAGCTGCTGATGAACCCGTGACAGCTTTTGCTAAGGGAGCTGCATCTTTTAGCTCGGATGCCGGAGAATTGCAATGCAGACACCTGCAATACATTGGTGTTCCATCCAGAGCTGCACTTTTGTCTCTGGATTTCATACCCTGCTAGAGGGGACAAAGTACCTAGCAGACTCTACTGTAAAGGGTTGAATGTGACTGTGCTCATGCTCTCTGGTCTGTCGCTGAGAGAGACAAAGCTACACTAGATAGCTGTTGCAACGTCTGACTCCTTTCCATGGTGCAGGAGTAGAAGCCTGATTTTTCCACCCCTGCCCATCAAGACTGGATTATTTTTTTCTTCCCAAAGTTTATACTCCAAACAGGTATGGATACAGGGAAATCGATGGCCTCTTATACCAGAGGTCAAACTAGGTTGTCCCTTTGGCCTTAGGGTCTATGTTTCCATGAGAAGATCACATCAGAGAGCTATGTAGAGCAGTATGGCCTAGGCACTTCTAGGACCAGATACATGAGAATGGATAAGCATCAATGTTTGCACTGCATACAGTGGCATTCAGGCATAGCTGTACGACAGGTGGATTAGGACTCAGCCCTGCCGTCTCTTTTCTATGCTTATTCTGAGGATAACACAGGAGATTTCAATGTGCAGGTCCAGCTGACTGGCGTGAAATTAATTTAAAATTCAAAAACTAAATTGGAAAAAAAAAAGCCTCTAAGAGTTCCATGGAAAATCAATTACCCAGCATGCGAAGGTGACGCTGAGAACACTGCTCCACAAAAAAGAGCAAAATTCCCTGCAATTTTAATCTGTTTTTCCTGCAATTTCCCTCCCATCCCTTGTGATGTTTTAAGAGATGGATGACTTTCTTTCTCTAGTTTTAGATATGCTTATTGGGGCTGGAGGGTGGAGAGACCAAGAGAGAAAAGACTGTTCCAAAAAATGTAATTAAGATGATATTACTATGTGAATTACATACTATATTTTGTTTAGAGCCATTATTGGCTGGAATGGCTCTGAAATTGAATTGTGCTGCAGATTCCTAGCTGATTTTACCCACACTCACTCACAGTCAGGGATTGCATTAGACCCAGAGAAGAAGAAAGTGTGGATGGAAGAGGGCATCCAGCTGGGGAGGAGGGGCTCTGTAAATAATTTCTTCCCGTGCAGAAGCTTTCATCAGGCAGACAAACAACCCACATTAAAAATTACTCTTCACCCCATTGAGCCAAACCGGCTTGATGCATGCACCACTAGCTGGTATTCAGCTGTGGGGACAGTGAGGACGTCTTGCTGCCCTTAATCATGTCTCCTCTGCTGAAATGGTCATTTGTGGTGGAGGAGTTCAATGTGTATTTGCTCGCCGCAGACTGGCTGAGGAAGGGAGAGATGCTGTACAGCCATTAAAAGCACTGACTTTCCCCTGCTTTCAGTCAATACTGCTCTGAGATGGGTTTGAACATGTGACCGAGGAGCAAACAGCTCATCAATCTCATCTCTCCTCACTTCCATGCCCCAATGTCCTTCTGGAGCTGCAGTGATGGGCCAAAGGGGAAGAGCATCCCCACCAACGTCGCGCTTTCCTCCGAGTATGCTCCGAGGTCTCTCTGCTTTGCTCTTTTGGGATATGAGGCTTTCACACCTTCCGCCTGTGGCTGCAGGAAGATGTGTGGTGGTGGGAAGGAGAGAGCATTTGACAGGGTTGCTGTAGGGCGTAGGACACTGGGGCATGAGCGACTCAGGGGAGTCTGATGAGGGAGAACAAGGGCATGGAGGAGATGTGAAGAAATAAGGGCTAACATCAACCTCTATGTCCTCTCTCCCAGGCAAGAGCTTCACAGAGACAGGGAGAAGAAGGGATGATAGGGACAGTTTCTCACGAGGAGGAGCGTGAAGTGGCTCAAAGGCCAAAATGTCTTGCTATAGCTCCTGTGAGGACGCACAGCTGCCTGGGGGCACTGATGTGCTTATCAGGGATGGCATGAAGAGCACAGGGGCCACCTCACCATGGTGGTGTCACCTACACAAGGTGGCAATCACTGGCAGAGCACAGGATGGGGAGCTGGCTGGCATCCCTGTCCTTGGGAACTTCAGCTTGCAAAGGTCAGTGCTTCAGTCTGTCTTTGCAGACCCTTGAGCCTTTTGGTGTCTTGAGTTCACAGCTGTTTGATGGAGGTAAGAATACTCTGCTGGATGGCACAGGGGTTTAGTGAATGATTCACCGCATGGGCAGCAGGACAGAAGCAGACAGGTTTCCTGTGGTGCTGTTGTTTGTGGCCTCTCTGATGTCTAATAAGGCTCCTGTCTCTTTCCTCTACTTGGCCACCTATTTCTTATGCAACCGGTAGGAATGTGATTGCTTTGCATTAGCTACTCTGTTAAATTGGTTGAAACTGGCATGCACGTTCAGAAGTTATGGGGAAGGGAGGAATGGGAGAGAGACACCACCACCACCACCACCCTCCCTGCCCCGCCATCAGAGCCACAGTAATTCAGAAAATGAAAAAATTATGAGTTGCTGCTGTGCAAGAGAGATCCACAGCTGAGGCGTGGGGAAAGGTAGGTAAGAAGACTTAAAGCTGTTGTGCGTTAACATTTATATCCTCATTCTGTGATTCTTTGTTCCAGTGTTCAGGTTTTTGTTTCTTTGTTCCCTTTGGCACCAAGGCATTATCCGTTTGCATATATACTCTCAGTATACTCAGTTTCTCTGCTTTGGTCTTAAGATCAGCTGTATCAATGCACGGTGGTGATGAGGGTGCTGCTCATGGGGGGAAGAAATTTGCTGGGTGATCAAACATGGCATGGCCCTGGCAGCCAGCAGATGCACCCTGGGAGGGCTGTGCCAGGGAGAGGTTTTGGAAGAGCTGCCATCTGCAAAGGGGGAGAGGAAAAATATTTCTTGTCTCAGCTTTCCTTAAACCATCTCCCATCTGAATAAAGTGGGGGAATTAGAAGGGGATTATCTACCGGCAGGAGAGGTGTAATTCATTCCTGCCACTGTCCGCATGTCAGGTTTGATTTTAATTTCAGATAACGTCAAAGCCAGATTAAAGCCCTATCGTCTAGGTCGGAAAAAAGACCCATCCTTCCCACCCATCTCACTGAGCTGCCAGGACAGTGACTGCCATCGCTCCCTCCTCTCCCTTCAAACACACTTGGGTCTTGGCGCACTGCTAAGGCTCCTGCATGGGAGGTTGGACCCCCTTCCCTGTCTCCTCCCCAGATCCTGTCCCTGCACAGCAGAGCCCCGCTTTCCTCCATGCACATGCATGATGGCCACGATGCTTGCAGGGTACCAGGATGCTTTATCTAGGGACAAGGAAAGGGACCTGGGAGGCACAGATGTACTGTCATTCATGGTTACTTGGGAAACGAGCTTCCAGTGTGGAAGAGTGTGCGAAAGGCAGGGATGGCTGGGTCAACCATTAAAGAACAAGGTGGAACCAGCATTGGTAGAACTCCCCGTTGTGTCTGGCTGTCCCCCAGTCCCCTTCCTGGGATGCCTGCAGAGTAAGAAAGGGTTATTGATTTGGGGGGCAGTGGGGGGGTGGGGTGGGGTGGGGTATTCCTGCCTTTGCCAGAGACTTACAGAAACTAGGAACACTTAGAATGGCATCATCAAATGAAAAAGACCCCTAAACTAGACACCTGTATCTGTACTTGACAGCTAATGAGAAGCACCATGAATGGGGGATGTTTTACCTTTCTTGGAAGTCACAGCTTTGGTGGTTTAATGCTATTCCTCCCTTGGCCTCTCCTTTGCGCATGTTGGGTCAGAGTCAGCTCTGCTCAGCTCCAGGACTTGTGCTCCTGCTAGCTGTGGCTCTTTGTGTTTGCAGATCGATGCTGTGGGGCCTAAAAAATGGAGGCATTTGGCTGGAGTAAGGATGCTCTTAACTGCTTTGAGATCTTGGGATGGAAGGAGTGGAAGTGCCTGGTTATGTCTTCTTCCCTGAGTGAATGCAGACACAGGTAATTCCTGCTTCTGCTCTTACAACATTTAAAGCAAAGCACTTCTGACAAACAAGGGGGAAGATGGAGTTTATTAAAAATAAAAAAATCCTCTTGAGATCTGATCAGGCACTGATAACTCCTTCTGGGTTTTACTAGCATTTTGTTCTATTTCTCAGTTATTGCAGACGGCGGCGGTGAAGAAATGCTGCTCTGATATTGATACAATGGGCCTGCCATGGAGCTGCGTGTATGCAGGTGGATGGGTGATTTTGATGTTTATCATGACAATTAAAGTGCTGGTGGATTCTTTTCATTACAACTGTATTGAATCAGAGACAGTCAATCCAAGCAACCAGCAGGGTTTTCCCACTGAAAAAAAATATATTGGAAATATGATTAAAAAATAATAAAAATAAAGGTATGGTCCTGATGCTCAACATGCCTCTTCATCCCTTTGTTTGTTTTCTCCATCCTTCCCCAGCTGAAATTCAGATTTGTTCAGCAGCTATTCCCAGCTGTACTGCATGTACCCGCACGGGCCACAGCCTGGAGCAGGACACCACCTCGGGGAAAGGTGGCCAGGCTCATGCTTGTGGCCTTGACTCCTGCATCAGTCAGTTCTCCTCTCTACGCTTCAGTACAGAGTACAGGGATAACTGTTCCTGCCTCCTTGGAGATGTGGAGTGGCAGTGAGCTCAGCTCATATCATAACCCCATCATCCAGGTTTAAAAAAATTCAGGTTTTGGAAAAAGTAAATCATTTGCATTTTAGTGCATCTTACCATGTCTGCAGTGAGTTGTTAACATAAAAGCGTGCCCTTGGGAAAGGGCCATTTCACTTTTCCATAGTACCAATATGCACTATGACTTCCATGTCACATTGTGGCAACACTGGACAACATCTAGGGAAGAACTCACATGTCCCAAATAATATGAAGAGTCATGAAGCAAATAGGAGTGATGTGAATAAGGTCAAATTTGGTTCATCTTGCCCAGCTAGTATGAGATTTGCATACCTCACTGCAGCATCCCAAAGAAACCTGGAATCCAGCTCAACTTTTTTCTACATTCATCATACTCTGCCCATGAGTACCAGCAAAATTATGCCTCTGCTCAGCTCTGCCTCCCCTGGCTTTTACATACTCTAGAGCAATGCAAAAGGTGTGTTGTGAGGTCCAGCCTGCACCACAGATGGAGCACATGGATTGTTCCTACAGAAGATAAGGTCTATGCCTCAGAGCTATGCAGAAGTCCAAGATTTTGGGGATTACCAGGGGCTGACGTGCTGAGGAAACCTAAAGCCTAGGTTTGGAGACAGCTGGTGGTGGCTTTGGATGCTTCTCTGTGCTGGAGAGAAGCTGGATCTGCTTCAGGCTGGCACTTCCTATGTTTCAAGGGATGAATGGGTCCACGTTCCTCCTAAATGTTTGCAAGGTCTTCAGCATCATATGTGAGCATGCACGCAGAGCCCTAAGCACAGGTTCCTGTCATGTCCCAACACACACAGATTTCATAACACGTGCAATAAATGAGTGGACACCACAACACACCCAGTGTCACTGGAGTCCTTTTTGAGGCTCCAGAGAACCAGACACATCCCTTCAGACTGGGGGCCTGTAAGACAGTACTGGTGGGTGTTTCAGAAATGCCCAGCAATGACTCAGTCACCGCTGGTCAAATGTCTGGAACGCACAGCTTGATCAAGGAAAAGAGCCTGATGTTAGCTGAGTTAGTCCAGTGATGAGCAAAAAACTGCCGTGAGCCAATACCATATATCTGATTGCTGTGTTTGAAAAAATCCCTCATGTGCCATAAATCTGGCAGCTCTCGGGGAGACAAACCAAAACTAAATAAACCCCCTGTTTTGTTTGCATTTAAACCCAGGCCGGCATCTCAAACAAAACTGTTCTGTCTCACAGGCACGGATGATGGGGGAAACTGAGGCACGGCCAAGCCCCGACCTCCACCCCTGCCCTCCATTATCATTAACTCGCACAGCTGCGAGGGCAGCAATACATACAGGAGCGCTGGGAAATGCTCCTATTGATCGGAAATGAATAATTATCACCCGCTCCCTGTTCCAGGGCCTCGCGGTGAGCGGAAGAGCGGAAGCACTAAGCGGGATTAATAACTACTTTTCATTACTTTTAATGCAAACTATTGATTTTAAAGTGTTGTAGGGTATGACAGTTTATTACAATAAGACAATAAAACAGACTATATGAAATAATTGAGAATAATCTCTTCCCTTTTCCTGCACGACGCGAGGACATTATGTTCTGTGCATGTGGAGACATTTATGGCAAACTCTATCCAGCAATGGCAGCTTAAGCACTCTATAAAACAGCACTTTGGAGCTGGAGTATTATAAATAATAGGCAATAAAACTGGTAAATGGGGCTTTAATTTGATTCCATTATGTCACCGAATGACAGGAAGGAGGGGTAGAGCAGCAGCGAGGGGATGCGACGCCGAGCTTGGTTTGGGAGCCCTGGATGCGCGGCGGCGGAGCGGACCACACCAGTGCCAGCGGGTTCAGGTCGTGCCAAACCCCAGCCCAGGCGTGGGCTCGATCCTGGCAGGCGACAGCCAGGGAGTCCCTGCAGGGCTCCTCGCTGCAGCCAGCGCAGGAGATGGCAGCAGGGACGCTACTGTCACAGGACTTAAGGCTGGCAGAGGATGGTCAGGTCCCCATGGTGCCAGGTACTGCTCGAATGTTTGAGGTACGATCCCAAAACCTCCACGCTGCTGCCTCATCTCTGACTGCTGGGGCTCTTTTTTTCCAGGCTTCCTGCCCCAAACCGGCCAGCCTCCCCCTGCCAGCGCTGCCCTTCCCAGCCCGGCTTCGGTAAGCAATGCACAGCGGCAGGAGGCAGCGAGCGACAGCCCTCCGGGGAGATGCCTCTTACTATTCGCAGCAGAAACTCTCCTGATTAAGAGCCGCTGCCTGCCAAGGACCGGGGGTACACCTGATTATCACTGCTCAAATCAAGTATACCCCAAAGAGTGCTCAGCCAAAATGACCGCGGTGAAGAGATGGGCTTTATTCCTCAGCACACTGGAAAATCAGCGCAGTGACTCCTCGCTGGGCGCTCTGTGCGGGGAGGATCTCTGCAAAGCCTCGGGAGAAACCACTGTGTGCTGTCACCGCTTCCCGGCAGGGATGACCATGGCACAGAGGGGTGGTATTCGGGATGGGGCGGGTGGTGCAGGGGACTGTAACAGACCACACAGCCTTCGGCTCAGGGCTACCGGCTCCCATCTGAGTGCTGAGAAAGCCATTACCAACTGATGGCTTTGCAGGGCCCAGCGATATGTGAAATGAGCTGGGAGTCTCAGCCCAGTGGTTTCCACTGTAAAGCTGTTTCCGCTAATTGGGCCCCTCCTCATCAAAGCTGCAGAGTAAATGTACCAAAGAGATCAAGGGCCAAATGTGCAGAAGGCGCTGAGGAAGCCCTGGAGATGTTTAAGTGCCATGATGCATGGTTTCCTCCAGCTCATCAGTCCACACACTCAGCTCTCGTGCTGTCCATATACCCTCTGCCCATCCTTACCCCTTACACTCTGCCTAAAAACTCCTCGAAAGCCCCAGAAAAAGGGCTCAAAGGCTCTGGTAAAGGGAAGCACCTGGACAGGGGCTGATCTTGATACAGGGATGGGTCTTTTCCCCTCCCTCTGGTCCTGGTCCTCAGAAGCATCAGAAAGGTTGGCCCTGGGACAGAGGAGGTGAAGGCAGTTATCATAGCCCTGTGGTTTAGCCCTGTGACTGGAGAATGAAATGAGGCTGGTCAGGACCTACATGGACCTTCCATGGCCCAGGGGAATTATGCTAAATTGCTCTGCACTGGCCCAGTTAATGTCAAATTGGAACGGACTGCAGAGGAGCGAATGGCCAGGACCTTGAGAACAGCGGTGGGGCGGTCACCTCTTACCTGAAGTCAGTCCTGCAGACTTGGTGATGGGGTGCTGCCAGCTGCATTTTGCAGCCCTGAAGAGCCTCCACCTGGAAAAGTGCTCCCCTGGAGATGTGCTGTACAAGCTCCTCTCCTTTTCGCCCCTCCCGTCCCCCTTGCTCCACCAGACAGCATGTCTCCCAGACACGTCTGCAGCGGCCCCAGTCCCCCCGCACGCATCATTATTGCTGTGAAGATTTTTGCAAAGTGGGGAAGAAGCGAGCCAGTGGCACTTCTTCACTTTGTTTTCAGTTCCAAAACCCCAGCTCTTCCCAGATTCTTCTGTAGAGAATTTCAGTGTCCCTGGGGTTTTTCTAGCCTCTTGCCTAAGCATATAATCAGGCAGGACTGTTTTTTAGAGAGGGGATTACACACACAATAAAGCAGAAGAGCCCCATTGGAGCTACCACAATCTATTAGGATCTGCGCTCTACCCAAAATAAGCAGCACAAAGGGAAACACTGAACTAACTTTGCTGCATGTGCTGTGCAGGCAAGAAGGAGGATGGGGCTCTGGATTTTAAGGGGCTTTTCTTTTGGTCCATGCATTCCTATTGCATCAGGATATGCGTGTCCCCCTCCCATGGCCCTGAACGCTGGTGATGCTGCAGCAGCAAGCATCGACCCTGGGGGGTGAGAGGCAATATTTACTGCTTCGTGCCTGAGACTGGTAGCTTGGCATGGAGGTCTGTGCCAGAGGAGACAGACTATGAAGAGGGCAGGGAGCAAAACTACCAGGAGAGAAAAGAGCTGCTGGCTGGGACCCGTTGTAGGAAAGACCTTGCAGGGAGCGAGGGAGTTTGGAGATGGGAGAGAGACCTACCAAAAGAGGGGAGAAACACTGCAGCCAGCCCCACCTGCTGAGTACAGGAGAGCACAGGTCATTCCTGATGCAGGGAACTGACATCCAGGATTAATTGGGGTCTGCAGGAAAGGGGAGAAGACAGGGCCAGCCAGGAGAAGGGGCAGAGGGGAGCAAGCTGGCTTTTGGGCAAGTGGACCTGTTTCTGCTGGGTGTGAGATTGGCTGGCAGCATTGCCGTGGCAACTGGCAGCATCCCAGGAGGAGGAGGAGGAAGAGGAGGAAGCGGAGGAAGAGCAGGCCGGCATGCCTCACCATGGGGTTTGAGTCGGGGGGAAGTTTTGCACCAGGAGAGAAAATGTGGCATAAACCCGTGGGGAACGTGGGGATCTTGGGTGCGTGGTGCCCACTGTCCCCCGGCCATGGAGGAGGCCATGTCCAGCTCTCTTCCCTTTAACACACCCCAGTGAACAACCATCCCATTTTAGTCTCCGTTAGACCTGAACATCTTAATATTACTAGGAGCAATGCATTTTCCTGCACCGTAGGGGTATCCGTGAAAAATAACCATTTAGAGGCATTCAGGCACTGGGAGAGCTGGTGATGAATAAACATCCTGCTGCGGGTTATTGAGTTTTACTTTTTTTCTTCAGGTACCCAAGAAAGGGTTACAGTAGGGGTACAGATTTCTTCACACCCTTTTGTCTGTCTAGAAAATCTACCAACTAAAGTGTTTCAGGAAATAAAGGGTGATATGCTCTGAACACACAAACTTCTCCACACACGCAAGCACGTACACATGCACACACAGATGCAACTCTTCATTTCAATGCATGGGGAAATTGGTTTAATCTCTTAATGGAAAATTTGTGTTTAGTCCCAGAAATGGCTTTCCACACTTTTTTGCTACTGCAGCCCTGATGATACACCTGGAGGAAATAAGCAGTCATCTGTAATTACATGGCTAATGAGAGGTATTGATTAATAAGGCAGGGCCAGGCACACCCTGTCTGGGGTAGGAGGGGGCTGAGCACAGACCTCAGCATGTGGCAAAGACCCAGAGAGGGGCCTGGGTAGCCAAGAGTTGTACAAAATGGATGCCTGGAAGGTGAAGCAAAGAGAGAGGACTTTGCCAGGAGACTCAGCCAGCCTCTCTATCTGAGAAATCAGGCTGTGAAAGCAGTGAGAAGCAGGTGTGAATGGTTTTCTGCCTGCCTCAGGATGGGGTTGGGGATGGAAAGCTGGGGTGGTGTGGAGGAAGGGATATTTCTGCTTTTAATGTCTCTCCCTGTGTGCTGGCTCCAGGCCACCCAGGCTGAATGCTCACAGCTTGTGCTGAAGTGTTGGAGAACTGAAAGGGCCTGAGGCTGTGCTGGCTGGTCCCTGGCATCTTGCATTTCAAATGCCCTCAAAATGATGGATTTGATGCTTCCCCTTTTATTTATTACATTTAAAGCAGTTTTGCCAGGGGGGTAGCTCAAGAGAACAGGCAACTTATTTTCCTGAGCATCCCAGGAGCTGGGTTGTTGCACAGCTGTATGCAAGGCAAAAGACAGGACCCCACCAGCAGCCAACTGTGCAGCAGTCTGCTCTCCCTGTGAGCAGAGAGGGGCCAGGGCAAGGCAGGGGTGAGATGGGGAGGAAAGGTCTGCCTGCCTCTGACCTGGCTAAGGAGCATGAGGCAGCAGCAGCAAGCAGGGAGTCATTTGCTGTGCTTTCCTCCTGACTGCCGGGCAGTTATTATCAACACGACGCAGCTGTAAATGTTCTCTCAGCGGCAGAGACCTGGGAGCTGAGAGTGCAGCTCAGCTGAGTGTGTTATTGGATTATCAACTGATTAGAGCTGTTAAGAGTCCACTCTTGAATAATCAACATGGTGCTTTTTGGCTGCTGTGTATCAGTGGGAGGGGGAAGGAGGCAGAGCAGCTAGCCAGGCTGCTGTTGATTCATGAGTGAGCCCTGGATGTTGCCATCGGCAAGCCCTGCTCAGTGGTGAGTTGAGATACCCACCTTCTCCAGCTCCAGGATGTGCAAGCTCCGCAGAGATGGGATGTGGAACTGCAAGGGTTCCTCCTCTTTCCCTGACACAGGTTTCAGGCCGTAGGGCTTCCTGCCAGAAGGGGTAGGATCTGGAGAGCCTTGACCATGGGGGGAGAAGCCCATGCAGCTTGGTGGTGTGCTGATACTTGTGGTGGCCTTGATTCATCATGATCCAGGGCAAGCATGTGGTGTGTTGGAGGCCACGGCTGCCTGTTTGTGGTCTTGGAGAACAGAGGTTCAGGTCTTGTATGTGGAGATGGGAGAGCTGAATCCCCCTACTGGGCTAATGTAATAGGTGGAGATACTATGGGGATGTACCACTGCTTGCAAAAGGGACTCACTAGGCAGGGTAAAAGGGAGGGAGACTTTTCCAGTGACGTAAGTGCCAGTGAGGTCAACAGCTTAGCAGGAGCTTGCAGTGATGCACTGTAGTAGATTCCTGTTGAGATAAGACAAGACAGTGGCCCAGGGATGGAGCTGAGTTAGCAAAGATTAGGCTGGGAGCATTTTAAGTGAAGACAACACAGTGTTCCCTTTCCTCTGCCTCTCCTTTGTACTGACACACAGCAGCATTTGGGTGATAGATGGAGCAATAGCAATGTGCCTGCTGGCCCTTTTCTTTCTCTTTTCCTTATTTCAATTTTTCAAGGTTGGTTTGGCCTGTTGCTGAGTCACAATTTCCCCTGGAGAAGCTTCCTACAGCCACCTTGCAGTAGGACTCATCTTGCTCTCCTTTGATATGTGTTTTTGCTCTCTGGAGCTGAGTCCTTCTGGTGGTCTCTGGCCTGGAGAGCACAATTCACCAGCAACTTCATGGGCCATGTTTTTCCCTTCAGTCACACTATTCCTGTCCCCACTAAAATCAATGGCGTGACACCTGTGTGAGGGGAGAATTTGATAAGGAATAATGAATCACAGACATACCAACTGTACCCTGATATTCAGGGATACTGAGCGATAAGACTGAGGAGATGCCTTTCTCTCCCTGTGCTTGCCTCTGAGAACAGTATTCTCCTTCCAGAGACCTGTAGGGGTCACAGTTGGATTGTACAACAGGCTATGATCCCTTCCTTGGGAAAGGCAATCGGAGCATCACTCTGCCCACTTCCTGCTAAACTGTGGGTCAGAAAGCCAAGTGCCTGCTGTCCACAGGTCACTGCCCCAAACCCCACCCAGGTGGGCTCCAACCCCTCCTCTGCTCTCTCTGCCACTAAGCTCTAGGAGATGCTTCCCATGGGAAGTATTTCTTGACTTCACAGAACAGTGAAACCAAACGTGTTCCAGGCTGGAAAGAGCCGGTCTCAAGTTCACGTACAAAAGAGTGTGAAGAACAAAGGTTTTTAACAAGAGGGTGGGAGAAGAAAGAGAAGCCATGCATTAGATAACATGACTTATACATGTACAGTGCAATCAAGGGAAGGGAGAGTGTTCTAATTAGTAACTTGCAACCTGTCAAAGAAGGCTCAGGCTGAAGACTTCTTTGTCTGGGTTTCTTGTTCATGTAAATGTTGGTGCTCCATCAAGGTTGGTGTGAAGGAGCTTTGCTTCCTGTTTGTCTACCCTGATCTTACTCAAAACCAGGTAGTATGGACCTTGAAAAGCAAAATCCAGATGGCAGAACTGGAGGAACTTCAAGATAGGGGATTTGGGTCTTGGTAGACCTCCAGTGAAGTAAGATGGATGGGGCAGGTCTTGAAACCCTGACCTGGTTTCCTTTGGGATGAGTACTCATCTCTGCAGCTCACTTACAGGGCTGTGCTTGTCCATCTTGGCTTCCATATTCAGTGGAGCCTCCTAGTAACAGTGAAGTCACAGGAGACGTGCAGGACCAAACAGACAGCAGTGTGCTAGAAAGAGGACCTGTACCTGGATAAATTCACACTTCCCATGTGAAAGGAGTTCTCTCAGTAGGGATTTTCTGCCGCTATTATACCAAACAGCCTGATACTTCTTCCTTCTAGTGGATGACTTAACAGCCTCCTTCAGATGAGCCTGATCCAGTCTCCAACATGAAAAGCAGTAGAAACAAGATCATCCATCTTCATTCTCCAAGGTCCCTTTGCAGACACTCACCCACAGGAACAGTCGGTCACTGTCAGAGTCCCCTCCCCATGCCTGCACTGCACAGGGTCCAGGGAGTCAAAGTAGGATCTGGCTGTGATGCTTAGGAATATGGACCCTTTCCATTATACGGTAATTAAATTGCCTGTAATTATGTTCTTGACAGTGAAATGCAGGCAGTAAATGATCCTAACATTCTGCGCTCCCTCCCTCTTCCCAGGACCCCTCCAGCTGCCCCTCCCCTCTAAATGCTGAATTATTTTACAGTTGATAGTTCCTTAGATTCGCCGACCTTTAAAAGCTGAACACTACATGCCTGTTGAATTTTAATCAATTTATTTTTTTCAACTGGAAATGTCAGACTTCTGTACAGAATTACTTGGTGCCGGCTGATGTGACAAAGACTCAAAGTTCAGCATCTGAAGCCGCGGAGGAGCAGAGAGTTGCGTGCATTAGCACAGATAATTTGCCCGATGTGAAAATGAGAGTGGGAGTGAGGGAGCATATATTTTTCATTAGCTTTGGTTTAGAGGGTTCGGGGACCTGCATTTATTTCATCCAGTGAACTCTGGCCTCATTAAATCCAGACCGTGGCTGGTAATGACTGGAAGTAAGAAGCTGCCGAGGCCACTAAAGGGCAAGAGGTAAAGTGAGTTCTTCACTGGAGCATGGAGTGAACCTCGGTGTACACTGGGACAGTGGGAGAACAGCAACCTCTGCTGTGCCTGCTCTGTGGTACCGGGCACAGCAGAGGAGGTGCAAGTTGCCCAAACCATTTGCCAGCCTACACTGGTCCAGTTCGTGAGTGCGTGTTACATCACACGCTTCGCTCTGGTTCTGAAGACCCTGGGCTGTAACCTGAAGAGCCCAGCAAAGGTTTCACCTGCTGTGCCAGCCTTTCTCTGCCCAAGCAAGGAGATTATTAACCTTCTCATTAGCATTGAGCTTGGCTGGCATTACCTGGAAGGATTAAATACTCCCCAACTGGGGCAAAACCCATCTGCAAAGAAGGGAAGAGGATTACTTGTAAACATACTCCTGCAGACTGTCCTGCTGCTGGGGAAGCCCATGGCAGTAAGTATACACCAGTGAGGAACCTTGTTGTCTGTACTGGGGTTTTCTGGCTTTCATCGTAACTTTGGTATCACATTTGTGAGCAGTAGCTACAGCCAGGGCAATGCTGGGGACTGTTCTGCCTCCTTTCTGAGCAGGGAATTTCTTCACCATCAGTGGCTAGGACACCTCACATCAGTCCTGTCCTGCATCACCTACTTCCCCACTATCAGTTGTTTCAGGCATAAGTTATCACCTTGTGGTTTTCTTCTGTCAACAGCCTCTGGTGTTTCCCTGCAGTGCCGTAGTCTGTTCCAATCCTGGGCTATGACAGCCCTACAAACATGTTTCTGTCCTATTAAAATTTAATTCCTTCTTTGGAATAGAGACTTCTCATCGCACACAACCGGATGGATAAATGTTTGCTAAGGTGACAAGGATTGAGTATATTTAATCTTCCTTCCTTCTCTTTAAAAAACTGCCCGTCGTTGCCTCTTGGCACAGGTACATTAAAATCAATAATGAACCTTACAAGCAGATCTGTGATAAAATATGGTCTATCCTTCTCCGTTGAACTGTAATAAGCAGCTTTTTCAAAACCATGCACGTACCTATGTGCAGCAAAAATAATGTGGTGACTGTGCATTGGTTCAAGGAAAGTTCCAGGAGACTTAGTAGGTTGAGGTGCACCTCAAACCCAAGTATTCTTCCAGTGGCACAAACTACATGTAGTTAGAGATGTAACTTTTGGAAACTGTCTGATGTAAAGGGTCATTCTTGATATGTCCCGATCTTAGGCATTCTCTGAAGTTTTGCAGTCTGCTCTCTGAGGCAGGGGTCAAGGAACTTTTGGTCTGACACAGACCACAGATCCTTTATTATGCCTTCATTTCTCAGAAATGGATTTTAATTAGAAAACACTCGTGGGTTGACATCAGTTCTTTTGCGGGGTGGGGGGATGAACCAGGTTAGATGAATTCTGAACTGGGACAAGTCTAACGGGCAGAGAGATGCAGAACTGAGTCACGGTGGTGAGGTACACCGGCCTGTCACCCAAAGAGCAACCGAGCTGTGATTTACACCAGCCTTGCTCTGAACCAGGCTGAAGCAAAGACTTGAATCTGCAATTACCATGTCTTAGGTGAGTGTGCTGATCATCAATATATTGACTCATCTGAGGGAACCTGTTTGTTGTGCTTCCCCTCCCAGTTCAGCCCAGAAAACTTTGAGATCTCATTTTTGCCCTGAGGAGGACAAAAAATGTCTTTAAATTTTGACTTTTGCAAGAAAGGGAATCATTCCCGCTGTGTTGCTTTTTTATTTAGCTTAGAGGTCCTGCTTCTCAAATCCTCCCATATGAAAAGCCCTCAGAGAAGATAGTGAGCCTATGGAAAGCAGCCCAGGCCAGGCTTACTAACTGTTCATCAGTATTCCCTTTAAAGAAGGCAAATGTTATTATCCTCTTTGCCAAAAGGGAGTGTGAACACATCTGCTCCTCCACCCACCCTCTTGGCACCCCCTCCCAATGCAAACTCCCACAACTCACCCTCTGTCACAGCTCAACAGCCCATTACAAATGGCTGTGTTTAAGCGAGGTCTTGCTCTTCGTTTACAGCCCTCTCAGTCGCTCCGATGGGTTCCTTCCCTGGCCTTTCACAGCCTCGGTTTGTTTCAGGTTAAGAAAATGTCAAGCTCATTTGGAAGTTCCTTGCCTCTCCTTGCTTTGCCGCAGCCGTTAGTGGTCTTCTCCCTGCTGCAGGAAGCTGACATTTACGTCGTCGCAAGCTAGGGAGGAGATAATAGCAGCTAAGTCAGGCTTTGCTAATCACCAGTTATGCCCACCTTCAGAAATGAGCTCAGGTGGCCAGAGCTTATTTTCCTCATTTCCTTTCTCTCACACTCTCATATCCCTCCCTACCCCTGCCTGGTCCTCCACCCTCCCACCCCATCACCACTTATTTATTGACTATGGTGGTAAGATGTCATTCAATGAAATACAGGGTAAAAAAAAAAATCACTAATTTTGGAGACAAGATTAGAATTGTCTGAATTTACTCCTCCTCCATACACCATCATCCCACCCAACTCTCTGCACTCCTTTTGAACCCAGTGGGGAAGATGCTAAAGTGCATTGCTAAAGAGCGATTAGGAGGGTCTGAATATGTGATCAGCCCTGCTCATGTTGGAGATCCTGGGACACAGTGGCCTTCAGGGGTGAGGTAAATTCAGTAAAGAAAGCAGGTTGTGCCCATTGCTTTTTTCTAGTCCAAACACGGCACCAAACCATAAAAAGGAGCTGGCATTTCCCGTTACTGGTGAATCTCATGCATAAGGGGCTGTTTGACAAGGGGATGGATTAGGTGGCATGTGGAAGTCCTGCTCACCCCTAATGTTCTATGATTCTGCAAGGCTGACATTTAAGGATCAGATCAAGACTGGAAACCGTGGCTTCTGTGGGGCTCTACTAATCACAAGCTTCTTTCAGATTTGAAAATGAGTTTTGACCAGGGCTATTGATTTCCTTCCTTGCTTTGCTTTTTCAATGTGTATGCATATGTGTGTGTTTGCAATTTTAACCTGAAAGACTGGAAGGCGCCACTCCCTCCTCTTCCTGACTTCTGTGCACCTCCCCTTTGAAGCCCCGATAAGGGACTTCATTAAAAAAAAGCAAACTGCAGCAGTCAGGAAGTGCAAGGGGAGGAGAAGTAAGAAGAACTGATGAGGACAGCAAGTGTTTGAAAGCTGAAGAAGAGGAGGAGCTGTGGCAGATGTTGCCAGCTGTTGCTCAGTGCGTGGGTGTCACATTAGCCCACCCCTACAGAGCAGAACAAACCCACAAATTAAGTCATTGTGCTGTGGCCCTGGTGCTGTCCTTTTCTATTTTAGTTGATACCTCTCCCCAGGCCTCTTTCTGTCCTGTTCTCGTAGTCTTCATCCACCAATGTCAGTTCTGGCTGCTCTGTTCTGTGCTCTGGCCATTGCTGCTGTGTCCGATGGCTGTCAGCCAGCTGTGAACAACTGGGAGAGGGGAGCTGGGAAAGCCATCTTTATTCATATGATTGAAGTCCTCTAAAAACATGAAATCAATGCAGTCTGTGAGTTTTGTATATAAAAAAAAAAAAATCTAGTTGTTTTATAGCCTCTCTCTTTTCCCTCCTTGAAATTTGCTTGTTTTCCTGGAATGACACTTTGCTCTATCATCAGAAATGGAGTGCTGACATATATTCTTCCTTCTCCATATTACACTGTTCCCTGTATAGACTTGTCTTCTACCAGCCTCCAGAAGGCTTACCCTGAGGTGCCAGGATTTCCTGAAGCTCTCCCATGCAGAAGCAGCTTGCCCCCCACTGCCCCCAGCCTTGCCTATCATGCCAAAAATCACATTAATCATTCTGATGCCTTCCTTTCCCTTCTTCTCCCCTTTGAACAAAGAATATTGGTAAGAGTTTTAAAAGGAAGCATTTGTATAGCCAGAAGTGAAAGGCCAGCTGCCCATCTAACCTTAAATCTACCCCTTATTTAAATTCATTATGCCATCTTTATTCTTTTCATCACCTACTATTTTCCCCCTAGGACCTTCACCTTATTCTGTATCTAACACTGCCGCCTTTTGAGAGTGGACTAGTGAAATGTAATGTAGGAGACTGTTGTCTGTAGGACAGTCACTTCATTTTGTGCTGACAGTGATCTTTTCTCTTTTTATCTGTGCTGGTTCCTCTGTCACCCCTCTGCCCCAATCTTTATTCCCACTCCTGCTCCCAAAAGTCAGAAGAAGAAAGTGAAATCCCCTCAGCCCTTGTAGCTACAAAGGTGTGACCCTCCCACCGCAAGCTCTCCAGCAACATTTCTACTGCATGCAAATTTTTATAGCATATCAGTGAAAGGATCTTGAGGCCAAATGGAAATCGAGCAGCTGCTTGAATTGCTTGAGGGGAAAGAAACCCATTCAAAGAGGGGTTTTTTATTATTATTATTATTTTAAACATTCAAATGAATGACCCAATCAATTTCAGGCCTCGCTGTTCTGTGAACCCTTCCCTGGAATCCCTGTGTGCTTCAGCTGCAGGACTGGCACCTCTGCCTTGGAGAACGCAGAGCGCTGCTGCAAGTGCTGCTTCTCACCCCTGGGTCCTTCCAGCCCCTCTGGGGTTGTCATCTCCCTGATCTGCTGTCCCTCCCAGGCCACAATATGCAGAGTTTCAGCACCCAATGCAGGAGAAGCATTTCCCTGAAAGTCCCTCTGCACTGGGTGCAAGGGGAAGAGTCCTGGGAAATCTGGTTTCCCTCTCATGAGAGCTGAGTACAGGATGAGTCCTTATCACACTCATGGGGCTGTAAAAAATAAACTTTTATGGGGAGGGGCAGAAACAACTGGGTCACCAGAGGGGGTTCTCTTCAGCCCATGCACAGCAGAGTGAGCCCATGTAGTATCTGAGTGCTGCTGTGTCTAATATTGGCTTTGCATAATGTGATTAATTGATGGATTTTCAGAGTGTGTGACTAGCACTGGACTGGACTTCAGTGCTTTTTCACTTTGAAGACTCTAACTAGAGACCCTCCGCTTCATTTTAGTGATCAATACTCTGACTAGAGCAAGGCTAAGCCAGCTGCACCTCTTTCAAAGCCACATGTGCCATGCTTCATCTTTATTCTCCTTCTGAGTTCCTTGACCATTGACCTCTCCAGCAGCAATCAGCCTCTCTGGCCCTGTCATTATGCTTGCTGTAATGATGAAATAATAGCTTGCTGCTCTAAGCTTGCCATCAGGATTGTCCTGAGTGCAGATGGCCTGGTATGCTATCCAAGTGAGGGAAAGTGCCAGGGGATGTATCCACAGACTGCAAGAGCATACGCAGTTTCAGTGGTCCAGCTCAAATGTCCTTCCTCAATGGCACTTCTGCACAGCCTTTGGGGCCAGAGCTGCAAGCAGGCTGGGTTTCAGATGCCATGTGTATCTGTAAGAGTGCAGGTTCATTCCCTCCCTCACTACTGCACAAAAAAGTCACCCTGAATGTGTTTATTGAGTTTTTCTGATGAGGTGCTAGATCCTCATCAGGACACTGTCTTTCTTTGGATTCATGCACTGCCCTTGGAAAAACTACTTTTTCTCTCTGTGCATCTGTTTACCTGTCTTATCTTTTTTTGTGTGTGTGTCTGTTTTATCAGTGCTGACTGCAAACTTCGTAAGACTGAGGTTGTCTCCTCAAAGTATTTGCACAACACTTAGCATGATGAGATATCCAGGTCCTCCATTAGCAGTGTGAGTGTCTGAATGCATTAGCTGAAAGAACAGGGCATTGCAGGGCATCACACACTGCCCTCCATTCTGGATAGGGCCTTTCTAGAGAGTTCAGTGTCTGGAAGGACCTCATTTCCACCTGTTTCCAGGCTCCTAAGAGCTAGTGTCTGCTGCGAAATTCACACTAACTTCCCTGCCCATCCACCTCTTGTTTGTTTGTTATTTTAATCTTCCTCCCTAGTCCACAGTGTGAAGAGAAAGGGCTGATTGACAGCTTAACTGTTGCAAATCAATAGAAAGTGCACTTGGAGATTAAAGCAATTTAAACAAGGTGTTTATGTGGTTTGGAGCTAAAACTGCACTTGAAGGAAACAAGCAAAGGAGCTGAAGGAAGTGGGTCAGCCACGAGACGCAGGGAAACTGCATGAGCAGAGGCAAGATTACAACAATACGTTGGGATGGCTTTTTCATCAAAAAGAGATCACTGCTTTCCATAAAGGAGGCCTAATCTCAAAATTGCTTTAGCCTCCGACTGATTGTTCCATTGATTTAAACACGCTGGCCCTGCCCCTCTTTCTAATCTCTGGCACATCTCTCTCTCTTTTGGTCTCTGATCCACTGTTGTTGTAACCCGGCTGTAGAGACAACCCCTCCTAGACAAGCACTGTCTTCACCTAAAAGAGGTCCCCTGACTACGTTTGGTTTGCTGGGCTGGAGAACAGACACAAAGCCCCAGCAGTGCTGTGACTTCTGTCTCTATCTGATGAAGTACCTCAGGGGCAACTTTGAAGCCATCTCAAAGATCCCATTACATTTTTTAATCAATGCAAAGGCCCTGTCCCCTTGCTAAATTACTTGATCTCCTCCCCTTCCCAGGCTTTTAGGTAATTGCTGTAGATGAGCACTACTGCATATCGAGGATAGCTGAGCCAGGGCTATTGATCAATCCAAATGTGCTGCTGGCATGGTTTAGAAGAGCTTTACTAACTTACCCCAGGGGCAGATCAGGTTTTTTAGCCAAATCAAGCGAGTTTCATGTTCTTGCTGTTTTGCATAGCCCTAATGAGGTGGTAATTCAACCCTTCCTTCCCTAGACACCCACTGTATGATGGCAATAATTTGTCCTGGGACATGCCAATCTTTCTCCAGTGACCATAGAAAAAGTCCAGACAATTGGTTTATACTAAGTACTTGATTTCTGGCCAGCTGAAGTTAGGGGGGAGGGATCCCACTGAGTCTCCCATGAGGGAGCATCACCATGCGAAGCAGATGGGTCAGTTCTCCCTACGCCGACTGAGGATCTAACCCTGCGTGGAGGCAATCCTGCAGAAGAGAGAGCAGGTGCTTGGGAAAGCTCGGTGTAAAGGACAGGAAAATTTGGTTTGTCTGTTATTACCATAGTAAAATCTTCAATAGATCTGCAGGTGTAGGTCAGCAAAAACCCCTGGCCTCCAATCCAGACACAAAGCTTGACAGCTTTTGTGGCCACCACAGATGATAGGAAGTCCTCAGGCCAGCTTTACAGCAACCAGACTGCCGTAGAATAATTCCCGATTTCTGTCAGTCTCAGGGAGGTAATGTCAGGTCCCAATTCTTTAGCAAGGACTTGAGAGCAGAGTGGGTGGTAAATTACTGTTTACTTTCTGTGTCACCAGAAACATGCAGCGGGATTCTGCCTCTCTGGCTTCACAAGAAGAGCATCAAGTAGAAACACCTGCTCCTTTGGTGGGGGAACCGAGCGTATTTTGAAGGCCATCCACAGCATTTATGTACCCTGTTTCTAAGTGTTTATCATTTCCTTGGTGATAACTGTCCAGCTGACATACATAGTAATTCAGATGGCACCACAAGAGCTGTCACAGCTCTGTGCAATTAGAGTGTGCCTTATAACGGCATGTTCCATCTTCCTGGGCGACATGGTGCTTGCAGAGATGCTGCGTGTTATTTGGTTTGTCAGCTCGGTGTCAAGTCTTTCAGCTGTCCTGCCCTATGGACTAGGCAGTGCTTGCTCCAGTGCACAGCCAGCAAAGCTCCTGGGCTTTCTAGGAACATGTGTGGGTCCATGCATCTTGGTGTGGGTCATGACCCAGGTAACTGGACATGGATGCAAGACTTCAGATTCATCCTACCACTGACACAAAGAGATTAGCTTTACTGCTTTGTGAGTCTGGTTGCTGATCTCCGAGGCAGGGATCATCATAATTACTTGTGATAGCATTGTTTTGAATATGTTTTACTGAAAGTCCTGCCTGGTGTTTGACCCGTGTCTTTTGAAATGGACAGCTTGCTCTGCAGAGAGGGGGTGGTAGCCTGTGTGTGAAGGGGCAGGACTTTTGGAGACGATTAATTTTAAGGAGCTTTGTTTAACAGAGAGGCTAGACGTCTGAGTGGAGTGTTGGTTGCCGTGTAGAGTCCAGAGACACCCAGGCACTGACAGGGATTCACAAGCTGTGAAACACAGCCCTAACATGGCCTGTCACTGGTGGATGGTCTCCAGCTGAAGCAGTGCCAGCTTGGGCTCCTGCCACGCAGGGTCCAGTCTTGCAGCTCTTCTGCACTGTGCAGATGGGGTTTAGCTGGGGACTCCAGGGTGCACACACACCCAGCTTGTGGATTTACAACACCAGATCAATCTGACAAGGGGACCCCATGACTGCAGATCTGCTCATCTGCAGTGGCAGGCACAGAGAGCTGGGAGGAAGCGCTATCCAAATAAACCTAGGAGAGCACAAGATACACTCCTGAAAAGATGGCTTTGCCCCGAACACCCTGCTTTTAATTTTCTGGCGGGTGTTGGCCATGCACGTTGCTCAGGGGGCAGGGGAACTTTGCAGGGAGATAGTGAAAATTTGGGATTAATTCAGTATCAACAAAAGTTTCTACAAAACCACCAGCCTCCCGTGGGCTACTCCCCCGTCATGGGCTGGGGAGCCTGCTATAAATGGGGAGAGAAAAGTGTCACATTTGCAGCTTTTAGCCCCCTCCCCTGGGTGTGTGCGTTGTAAATCCTGGGTCCGTGCCACTGCTCCCTGCCCACCTCAGAGCTCATGCACATGCATCTTCTGCCAGCTGACAGATTCAGCAGTGACAGATTAGTTGAGCTGGAGAAAGGCCATTTGGACCCTGGGATGCTGGCGAGGCTGTCGGAAGAGTCCAACAGCCGGCAGCAGGAGTGCATGGAGCGGAGAGGTGCGCGTTCCTCTTGTAATCTCAGCGGAGCCAGAAAGCCCAGCGAAGCAAGAAGGGAAGTTCGAGCCATGGGGCTGGATAAAACACATTTTATTTCAGGTCCTGAGCTGGCTGCTCCTGCCTGAGGCCTTTTGGTGGCTTGAAGGCTAATCTCTCACCTAAGCTCAGGAAATGCTCTCCAGCACATTTCCACTACTTAGCATCCAACTGTGTTTCTCCGTGAATATAGGCAGTAGGGTGGAACAGCGAGTTTTCAGCCACGCAGGCGAGGAAATAACTAACACTGTGCTCTTGCAGTGCTGTGAGCCCTTTTCCCCACATCCAGCATGCTGGCAAAGGCTTCCACGTGGAGAGGGAGAAGCTGTAGGGAGATGCAAGTGTGATTGCACAAGTTGGGAGCAATGTTACAGAGATGTGTGAGAGCAAAGCAAGGTCAACTCTGACACCTCTTCGTGCAGTATCAGTGGATGCATTTGCATTGCCAGCCACTAATCTGTGCCAGTTTGCACCAGCTGAGCACTTGGGCCATGAGTTTTGTGTGCTGATTGCATACAAAATGTTTTGCGTTTCCCTGTGTTCTGCTTGTAAAAAGAAAAAGGATTGTATTGGAGCTATAGGAAGGATGTCTTCATCAAACATGCTGAATAAATACTGTGCCTTATTTATGAGGCTTTAATTCTCCACCAAATTAGAACCTGACTGAAACATGAATCTATTCCCCAGTTCCTCACACAACACAGAAAACAATGTCAATTTAAATCCAGATTAATTCAGTTTTTGAAAGTAAAGGCAGGTGGAAAAGCCACTGAGTTCCCACTGTGGCTAATTCTTAGGAATGTGACAAACCAAACTGTCTCCATTTAAATGCTGGTGAGGAAGGTGCAGCTTGGCACCCAAAGGTACAGATGAACCATGAACTAAGGCAGATGGAGATACATCACCCAAGAAGGGGTCCCATTTGCTCACAGTGTACTCGTCACTTCCATGACATCTTTCCTGGACCCAGGATGCCCTTCTGTGATAGCCTTCCTCACCTAAACATGAGGAGCTATTTGTGTAGACAGTAGGCGCATGACATTGGGAATCAAATGCCATGGTTCTCCCTGGGAAAAAAGAAACTGTGAAAGGAGCTCCAGATTTCCCAGCTCATCTGATCTCATGGATCTGTGAAAATCTCAAGGGTGAAATGACTTGCATGGAGACCTCTGGCTGCTCCCGATGATGTTTGCCTCCACGGAAACACAGTTCCCTCCACCTTGCTTTTAGGAAGCCCAGTAATTGTTGCCTTATGTGGAACTGACTTGTCATGAAGTGTCATGCTGAATACCCATCACTTTCCTCTCAAACCATGAAGCCCAGTCTTTGAGATGTCAACTAGAAAAGAGCCTCTACAGGAAGAGAGACTATCAGTTGAAGGGCACCAAGTGCCAGCAAAACTCCCCTGCCTTTCTTCTTGTTTGCGGCTGGCCAGACCCACTGGAGATGTAGGAGATCTGCTGGTGGGGAATGGCGTGGCTGTTGCATTTCAGGGTGCAGGCAGCAAGTATTTCCTTAAACCAATAAGCAAGTGGGCTCTCAGAGCCTGCAAGGAAACATAGCATTGTTCAGTAAACTGAATGAGACCATGTTCATTGATGTGCCTCACTGCACCGGTGAACACCTGCATACATTATGGTGGCTGCCAGCAGGCAATTCCAAGGGTAATGGCAATAACCCAGTCTAAAACAACTCCCCAGTAGTGTGAAAGGTGATGGGAGAAGATGGGGAAATTTCCTTCCTAAGGCTATTCTTTCTCTGCATTCTGAAGTTTGAGATTTCCATTCCCCCATTCACAGGTATAATGACATGCTCTTAATGGCTGTAAAATTACAGAGCTCTTTTTTAACTCCAACTACAGCATATCACTCTCTGACATCCTGCAGTAGTGAATTACATGAACTGACTACACAGTACATCAGGTGTGGTGGTTTTTTTTTCTTTTAACCTGTATTAAATTTGCCTAACCATTAATCTAATGGAATAAGACCGTAGTTTTCATATTATAAGATAAGGCAAGAAGAGCAATAAATTCCTTTTCACTATAACTCATATAATTCTAAAATACTCCTGCCATTAACATTCCTCCCCAGGCTAAATACCTTCTGAGAATTCTGACCACATGGGGTACTCACAGACAAACTCCATTTAGGCCTTCAGTTGCCTTTGTTTCCCTTCAATTTTTCAATCTCAATTAAACATTGACATCTTCCCCAGTGTGAAATGACCCAGAACATACTGTGCTAGAGTCTAAGTATATCCAGGCTAAATTTGGCCAAATCTTTTCTTCAACAGCTGGGAGACATGGGCAGTGGCTCTTTACCTAATGCAGAAAATTCAAATCCCAATTCCCAAAGATCAAATTTCTTTCTGTTCCCTGAAGCAGTAGAGCTGTACTGTGACTGTCTGCCCAGTATCCTCATGCCTGGAGAAACATTTGAAAGCCCCTTTGTTATCATAACTTTGATGATCTAACGTGATCCAATCAGTAAAGATTTGCTTTGAGTTGAATATGTTGCTAAACTATCTTTACAAATCGAGAGCCCAGGTACTATCCTGGATATTTCACCACTTTGGAGTATCAAAACCAGAACTCCCAACAAGTTACAGGAATATGACCTGTATGAATAATATGAATTGTTGGCAAATAACACATTGGAAAGACCATTCCTGACATAATATTAACCAAGTTGGATCTTTCCTGTTGTTCATCATACCCTTCCTTGGATGCTCTAGTCTTTGCTGCTCCCAGACCTCTCATATCCTGTCTCTTGACCCTCTTGCCACTGCTCTGCCTCAGATCAGCAAACACCAGCCTTCAAAACAATCAGATCTCAGAAAATAATTTTTGAACTGGGAAAGCCCAGAATGACTGCTACAATAATACTACTCTGCAATTATAGAGAATCTCAGAGCAATCTTAAAAGGTAGGAGAGTATCATTAGCAACGTTTCACAGATGGCAAGCATGAGGAAGGGAAATGATTTATTTGAAGTCATACCTCAAGGCGGAGATAGAGGCAGGAAAGGAACCCAGGAGTCCTCACTTCCAGTTCCATTATAGAGTATAAGTGGAAACCCACTGAGTGCTTACAAGCCTCTCCAGGTACAGGAAACACCAAGGCTGCTCTAGCAGACCTGGCTGCTGGCCAGCTGGAGAAAGAGAGCACATATGGGGTCCAGCTGAAATAAATGAAATCCTCTCATGGGAGTTTCAGACTTAATTGGCTGTTTTATGACCAAGTAAGCTAACAAAAATCTCAGGCCACATCCCTTTCCTGTAGCTGAGCAGGCTGTGAAGTCCAAACCAAGTCCCATAAATACTGCTTGAGCCTCCAGAGACCGTCCTTCTGGTTTGTGCTTAGCAAAACCTGTCCCTTCTTCTTGCATGAGATTAGCCTTTTTTTTTTTTCTATGAACTCATCTCAGTGGCATTGACAAGGGAAACCACCAGGATGAGATTTGTTAGGGCTGCAAGCCTTCTGTGAAGGTAAATGCAAACATGTTTTCCTGACACTCCACCTGCATACACCTTCCACTTCAGTACAGTCAGCTCCAGCACCAAAAATTAGGCTCCCTGGAGACCTACACAGCGGGCAAGCTCTGAGAAGTTCCATCAAGAAACCTGCTGTCCCCTAACAGATGTGACCAAGAACATGACACATGCTCATGATTTGCTTCTCTTTGCCCATATCTCCCATTTGCTTTTCAGTATCCGCATCACTTTGACTTTATTAATTTCCTGTTTCTCTTTTAATCTCCCTTTTTCCGCCTCTCTTTCTCACTCTCCCCTCCCCTCCTGGGCTAAGCCACTTTGCCCAGGCAGTTTGGCAAGGGGAGCTGTACAAATGGAATAAGGTAGGGTCACGGTATTTGAGCTATTTTTTAGTGGCATAATTACAGCCCTTGGGGACCTGGGTTGAATGCTGGGGTCCATCACCGAGCAGAGCAGCTACTCCAGTTTGGGGGAGGCTGTGGGTACCAGAGTGAATGTCCGACACGGATGACAATCGAGTCAGGATAAGATCCAGAAAAACAGCAGGCAGGATACAGACGATCTCCCCAGAGCTGGTTGCTCCCACAAGGATGCGTCAGCCCTTGCTTAATGTGTAGCCCAGTGGCCTGTATTTGCAAAAGGTAGTGGCAAAAGGGACAAGGAAGCTCTAGTCATTTCAGGGGAGGCACAAGCCTTCATGATAGAGAGACATGCAGAGAGGTAGGAGAATATGCACGCAGCAGAGGGCTGTGGGAAGGAACTACAATACCAACTAGAGGAAAGCAGATATCCAACATGCAACACCCTGGGGATGAATCTACGCTTCTAGCATAATGATCACACAAACTCAGTGCTCCTGCCACTAGCCTGGAAGATAACCTCTTGCCATCCTCCCTTCTAGTATGTCTTAGCTAAAGGCAAGATGTAACCCTGGTAGCGAAGGCATATTGACACTTAATGCTATCCAGTGTTTGGCAAGGAGATGCTATAATGTAGCTCCTAGTATAAAAATCCTACAGAAGACAGACCTCCGACTGGCAATGAAGACATGGCCCTATTCTTTTTCCTTTCACCATTTTCAGGGCTGCAAGGAGCAAATCAGACTTTTTCCTAAGTGAAGAAGTGCAACCTGCAGAGTTTAGAAAGGGCAGAGCAGGGCCCTGCTCCCACAGTTTGTTTCTAGTTTGTTTCTCTGAAAATGCCTTCAGTGTTTTATACTTATGCTGTTGTCAAAGGTGGCAGACAAGCCAGTGCTGTTATTGTGCTGAGGGAGAGAAATAGAAATAAAAATAATAACCATGTGCCTTCACTGTGACTTGGAGTCATGGGAGGGAGTACAGAATAAAGAAGGACCTGTGACCTCATCTGCTGCCACCCCATGTGAATTCAGAGGACTTTGTAACATTTTAGATCTCAAATACAGTCTCAAGTAGTCTGACGAAGCCTGATACTTCCCCTGTCAAACACCCAGATATCACAAGACAAAGTTCTCCCTCTGCACAGGTTTGGGCTAGATTTTCAAACCAGGTAATCACTTGGTGGTACTGATTTTTTCAAATTCCCTAATCCAAATGCTTTGGCACCTTTGGAAATAACACACTGAGAATTTGCTTCATCTGGCAACACAGATAGATACCTACAGAAGTGAGCTATTTCATCTTCTGTTGTAGACAGGGGAGAGAAACAGAAACCTCTGGGGTGCAATTCATCCTGTGCTGATGTCTAAAGCAGGTGAAATGAGTCATGCCCTTGACATGCCTCTTGCGTCCATGGACTGGAAAGGCAGCCTGGTGCAGTGAAGCCAGACAAACAGCACTATGGACATCCAGAATGAAGAGAGCAGACTCTCCAGGCATTTCATGGGAGACACTCCAAAATGAAAGCAACCAGAAAGGATTATTTGGGAACCTTTACCCATCTTTGTACAGATAGTCTGGGCCATTCCTCTCTTCTTTAGCTTCTTAGCACTTGTGGTGCTGGGCTCAGAGGACCAAGCTCCCAGCACATCACCTTTTCTGTGGGGAGCAGGCTTGCCCCAAATGGTACCACGTTTCTCTTGGGCTCTAGGTCTCCACCCCATCCTCACAGGGACCTTGAGAGAGACACTTGGTTGCTCTTCCACTGGCCTCATGATGGAGCCAGAGCAGCGTGTGGACGTGGCGCAGTGTGCCAGGGGAGCCTACCTGCCAGGGAAGGGGCGTGAGCATCCATGCAGCTCACTGTAATTTCTCTAATGGCTTTCTTTGGCTTGATAGATATTGAAGGAAGCTTGTTGCCGGGGCAATTTCCATGGAGAGATAATAAGAGATCATTTTCAAGTGAGCGAAACTTTAATGGCACATTCTGGTAATGAGGCAGCAAGGAGAGTAATGACCGGAGACCTCAGAGTGCGAGCACATCATGAGAGAGGGGGGAGAACTCTTAGTTCACTGCTCAAGGCAGACATCTGAGGCCTGATCTTTGTCTCCTTGAAGTCAGCCTGGAGTTTTGCTGCTGACTACAGGGAGAAGAGGATTAAGACCTAAGTGCTGGTAATGGGGCTGGATGGCTCCATAGAGATGCCCCAGTGAATTCACTGGGGAAGCCGGAAGACTCTGGTAGGACTCAGGCACCAAACGCTCCAACCTTCTCCTTCAGCAGAAGGTAGGTTGGAAACGAAAGTCGAAGGAGGCCTGGATACTCCTGTGCACAATCATATGCTTTCCATCTGAAACCAATAGGAAATATTTTAGCCTATGTGCGTTAAGGTACTGCGTTCCTAGATGGGAGGGAAGGGTGTATAAGGGAGGGCGAAGGTCCTGTCTGTTTTAAGCTCTATGTTCTGTGATGGGCATCTTCAGAAATCCATATGAAATTCAGGGTAGCACCAGAGGGTTGGTAGGCAGACATCAAGGTCCATGGATAGGGAAAGCCAATGATAGAGAAAGGCTAAGTAAAGCACTCATCCCCTTCAGCTTTTACACCCAAGGAGGAACTATATGTATTCCTCTGGCCAATTGTGTGAGTATAAATATGGAACCCAGCAGCCAGTATAAGCATAAAAGCCACTTCTGAATTAGGAGAGCAAACTGTGCCCATGTTAGACCAGCCAGTGCAAAGTCACAGAGCACAAAAGACCATGGAGACCCTGTGTGGGGCCAAAGATACCTAAGGTCCAGGACTGTGTTTTCTAGTCAGTTCTGAATCTCAGATAAACCTAGGAAGATTTGGCCAGGAATTAAACTACAGAAGAGGCTGTGGACGTCTTTCCTCCACCTGGAGGCATGAAGCACCTTCACGCCTCTCAGTTCCTTGAATTCATCTCTGCAGCTTGGTTTTGGCCTTGCTCTTAAGGAAGGCCCTCAATCAGCTACTTCTTAGGGGCAGCCAAAGCCAAAGCCAGTTGTTTACCTCCTCTCAAAAGAAGGAAGGTGAAGGGTCTGCTTTTCTCTAGCCTCGTTAACAGTTCTTTCATTAATCACAACTTTCTCTTCAAAACCAGAGACAATCTGTCCAATTAACATTAAAGGTCTGGCAATCGCTTGCGATGGTGGGGAACTTTGCAAGCAGCACTTTGACAACCGTCGCTAATAAGTCTAACATTTTTAAAGCTGCTCACAAACAAAACAGCCTGGTCACACGTTGTTAATACCCTATGCTCCCTGTTTGCATGAGCAGTAGAGCCAGCCTCCTTTTTATTCACTTTTATGACGAATCTCAGCAGAGCCCAAGTCCCAAAACACTTCTCCCACAGACCTCTGTCTGTCACATCCTACCACCACCACCCTGGGTTTACCTAGGCAACTCCTTTCTCCTGTAATATACCCCCAACCAGGCTTTAACACTGGACTGCACCTGAGTGAACAGAGCTCCATGGAGCTGTAGGTCAGAAAAAATTGGCACATTGAAGTGTTAGGTCCAGCAGAAAAGGTGATTAATAATGTCTTGTAGGGGTCATGCCATATGAGCAGAGAACAGCAGAAGTAGTAAGGTGTGGAGAAAGAGTTATCCAGTTAACAACAAGCCTCTTAGTCTAACCTTGACTTCAGATTTCAAAGTGAATTTTGAAGGAAAGAACAATTAAATACCCAGAGATAAAGGGGAAATGAGATAAGATGCAACATGGGTTTACGAAATGTAGATTGTGTCAGCTGAACATGATAGCTTTGTTTTGATAAGATACCTGATTTTCTAGACAAAGGAAATGCTGCTCATCTCCTTTATCTAGACTTCAGTAAGGTATCTGATAGGTGCCATGTGGGAAATTATTAGCAAAGCTGGAGGAAAGGAGGATTAGTAAACTGTAAGGTGAGGTGCAACTCTCTGAGGGAATTTACCAAAAAGAGTTTCTCACCGAACAGTTTTGGAACTGATCTTTTCTTCTTGTGGATGATCTTGGCAGCAAAAGCAGCATCCTGAGGCTAAAATCACCCAGTGACACAGAACTGGAAATTTTGGCAATGCAGAGGAGAATGCGAGTACAAGTCTGAAAGAACTAAGTGACCTTGAGAGTAAGAATAATTTAAATGAGATGGAAAACAAGAAGTTTGAGATGACAGGTCACAAATCTGAGGATTTGTGATAGCCTCAGATATAATATAGGAGATGATGAGCTGCAAATGATCAAGGACTGTGGTCTAAGTGACTGCAGACTGACTGAGGTGTCAGGCACAGAAAGGCAAATGCTATTCCTGGATGTATCAGGAAGGATATTTCAGCAAATACAGACAAAAACTGGTGTCATTGACTGTGTGTCTGGCTTCTTAAGGTCAAGATGGATAGGCTTAACCTTGCATGAATGCAGAGGAAGGCTGGATGATGATATAGTAGATGGAAAACAGATCGCAGAGAAGAGATCAGAAGAGTCAGGAACAGCATGTTTAATTTGGTAAAACGCAGTTTGACATGGGAGAAGTTCCAGAGGGGTAAAATGGCTCCATAAGCTGATGGGATACAGCTCGTGAAGCAGCCATGGCACGAATGCAGTCAGACCAGAGTTGGGAGAAAAGGTTCCCTGCCTGCTGGTGGAAGATACAAGGACAAAAGAGAAGGTTTTGAGGTCTAAGCTTTTTCTTTTACACCTGCAATGACAAGGACTGGCCTTGCTAACCCAGGAGGTCCCTGATGTTCATGTGCTCCCAGGCAGGGCACTCCTCCCTGGAGTCTTTCCTAGCATTCTGGACAGCTTTCTCATTCCTGATGCTCCTGACAATCCCTTCAGGCTCCTGCCAGAGAGTCAGTACATCTGCGTGGGAAACTGAAGTGATGATTGCAGCGCACGTAGGAAAATCTTAAGTCTAATGGAGCCAGAACAGGTAACAAAACCAGGGAAAACAGGTCAGCAGAAGAGTTAGCATGTTGTAAGAATGCAAGCTATCTGTCTGGGGTCCTGGTGATCTGCTTGCTATCCTATGCTATTGCATTTTTACTGCTCTGGGTTAGCATTTCTTGCCACTTTCTTCCTAACTTACATCAACATATAAGACAATCACCTCTGCATTTTGCTGTCTAAAGATGCCTAAAAAGGTAAGCTGGCATTTGGAATCAGGCGTGCTGATACAATTTGTGCAGTGCATGTTTTCCTCCTTCCTGTTTCTCCTGCATTAGAGTAATTTTAACCAGCATATGCTTTTTTTCTTTTGCTTTATATTTGCCTCATTTTCAGGCCTTTTGTGAAACTGGGACAAGTGCTTTCTGATGAACCAACTATGGATTTGAGGAGCTCACTGGGAAGGCTATTTACTGGGTGGGTATGAACTAGGCTCAAATCTAAAAGAACTGTTAATGCCTTGTCTGGCACAGGGCTATCACACGTGTCACAGCTTTGATTATTGCTGCCTGCCATGCTGGGAGGTCAATGTGAGATGAAAGAAGATTGGGAAACAGTCAAATCTGAGCAATCAAGGTGATATGTCCCTGGAAGGGGCTGGGAGGGAGAGAGGCAAAAGCTTTGGTGAGCCTGCAGGTTTTCTTCTCAGCTTTGGACTAGCAGGACACATGTTGTAATAACATATAGATGATGTTATACTAGGCAGAAAGCTGTTTAAGGAAATTTTTACAAAGTTTTTTCCCCTGCTGTGATGATTACATTAGAAGGTGCCAGATACTGGGGAACTGCTGGGCTCTGGGGAAGGAAGAAGCAGGAGCTGTGGATTAGGGATTGTCAGTGACCTGTTGCCTCTTAAAAAACGCTAACCTTCCTGTATGCAAGGGGGTGGAGGACTGCATCATGTTGTGGACATGGGCTCTGCCTGTCTGTCTGCCCCATCTCTTTAACATACATGCAGGGGCAGCTTGTCCTTTTGATGTACATTCTCCCTTGTATGTTGGGAACTCTACTAAATCATAATTGTCGCTATTATTTTCCCTGTCTGTAGCTCCCCACTCTTTTAATCCAAGTTCTTTTCATAAACTTCACAGGAGAGAGGCTGGTGGGCAGGATTTGGCTTAGGGGGTGATGGTTTATCTTCAGAGGGGATGGGGACAGGCAGTTAGGGCAGCAAGTGGCACCTTTGCTCCTATGCTATGTGCTTATGCCTGGCCAGTTGCCCCAGCTGGTGATGCTTCTGTGTCCGCAGAGTGACTCACATGCTCTTCTGGATCCAGCCTTGCCATACCCCCTAAAAAATGCCATTATCTGTATTTGTCAGAGCAGGAAACTGAGGAACAGGGAGTGAAAGTGGTCCAAAATCAAGGTTTACAGCCTTAGAAAGTATTCAGAAGATTTTAGCATTTGGTGCTTTGTTCAACATGACATGAGATTTGGGTTATCTGATCCCTGTGTCTGAATGACAGGAGCATCCTACCCCTACTCCATCAGAGCTGTCTCAGCCCAGCATGCAGGTGTGTGCCCGCTGGCTTCTGTGTCACCCACTCCCACCCCTGCCCCTCTCCTTGCCCTGGCAGGTCAGGAGCTCCCTCTCTTGAGCAGGTCTGTATGGGGAAGACAGCTCTGCTAAGGCCCGAGTCCTCTTTCAGATACATATGTAGAGTGTCAGGCTTTATCTCCCTGTCTGTGTTGAGCTACCAGATAGGAAGCCCTCCTCCCCTTCCTGCGGGATCACCGTGTTGGCAGGTTGATGGCAAACCTCCGAGTGTCAGTATTTGTTCCTTCCAGAAAAGGTCAATGCCCAGCACTTTGGGGCCGTGGCACCATGACCTTTTCAAAGCATAGACAGATGGAGTGGCTCTGTGGAGAAAGGCCAGGGCAGGAGGGCAGCTGGCAGTCTTTCTAGGAGTCTGTTTTAGTGGCAGAACATACAAGTCTCCAAAACACATACACATTTATGGCCAGCTCCTCAGCTGCTCTGAATTGGTTTACAGCCAGTGACTTCAGTGGTGCTGTAGAGCTTGAACCAGCATTCAGTCACCCCCCTCCTATTTGCATGGTGCTTCTCTAGTTCCTCCGCACACTGCGAGACCACTTGACTCATTTTCTCATCATGCTCCAAAGGTCAGCCTTTCCTCTCTCTGGTGCTTAGAGAATCTTACCCCCATGCAGGAGGGGTTAGAAATGGAGGCACGTCTGACTTCTCCACCTGGGCCATCCAGTCTTATTATCCACCCTGCACACAAACCAACCCAGGCACAAGGCTGTAAAGCAGAGGGGATAGGCTTTAGCTGCCTGCCTGCTGTTAAGTGCCAGCATGGGACCATCACTAGGGAGTATGAAGAGAGGTCAGAACTGAACTTGCAGGTGGTGCACAGTGCTGCCCCTCTCAAAAAGATGCTTTGCTAACGTATTTCCATGAAATGAAGACAAAAGCTAAATTATATTTGCATTTCAGAGCCTGTATACATCTCACTGTGTCAGGATAAGAATTACGTCCCCCTTGTATCAGTATTGTGAAAACAGGTTGCAGGTGTATGGCTCAGAAAAAAAGAAGAAAATGATTTAGTCCAGGGTCCTAGCAGCCACATTTTCCATGTGATTTTTGGATGTCTTGGTTTCAGGGTGAGACATAAAAGTCTTTGCTAACTGTTTGAACTCAGTGAAACGCCTATCTCACCATCCTGCAGATTCAGAACAAGGCTCATGCTCAAATGCATGGCAGAATTGGGGCCCAGATCTGGAGCTATTTCAGAGGTGAGGAGAATAGATAAAGCAGATCCCATGCCCTCTAGAGAACACAATTGGGTAAAATTACCTTACTGGACAAATGAAGTGAAGCACGGAGTAGGTTTAATTTGTGTGTTATGTTCTTGTTAATAACAATATCTAATTAAGGCATCTGGCAACAACTTAATGGGCAGAAAAGGAAAAAAAATCAAGAATGCTTTAATGAATTTTTATTTCAACTCCAGCTCTCCGAATTTGAATGAAAACATCATTGGAGACAGAACCTTGTTTGTCTGAATCTGTCTTCAGCCTAGTAGTGTAAGCTGTAGCTTTATTGTCTAGGACCTGCCCCTTAAAATTAAACTCGTCATTCTTATGAAGGTGATTGCTTGAAGGGGATATTAACCTTTACGATGTGATGATGGAAGTTGTTGTTGTTCATTGCAAGAGCCCATGAAGATTGTTGGGAGCTAGAAGTGATGGAAACTGGACTGGGATCTGGCAACATAGATGAGAGGTGGAAATGGAGTTTGCCTTTGATAGGGCTCCTCTTGTCCAATTTTTCACATCTGATTTCATTGTTGAGCTATTATTATTTATATATATTAAAGAAAAATTTAGAAGAGCCTGAAATCTTATTTGTATGTGTGTGCAGCATCTCATGCAACAAGATCCCTATCCCTGCCTAGGAACTTTATGTGATCCTAAATAAAAGATAGGTGATTTATCAATAGCAGAATGGTTAGTTTTGTTTGTTATATGCTGCACATTCCCTTTCCTCCTCCCACTGCTGGCTTGGAGAAGAGACAACCATGTTGTCCACAGCCTCTTGCCTTTGGCTTTTTCTTCCTGTTATCTTTTAATATGGAAGACATGAAGGCTGTGCATATCAGTATTGCAAGCACTGGACCCTCAGATTGTTTCTACCCTGCAACCCAAAAGTATGACACCGGCTTGTGCAGACAGACCACAGTTAGCTGTAAACTCAGGGAAGGAAGTAATGTTTCTAGGACAGTTCAACCACAGCAGATCTTAACCCTCACAAAAGGTTGTATGAGTCCAGCAAGGACACGAGTGTAGCCCTGACTAAACAGTTCTCTGTAAAATGACACTAAGTTGTTTTCAAGCTCTTCTATATGTGATTGATCTCCTGTAACAGGACACGTGCAATTAACCAGCAGCTCCACTATTAATAACTATCCCTGAGTATGTGGATAAAATGAATTGGTGTCTCTGTGGATTATTGCCTTTCTCCATCTGACACGTCTTTAGATGAATGACACGGAACAAAAAGGGAATCTTAAGAGTATATAAATGACCGTGTATTAGGGTTTATGAAGAGATTCCTACAATAACTGTCATGTTCCACCTGACGGAGTAGCTGTTATGTGAACATGCCAAAGTACCACTTTCCTTGCTGTGATCTTTGTTCTCACTTGCTTTCCCTGCATTATGTTAAAATCTCCTTTAGCTGATGCCACTGAATGCAGCCTGAGTGCAAAGGGCAGGAATAAAGAATGAGGTGACACTTACTGTCAGAGGCCTCCAATCGGGCACCAAAGTGAAAGGAGGCCCGCTGTTTCAGAGGCAGATAGCTTCTGCTGCCTCCACCAGTGGCAGCTTCTCTGGAAATCAGGACACATCGATTTATATCCTGTTGGAAACCAAAGATCCAGGCGCCACTGTGCTAAGCACTTTCAAACCTCTGCTCCAAAGGGGAGCTCCTCTACATCAGGCAGAGGAAGCACTGGAAAGAAAACGAAGGCATGGAGGGATGAAGTGACTTGCTTTCTGTGTCACAGCGGGTTGGTGGCAGAGCCAGGAAAGGGGGCTCTCTGTACTGGACCACTGTGTTGGGTATCCCAGATCCTTAGCTGGAAAATCCTGGCAGGGTCGTCCTGTTGTGTGAACAACAGTGTGAGGAAATGTGATTTTTCAGAAATGAAAACTTACCTGCGGTCTTAAACACAGTTTTGTGGTGGATGCAGCAAGATGGAAACTGAACCTTTATGTGCCAGTTACTGGCCTTTGCTGAGGGAGTGCTGGGAGACCTGTGATACTGGGACAGCACTGTGGTCCTGCTGCCCGTGACACCAAATGACAGCAAAAACTGTAGGGTCTCTGAGACCGTCTTGTGCCAGTGGGAGAAGAAGAAGGTTTGTCTTCATGGTCTTCAAGGCCATGTTGCCTGTCACTGGCTGCTCTGACCTTCTCCAACAGAGATATTTGCTGCTCTGAGCTACATGTTAACAAAATATCTTGGCTTTGATGAGTTGAGATCCTTTTGGGATTTGGTGGTGTTGGGGTGCTCTCATTAAAGAAAAGGTGCAGCTTACAGGTTGATGAGGTTTCCCTGCAGCCTGAGACCAGGGCCAATTAACACAGGCACAAATCCTTCCTCTGGCCCAGCAGTGGCTGGTGCAAGGCTGGCCAGGGCCACAGTGGACTTAGAGGCAGACTGCCTACACCTGCCCATGGACATGCACCCTGAGATGCTTTACAAAAGGATGCCCTGCCTTTGCAGCAGCAGCCAGCCCTCATATCCTTTCACATCCAACAGCACGGAGAAAGCTCCCTTTGCATCCCAGCTTTCCCTCCCCATCACCAGCCCAGCCCTTTTTCCACTGCTGCCCTGGATTTTTCCATCCTATTTTCTTTCTCTGGCCTCCCTTTCCTTTCCCCCCTCCATCTTTCAGTTTGGCTTGTCACACACACACACAGAGTCACACAGTCAATCCTCCCAGAGCCGCAGACCTGCCAGCAGATCTTGAATGCGGTGGGGCTGAGGGATGCCCTGTCACCTCCTGCCCCTCCACATCTCCCCTGCCCTATTCCCCACTGATCTATTGCAAAGGACAGGTAACCTCAGCCAGAAAGACGGATGCCACAATTACATTCCCCTTTTCAGCAGCTCTTTCCCCTTGCTTCTTCCTGATGGAAACTGTGGGCAAGAAAAATCTATTATTACTCTCCAAATCATATCAAATATTTATCAGGGTAATTCTCTAGTTATCACCACCGATTGCAAGCCTTAGTCACGTAGTAAATCTTGTTAGTGTCATCTCTGGGAACGTGTCTCGTCTGTCTCCTCAGCCAAGTGCTGCATAAACCAGGTTGCCCCAGGGGAACTTGGCCTATGGGAAAGGCAGTGGAGAAGGAGGAGGTGGAGGCGATCAAAGATGAGTGCCGACTTCCCAAATCCCCTTTCTCCCACGACACAAGATGGGATCCATTCAGGATGGGGCTAAGGGGAGAGCAGGCAGGTTGCACGTGGAAAGGGGAGGTCTGCTGGGCCACACCGGCTGATGCCTCCCTGATGTGCCAAGTGCTGTACAGATAAGCTCCTTCCTAATCAGAAACTGTCTGAAATAGGCCAGGCTCAAAAAGAGAGGTGTATTAACTTCCTCAGGCAAGAGAGGGATGAAGTGAGTTACTCAGGGCTGTATGACAAGTCAGTGGCAGAGGCCAGAACAGAGATCACGGTCTCTGGCTCTAAGGCTAGTGGTTTAATTACATGATTATTCCTTTTGGAGCACTGTGGCTGGTTTGAAACAGCACTGTCCTGGGGGTCCTGTAAGTCAGGGCAACCTTGACTTCTCTGCTAGCCGTGCCAAAGACTCTCCCCTTCCACCCGCTGTGTAAAGGACTAGCAAATGCAGCCACTCTAACTGGGCTTTTTTTGTTGTTGTTGTTGTTGGCACCAAAATGTTTCCAGATTGTACCTATTTTTAAACTCTTTATTGGGTCAGATCTGGACAGCTTGGAGACTTCAGCTCTTCCCTCTTTCTACCCCTGTGCACATAACTTATTGCTGCAAAGAGAAGAAATGAGCAGCAAATTTCCTCTGCCAGAACCAATCAATCTGGCACCTGTCATCAGCATCACAGCAGCTATAAAATATTTAATTTCTTAATGATGAATTGGCAGATTGTTTAAAAAAGACAACAAGGAAACAAAGAAAAGGAAACAGACACTCACAATCTGCAGTCACACTCTTTGCCAGGCTGAGCCTTTGGAGCCGATAGCAGGAATGTGTTTTTCTATCCAAGCTACCTGACAGTGCTGTCTATTAATAAAGCCCTGCTAGTTGTTTTGGGGATGTTCCTGCTCAGACGGTCATTGGACACTTGACTTGCCATCCTAGGGACCCACCACTGATTCCTGATGAGACTTAGCTTTCAGAGGAGGATTTTTTTCAGAAAACAGGAAAACAGTTTCTCTGTGGCACAGATCTTGCCTCCCTCAAGTGCTGATACACTGGTATAAATAAGGAAAAAGAATGACCAGGCTAGGTCAGAGCACAAGCTCATCCAGCCAAGTATTCTGTCTCCAGCAGTGACCAACAATGTGTGCTTTGGGAAACGTATAGGAATATGTCAGTCATATAGTGCTAATTTCTCTAGCAGCCTCCAGCAATCTGCAGCCCAGGGAGATCTTTGTAGTTTCTAGCTCTGACTGGAATTTTCTTCCATGAGCTTGCCTAGTCATTTTTTAAAGTTATGCAAAGTTTGAGCATCCACAAAATCTTCACTCAAATAGTCCCATAGTTCTCCTGTGTGAAGCTGTATATCTTATTTTGTTTTCAGCATATCACCTACTAATTTAACTCGATGTTCCCACTTCTTGCATTAAAAAGACAGTGAAAAATCATTCTCTCTTCACCTCCCATCCCTTGGACATGTTTGGCTCACAAAACAGGGAGCGGCATAGAGATGGCTGGGCTAATGGAGACCAGAATTGGTAAGTCTGCAGTGGACATTCTGATTTCATAGAGCACATCAGCTTGCACGTGCCCATGGATACCTTCTGCCGCTGGTACCTGCAGTAGTGAGCTTGGAGGGGAGCCAGCATCCTTACCTGTATTATGGTCTGTTTGCAAATGCATAAGGTGATGCTGGTGGCATTCACCGATTCAGCTGATGCAGCTGCAGTGGAAAGGGGAAGGCACAGAAAGCAAGAAAATTTGCTGAAGCTATATGAATTACTTACAGAACTTAAAAAACACGTCTCTGTCCCCACGTCAATTTGTATCCATTCCTCCTGCACCTCAGTAAATCCTGTAAATACACAGGCAACCAAACTGCCTGACCAAAGTGTTTCTTTTACTGTAGCCTGTTCTGATGGGCTTTACTGTAAATACAGTTATATTTGGGGTTTTTTTGTTTCATTAACTTCTAAGTCCTCTTCGTGGTACCTTTTAATTACAAGAGTGATAAGGTTTCACTAAAGCAAAACCAAACTTTTAGCCATCATAGAAAGACCTGGTTTTCTAAAGGCTTGTGAAACCCTCCTAAACGCTAGGGAAATGAAGAGGAAGTGCGCATTTTTCACTTATCACCATTTATTATTTTTAAGTCAGTCTCATGATTTGAAGTGGTGACGCTCCTCAGTGGCGTGACCAAACCTACACTATTCATCTGGGCTGGGGGAGCGTGCTGGGAAGTTTGGCAGACGTAAGTGGGTGGCTGGCAGCTCGCATGTGGTGCCTTCGTGCTTCCTCCTCTGCCTCTCCTGGCAGCGTGTGGGGAGTGAGGGCTCCAGCAGACATCCATAGCAGGATCGGCTGGTTATGGTGGGATGGCAGTGTCCAGCAGATAGTGAGGGTCATGCAGCATCTTAGCTCAATTTACCAGGAGATATCTGGCAGAGCCCTCAAGCTCTGTCTGCTCTGGTGATTTGTTTTAGCCCTCCTGCAGACATCCTGTGTAAATATGCGAAACAAAAGCTCCCACTTGTACAGGAAGGGCTTAACCTGCTTTCAAGAGGGGTCGGTGCATTTAGGAGCAGTGCCCATCACTGCTGGGAGCAGGTACATGATGGTGAACTGCCGCTTCAGACCTTCCCCCCTCCCCGCTGCTGTGGGTCTGCTCTAAGGCAAAACAGGGTTTCCCCCAGCTCCTGTGTAAAGTCTCCAAACCACAGAAGAATGTTTCCAAATGCACCAAACCACATTGTGCTCCTAAGGGCTGGTTGCTTTGGCACAGGGATAAGATGAAATCAAAGGGCAGTTACTTTCGTGTCAGACAGCTCATTTCCCTGTTAACTCTGGATCTCTGTCTTCTGCAGATGGTGTTTAAAGAGAAGTTCACTCCATTGATCCTGTCTAATATCTCTTTGGAAGTTCTGAGTGGAAAACATCCTGCTTATCTCAAATCAAAGCTATTTTTTCTCTGCCTCTGGGCCAAAACACTGCAACGGGGTTGGCCCTTGTGGGACTAGTGGATGCTGAGCAGACGTGGAGCTGCCTGCTGCCTTTCCAGGCATGGGAAAAACCTGAAAACCAGCCTCTTGCCACTGTGCCACTGGCTGCAAGTTTTCTGGGTGTGCAAGAGGTAATTCGAAAGTAGCATTCCAGCAGCTCCTAGCTAGGTGGTAGCTGATTGCAGCACAGTAAGTCTGAAGAGGCATCTCTTTCCCATCTATTAAAATAGACACCACCGCCAGCAAAAAAATTGGGAAGTGTGACTCAAAGTGGGGGAAGGAAAAGGGATAGGGCTTATTGGTAGCTAGACACCCACATCAGAAGAGCATCTAAGCAAAACCGCTTGCATCCTACTGTTGTCAACGTGATTTCAAGTTAAACATATGCTTAAGTAGAGAAGGGACTGAGAGAATAGTTGGCTGTAGGAAGTTTTTGGCTCATGTTGATAGAAGGCATGTTAAGGGTGTCTGTGGTATGGACAGTGTCAGAGTCCTCTCTATCACAGCGCTCTTCTATAAAGCTTTAACAAAGAGCATGAGGTTAAATAGATCCTGCTTTTCCTTCTCTCTTGTTACCCAAAATCAGCCCTGGATACTGGTCTGAGGGTGTCCCCCTGCCCTTGACTCCTTGCCAGGCATGCCTGGCTGGAAACCTTCCTCCATATGGAGCAGGCTAGGAAAGGTAAGGAAATGCAAAGAGGAAAGAAATAAAAATGTATGAACGTCCCTAATTTTGCTTATGTTTTTGCTGTCATTTAGACTGCTATAAAATGAATATAAAATATTGTGATTCCACTCTAATAACATTTTTCATCCATTTACACTGGCATAAATTTCCTCTGAGTAGAAATTTTTGTCAGAATCTGGTTGGGGCAGATCCTTTATTTTATTATTTGATTGCAAAGAACCTACTTTCTCCCAAATATTTTTTTTTTTTTCATTAAAAAGTTATAATTGAACTTGGCCAGCCAAAGCCACCTATCGTAGTGAAGGTAGTCCAGCTAGAGAGCTGTACTGTGAGAGGGAACCAGGAATATCTTGGGTGCTGAGGTGGGAGCATTGCCACAGCTAATTATAACACTTGCAGCCTAAATAGTTTGGTTCCTTGTTAGTTGGATTAAAAAGTCAAACTTTCTGTGAAAAAGCTTTGCCAGAGGAAGGTTTTTGGCTGCATTTCTCCACAGGAACATGGTCCCCTGCCATCCCACCTCATCCCTCTGCTTCTCCACCGGGCGTTGTGGTGGGGCGGTGATTCACCCCGCTACCTTCCCCTTTCAAGGGAACGCCTCGCTGAGGTTGTGGCAGGTACACAGTCTGAAAAAGCAGCTTCTCAGAAAAACACAGCCCCCAGCCATCTGTCTCTGTGGGCCAGTTTCACCAGCTCCAGGGATTTCATCCCCCAGCCCAGAGATTGGGGGGGGGGGGGCCCATGGTGGAGTTAGGCACTGCCGGCTCAGGGTTAGGATGGCTGGCAGCTGGGACAGGGCTGGGATTCAAACCATGGTGGTGGCCCTGGCTTGTCCTCGCCATGGCTGTGCTTCCCTGGGGTCTGCAGTGCCTGATTAGGGCAGGGGAGTGGGCACTGACTTGCATGGCGTGGGGCTAAAAATGGCTGCTGGGCTTGTGGGGGCTGCTGGTGCCTCACAGCTGTGACAGGCCGGGGGGGGGGGGGGGGGGGGGCAGTGCTCTGGGGACGCAAAGGCCACCATGACTAAGGCCACCTGGACGCGAGCTGGGTGGAGAGGAAGGACAAGGCCCCCTTCCAGCCCCAAAGTGTTAAAGCTGCTGCAGGCTGGGGGACACAAATGTGAACCCTTCGCTGGGAGCGGGCCCAGGGGCCGCTTGCTGTGGGGAGGGTGAAGGCAGGGAACCGCAGAGCCCCGCTGGAAGCACAGGGGGGGCCTCCGCGGTGTGGGGGGACAGGGCAGGCCTCCATTTTGGCAGGGGTCCCCTTCCGCATGGCTGCCCGGGCTGGCAGGGCAGGAGGAAAAAAGCAGGGGCCTGAGGAGGAGCCCCTGCACGCTGCGAGCAGCCCCTGTGCTCCTGCCTGCCCTCACCTAACACCAGGCCTTATTTATTTTCCTCCTTTCCACACCAGAAAAGCTATTTCAGGCCACGGCTCTCTCAGCAGTTGGTTTCACAACCTGGAGCCCTGGTGCAGCTAGCCAGCAGCGTGCCCGCTGCTGGCAGACTGCTACGCTTTCCTCCCCTCTGGTGCTTTTAACATTTTTTTACTTTATTTATTTATATTTCCTTGGTAAGCACAAAAGCCAGAAACAAGGGCCATGAAGCCAGGAGTGCCCCATGCTGCCACTGTGTCTGTCCCTGCAGCGGTGCTGCTCGCAGCGGCTGCTTTCCAGCCCCGAGCGTGCAGGGCTGGAACCAGCAGCAGCCTCCTTCGGAGGCACAAGCAGAACAAGCCCTGAAAGGCTTTTTTCCTCTCATTGCTCTCCAGCCATTTCCTTGTGGTCTGTCCTCCCAGGGGCTTAGTGTTCTCTGGGACAGTCTGCCCCAGGACGTGGTGTGGGCAGGCAGTCAGGGAGAGCTGTGAGGGCTTTGGGCTCCAGCTCCAGAACAGGGGGCACTGGAGGGGAAACTGGGGCCTTGTGACATGCACATCTTCTTCCCCTCTGCTTCTGTCAGGCTGGACCACAAGCCGGGGTGATGTGGGAAAGCATGCACATACCCCAGGGCTGTGAAAGCCAGCATTTCTCCCTAAGCCTGACAGTGCACGTGGATCCATCCTGTTCTACCTGCCCTGCAGGGCTTCTGCCCCAATGGTTGGGGTTTTCTTGCATTAGCTCATTTTTCCCTTGCAATCATTCATTTTCCCCATGCAATAGCTCATTTTTTCCTTGCAGAATAGCCTAGGGCTTGGTTAGGCTCCAGGGCTTGCCTGCGTATCTTGCTGCTTGTGTGAGGCTCAGTGGGAAGAACGGCCGGAGCTGCAAAGGGCAGGATGAATTGCCAAAGCTTTGGGCTGGAAAACTGGCATCAGTGCAATGGGAGAAAACATGAGGACTGAAGGAGGGTTTCATTTGGAGTTGTGCCTTGGAGGGGACTAGGGGAACGGGAAAAGGCAACAGACCGTGCAATGACAGCGATAGCCCTGTGGAGGGGCAGGACCCACGCTGACCGCAGAGGAGATGCAAACAGGTCTGGCTCCTGTGAGATGGCTGCAGCATCTCAAGGTGCCTTTTCCCACCAGGGAGCCAGACAGCAGCAAGCAAAGGGAATGCAATGACACTCGTGGCCCCGAGTGCTGCCAGCCATGTGTCCTGCTCTCCTCATGCTGTGCACGCTGCAGGGTGCCTCTGTCCCCAGCTCTGCTGTTGGACGTCCCCTTCCCAGGTCCCCCGAGATGGCAGGAGACCATGTTGCGCTTGCCAGTCACTGCTGCCGTCACTGATTGGGGCACTTTACAGCTGTCACCATAGGTGCTGTCAAGGCATCGTGATGCCGTTTGCTGGTGTTGTTAATGAGCGTTCTCTCCCATGGATTCACTTAACAACATGGCACAGCGCCTGCTGACAGGAGCTGAGGACCTGCCATGGCTGGAGCAGGGTTTATTAAGCAGTAAGAAGGGCCTGCTGGGAAATCTCCAGGATGGGGAATTTTCCAGGTGAAATACAGGGCAAAATCCCCATTTTCCATTCCATGGCTCTTTTGCTGGGGGATCTTTTGCTATTCCCCTCTGAGGTCTCCATAGCCTTCAACAGCCCTGTAGGGTATGGGGCTGATTTCAGTCCTGTGCTGAAGAATGTCAAGATTGCTGAAACATTTGGTCCCCCAGAGAGCATCACGGCACAGGTTCCCCTGCAACCACATTTCGGTGTGCATGTGGTGGTGGTGGCCGCAGGACTTCCCACTCCTGGGTGGTCGGTGCCGGGAGCTGGGACATGCCACCTCCAGGGACACCCGGGGACACTGAGGTTTTGCTGGCTAGTTCCTCTGCTTCCTTGGCCCCCGCGAGTTTTGTCAGCCAGGAGTGTCTCTGCAGTGCACACCTAAAGCACATGATGGCACTGCAGGAGCGCAAAACCGCCTCAGCCTCCTCTGCAACTCAACTGGCTTTTTAACCCCTCCATGGAAGCGAAGCTGCTGCAGGTGCGCTGGCTTTCCAGGGACAAGGTACGGAGGGAGGTTTGGGGAACGGCGATGCCCAGTGCTCTGCTGTCCCCAACTAGGGCAAAGCCTTGAGTCCGAGCTGCTGGCTGCTCCTGCAGGATCACCCCATCTCCTTGGCACCAGAGGAGACACAAGTACATATAGTGCTGCACCATGGTCCTGAGCCTGTGTTTGTGAGCTGGTATCTGCCAAAAACGCACGGTGGATGCTTTGTGCAGTGGTTCCTCACAGCTGTACGTGGTGGTGTCCCTGGTCTTGGTGTGCCCGAGACCATTCCCCTCTCTGCATAGGCCCAAACAAAACTTCCCCAAAGAGACCGGCTCTGCTTAGCCAGGCAGCAGTACAGGTAGGCCTAGGGTTAATTTGGACAGTAGCACTTGTAAGCCAATGTGCCCCAAATGCATCTGCCTGGGTGCACTGAGGAAAGCTGCCTGTGCCCTGGGCTCACGCAGACCCAGTTGCTGCCACCTCATCTGGCTTCACCTCCTGAGCTCATGCAGGCAGAGAGATGGTCTTCAAATACACACCGGTCAGAATCAAGCCCTGGTGCAGGTCTTGCATGTTAATATCCTGCTGGCTGGCAGCTGGGTTTTGGAAAAGAGCGAGCAAGTTTGTTGGTTTGCTGGTTCCTGAAGTTACCGATCCTCTAGCCAAAAACCAGGGAGAGCTGTAGAGCGAACAGAAAGGCTGCAACAGCATTTCCATATAGCACATGCTTTTTCCTGAAATAATCCGTGCAGGAGAGAAACTCTGTAAAAAGATCTGGAGTGACAATCCTGGTATTTATCTGTTCTCATCTACAAAGAATTAAAGAGGTATAAACCCAGCAAGTTCTTCCCAAATTGTTGCCCGATCCTGTAGAAACAGTGTGATCCTCTTCATAGAGGTTGTCTTGAATTATCTGATGGACACAAGGTGGATGGCTCTGCTTTTCCTCCTCCTGTTGTTCCCGTAGGAGTAAGTTCTCTCTAAGAGTTTTCCATAAGCAAAAAGACATATATCCAGGAGAGAAAGCACAGAATCAGGAGAGGAAGGGAAAAAAACCCACCTCTTCCAAGAGTGGAGGACAGAGGGGCTCTGATTCCTGCAGCTCTTGTCTGTCTCTCTGGATGAAGCACTCTTTGCTTGATATCGCCCTGTTGTAAATGCAGCTGATTGATTTTCTTTCTGTTTCTTCTTTTGACTTGTTTATTTTAATAAAGATAGATATTTTTTTTTCGAAACCTAAAGCAAAATGTTCCAGTGTCTCCACCCACCCTCCTGGCACTAAGTGCTGATGGTTATTTCAGTGGTTATAATTTGATTTCTGCCTCTCCTGCTGGGCTGATGTGAGAGAAAAAAATATTTAGAGAAGTTGATTTTTTTTTTTTTCTTTTTTTTTCTGGAGCAGGGGAGGCAGAGACTGGGAGTAGTGTGGGAAGAGGGAAAGAGAATCAGCAAGAATGTACTCTCATTTTCTAGGCCATTTTTTTTTCAAGTTTGCAATCTGATGGACAAAAATCACAGTATAGCTCAGCTAATCAATTGCTTTCTGAAGAATGGAGAGCACCTCATCTCTTTAGGCATTTTTGTGTTATTCTTGGTCTAGTGCAGGGACTGATCATAGCTGCTCTATGACAATGACTTTAGGTTTGTAGCCTGAACTGTGATCATCTCCATTTTGGAAGTGGAGAAGCTAAGGCAGAGAGTAGTAAATTGGCCACTTCCCCTTCAGATTGCCTGTGCAGCCAAGAACCGTGTGTGGCACAGGTGCTAAGGGCCGATTTCCAAACCCAGGATATAGTTAGCACACACAACCCAGACCACATCTTCAGCAGCACTCAGCTCCCAATTAAACTTAGACAAAACAAGGTTTTCACTAGTGCTTAGCAGCCAGCCCTTCTTCAGTGAGAATACTGAGCAGCAGATTTTCAAAGGAGTTCAGCTACTCCTCAGCTCTTGGAGTTTCTTAGGGAAAAGCTCCTGCATTTTGCTAAGAGGAATGTTTTTTTCTTTGCCAAAAATCTGACCCTTCATTTCTAGGCACAGAATTAAAAACTTGTTTATCACTTTTTTCCTAGTTATTTAAGGAATAGCACCCCTCTTTTCCCTCTGTTTGATTTTTCTGGCTTCTAGGAACAGGGCTAGTGATTGCTTCTGTGCATATCTGAAGATAATAGCTTTGCTAAATAATTTTTCCTCTTTTAAAATATGTATCAAGGTTGCCTGCTGCATAGTTTACATTTCCTGCTGTGGAGAAAAATACTTTAATTAAAATGGAAGGGAGAAAAAAAACAACACACAGAAAAAGAAAAAGCCTCTGTAAAAAGAATCCTAAAAGGCTTAAGAGAAGTCAAAATGGGCAAATGAAGCCCTTTGGCAGCCAGGATGCGTTTTGCATTCATGTATGCAGGCTTTTGGGGACTACTTTGCTCAATGCCAGGAGGGAGGTGTTGGTGAAAGCCTCAGCCGCGTGAAGAAATCCAGTTGTATTTCTGTCAAGCAACAAGAGACCTTTTCTCAAACTGCTTGTCCTCCACCTCCTATGGCTCCTGCTCCAGTCTGCATGCAGGACAGGTGAAATAGCTTGGTTGCAGATTATCATGTCTTAAGAATAAGAAGGAAACAGGATCTTCTACCTACTTTGGCCCTGCCTCTTTCCTTCACTTAAAAGCAAAACGTTAAATTAATCCCCTGTGGTTGCTGTATTTGATTATGGGACTCCTTGTACCTGCTCCCCCTCCCTTGGCTTTAGCTTGCCCCCAGGGAAAGCACAGCAGCAGCAAACAGCAAGAAACTCCTAAGTGGGCAAGGCTGATATTAACTCCCAAGACAGATGAGAGGGATGAGAAGTTGCAAGTACAAAATTGCTGCTCAGACCTGCACATTTTCTCCCTAAGTCTAGTTAGGGACTGAAAGCATTACATCTAGTTTTGACTGCAAAGTTTGACCAAGCAGGAGCAAGGGAGGCCCCATTTATAAGTGAGAGTACAGCATGAGTCTGCAAGGCTTACCTGCAGGAAAAATGGTAAGAGAACTCTTTCCTTGTATTTTTAAGCAAAGGAAGCAGCCTGTAAAGTACACCCACTCCCATGCCCACAGTAGGTCTACGGCCAGAAAAGATGAGCTAACTCTCTCTACACCCCTGTCTTGAGATCTTTCTGGGAAACTCTCCCAACTACCTTCTGAGTTAGCGAGCAAGCCCATCCAAAAAACCACTCTGCCCTCTCAAAGCACACCAGGCTACCAGGGCTTCCCATTTAAGGCCAGCCCTGATGCACTGCAGGTGCTGCCCACAGCTGGTGGATCACTGGAGCTCCTTAGCATGGCCAGAGGGAGCAGCAGCTGCCAGCCCTGGGTTTCAGAGGGCAGTGGTGCTCCAGCTGGGTGGCAGTGAGCGGAAAGATCTGCTTGGATGGATTAACCAGGCTTGCAAAGGTCTTTTTCCAGGCCAGAGTATGGGGGGAAGAGGATGGACTGAGAGCATCACAGTGTGCTTCCCTCTGCTAAGCTGGGATTTGTATCTAGCTCATTGAGGATAATTAGATGATCACCATCAGATGGGTAAGCTGAGCTCTCACTTTCTGCACCATCCCTCTAAGAGAAGAGCATATTACTCCTGTTTTTCACCAGCCTGAACCAGCAATTGTCTCTTTGAGCTGTGATGCTGTACCTATATAATTAAGGCTGTCAGTCAAACTCAGACACCTAAACACACAAGCTCCATGGCTTACGAGGATTGATCACAGGACTTTATTGCTTGGCAGTCAAAGCAGCACTTTGCAGGCTCTCTTTGGAGGAACAAACTGTGGGGTTGTGAGAAGCAAGCGTCCCTGGGAAAGCAGTTAGGTGCCTCCAGTGTTTACTGTATATACTAGCTTTGTCCATGGGTCCTGGTCACTGTTTCTGGTTCAGAACCTGCTTCTGGGGCTCAGGTTATGGGTGGGACCTGCCTATGCTGGCAGGGAGTTTGAGTGCTTATCTACTGCCTTCGCTGGTTGGAGCAAAACAGTGAGAGAAGGGCTTGAACCCAAAGCAGCCGCTCTCCTCCATGCACAGGCATCTTGTGGGTTAGCAGATAGAGCATGGTGGGGGACCAATGCTGTGGGGATGGAGGAATGGCATTGGGAGCTCTAGGCTTGTGGGACAGGCACTCAGCCTTCCTGTCTCTGCAAAGTGCCAGGAGAAGTTTTATCAGCCCTGTTTTTGTCTGGTGTTGTCTCCACTGTTTTGCAGGATGTGCATGGAGACAGCATGAATGCCAAATCTATAGCGGGGAGACTCTTATTTGCCTTCTTCCAGTGGAAAAAGCTGGTGATCTAGCTCTGTGTAGGTAAGAAGATCTCAATGCATGCGGAGCCCTGCTCTCTCTGAGCCAGCACTCACCGCTGTGTCCCCCCTCCTTAGGGTCTTGTTGAGCTGGGGCTGTACAGGAGAGGACCCTCCTGGCCACTGATGTCTTCACTGGAGAGACCCCAAAAATGGGAAGTGACAGAAAAGGGGAGGGAGGAGATGTGTTTCCATAAATCAGACACATGCAGCCCTAAGTGTTCCCACAGACTGAGGTGGGGAAGACTTACACATGCTCCCAACACATGGGCATTAGCAATGGGAGCACAGGCCCTGGACACGGTGTCCCCTCTCAGCTGCATATTGATTGTGCCAGCAGTTGTGTTTCCAAAACGGAGCCCCCTTCTGCAAATGGCCCCGCCACATGCAGCTCTTCTCTGCACAGGCTTTGCACTTGTGTTTGTCACTAGTAAAGCTGGCCTTCTCTAGAAGGGCTTTAACTGTGCCTGTTTTGTCTGTATTTTTAGAAAATCAAGTCATCTTAGATGTCTTTGGGGGTGTGGAGAGTAGAAAAGCATCTAAAAGGTGATTTGTTTCCCAAAGTGTAAAAATCTTTTTGTTGTTTTGCACAATTGTAAAGTGAATTTTCCCCTATGCCCACCCAATATGCTGCCTCTCCAGCAAGGGCAAATGAGGAATAACTTCTTTCAAAAGTGTTAATATTTGCAAAGACCCATGTAAGATCTGTATCCTGTGCGATACGTGTGCACAGGTCTGTGGGAGGCTAGAGCAGGGTTAATGTGCTTCTGAGAAACACAAATTAAATTCCTGTGTGTGGGGGGGAGGTCTAGCAGCCACCCTCTGATAAATGCTGCTGTGATCTTTGCAGGATTAGGGTCCAGAGGTGGGTGTTTACCTGTGCTGTGTGTATGTGTGTAGCAGCCCAGAAGTAATCAGCTGATGAAAGCCTCTGGGCTGTGTACGTAGGAGGTCCAGGAGAGACCCACTGACACAGTACCTGTGCAAGCGTATGTAACTGCTTGTGATCTCCCTCCAAGAGTAAAAGAAACCCAATCCTAATTTCATACCATAGTTGAAAGGCTGGTTGTTTGTCACAGGAAAATTCACTGCTGCTTAATGACCAAGATGTGACCAGTGTCATTGTATTTAGATGGGTGCAAATGATGGAGGACTTTTTCCCTTCTGCATCTGCAGTCCCAAATTCACCTGTGTGGATGGAGCAGGGCACTCGGGGTGAGCTGAGCTCATGCTGTGAAGCAGCACAGCACCTTGATAAAGGTGAAGAGCCACTCAGACAAGCTGTCATCCATGTTACAGAACTGCTTTTGGCTAACCTTTTTTCTGGTGTGAACCCCTTGACTTCAGCCTGGGAAGCAGCCCTGGTCAGGACTGGAGGTTTTCTTCTGCCTGTACATTTCTTATTGCTGTTAGCCTTTGCTGTTCTCAGCAAATGCTTTTGTCCTTGGGGCTTTGTACCCAAGAACCGCGGTGTGGGTTGCAGCTGCATCCTACCGCCTGTCTGTGGGATAATGGATCACTTTGTGCAACAGGGGCTGTTTGATGGCCTTCATGGTCCTCTGTCCCCTGTGACATCCTGAGGAGCAGGCAGCTGACAGTTATGGAGATGAAAGGACCAAGGGAGCCCATGCTGTCGATGTGGGACTCCACAGCTCACCCCAGCAGCAGGCACGGCCGGGGGGGCTGCGGGTTCCAGGGAAGGGGAGCCAGGCTTTGGAGCCAGGCCAATCCCACGGAGAGCATGTAGAGTGAGCGAGGGCTTGCCAGGCTCAGGGAGTGCTGCGGTCAATCCTCTCCCCTCTCTGCACTGTCACCGTGTCATTTTAGAGATTGATGTGAGTGATTGCTGGAGTGCTGTGAGGCTTGAGCTTGCAAGCAAATGTGCTTAGCTGCTGGGGAAAAGGATGCTGCATTTACTAGGGTTCATGACCAGAAGCCCCCGTTTAATTTTGTTTTAGCAAGGGGCTAACTCAAATACAACCACTTGGAGGCTCCAAACTCTGAAACAGGGTCTGTTCGTCTGCAGGTCTAATGGCTGCAGGGGCTCGGGAGATGCTGTCACGGGGGAGAGGTCCTGTGGGCTGCACAGTGGGGTGGTCCTGGCTGCGGTGCTGCGGCCGTGCAGCTGCTGTGCCTGTGTCAGCCTCTCCGTTGCCTTCTGCAGGTCTGTGCCTGCAGAGCCTGTACTACTCTGTGGCGAACTCACATGAAAGTCCCATTGCCAAAGTTACCTTTTCTTCTTCCCTTTTCTGACCTCAGTACTACTGCGGTCTGGGTTAAAGGTGGGGCACAACTCATTATTGTGGAAAGAAGAGGCAACAACCCTCCCAGGATAACACCTGGGTGAGAAACAGCTCACCCAGTAACGTGATTCCCTGGGGACTTGGAGGACTGTGTTCTGCCTGGCAGTGACTTGAGGGCAGGGCAGACAGAAAAGTAGCAGGATGAAGCAGCATCGGTGAGCCTGGAGATGCCTTAGCTAGACTGCAGTAAAGATTCCCTGGGGCTGATGGTCACTTCCAGAATGCCTTGTAGACATCTCACAGTGCTGTTCATTGCCTGTCTCTATCTGGAGGAATGAATGAGGCTTACCCGAGGCCAATGATTTTCTAAAACTCAAGCTGTGTTCAAGGTCCTGAACAGCTTGGCATAACTTTGGCTTTAGCTCTCCATCTGTTTCTATCTAAATTCCTCTGTGTAAAGGAGTCCTTTATGTGCTTGAGGGGAGGTGGCTGGGGCTGGCTGTTCATGGGACTGAAGTGGTCAGGAGCTGGGAGACAAGACAACATGGTCATGAGCTCAAAATCCTATGTTAGTGGACCTCTTTAAGAGACCTCCTGAACTATCACTGATTCTCAGGCACAATCTGAAAGCCTTTAGGAAGCTAGTAGGAAATGAACCTAGTTTCTTTCATTGGAGGCATCTTGGTGCTTGCCAGAGATGCTTTGTGTGGAGAATGCCTTTTCTTGGAAGGTTTGCTAGTCATGTCTCATTTGTTTGGGGAATTTTGTTGAGAGATGAATCAGTGTCTCAGTGGCTGCTGATCGGTGGAGACTGGCAGCCTGGGGTTTATGTGCAGATATGCAGGAAGGGAAATAGAGCTAAGTTCAGCTAATTGTTGCACAATGGCATCTTGACACCACTACAAGTGAGTGAGCAGGCCAGCAGAGTGATGCGATACAGATGCGTGTGTAAAATGTCCTCTGAAGGACAATCAGAGAGGAAAAGATGCACTGTTGGACTGATCAATGTGCAGCAAGGCTTTGTCATGGGTGTCATGAGTTTTGTTATGAAATGAATGAATAAATCAAATTGGAAACTGTGGTGGGTTGACTGTGGCTGGATGCCAGTTGCCCACCAAAGCCGCTCTATCACTCCCCCTCCTCAGGTGGACAGGGGAGAGAAAATATAACAAAAAGCTTGTGGGTTGAGATAAGGACAGCGAGATATCACTCACCAGTTACCATCATGGGCAAAACAGACTCGACTTGGGGAAATTAGTTTAATTTATTACCAATCAGATCAGAGCAGGATAATCAGAAATAAACCCAAATCTTAAAACCACCTTTCCCCCACCCCTCCCTTCTTCCCAGGCTTAACTTCACTCCCGATTTCTCTACCTCCTCCACCCCAGCACAGGGGACGGGGAATGGGGCTTGGGGTCAGGTCATCACATGTTGTCTCTGCCGCTCCTTCCTCCTCAGGGGGAGGACTCTTCACTGTTCCCCTGCTCCAGGGTGGGGTCCCTCCCACAGGAGACAGTTCTCCACGAACTTCTCCAATGTGAGTCCTTCCCACGGGCTGCAGTTCTTCATGAACTGCTCCAGCGTGGGTCCCTTCCATGGGCTGCAGTCCTTCAGGCACAGACTGCTCCAGTGTGGGTCCCCCGCAGGGTCACAAGTCCTGCCAGCAAACCTGCTCCAGCCTGGGCTTCTCTCTCCACGGGGCCACAGGTCCTGCCAGGAGCCTTCTCCAGCACAGGCTTCCCACGGGGTCACGGCCTCCTTCGGGCATCCACCTGTTCCAGCGTGGGGTCCTCCACAGGCTGCAGGTGGAGATCTGCTCCACCATGGACCTCCCTGGGCTGCAGGGGGACAGCCTGCCTCAACATGGTCTTCCCCACGGGCTGCAGAGGAATCTCCGCTGTGGCGCCTGGAGCATCTCCTCCCCCACCTTCCTCGCTGACCTGGGGGTCTGCAGGGTTGTTTCTCCCACATGTTCTCACTCCTCTCTTCTACTGCAGTTCCTGTTGCACAGCAACTTTTTCCCCTTCTTTAATATGTTATCCCAGAGGTGCTACCACTGTCACTGATGGGCTCGGCCTTGGCCAGTGGCGGGTCCAACTTGGAGCCATCGGACATAGGGGAAGCTTCTAGCAGCTTCTCATAGACCCAGCCCTGTAGCCCCCTGCTACCGAACCTTGCCACACAAACCCAATACAGAAATGTAACTGGAAATCTGCCCCCTCTCTTCTGGATAAACAATGAAAGGATGAATCAACGTTCCCCAAATGTGTACCAAGAGGAACGACTGAAAAGGGAGATGAACTGGGGGGCCAGAACTGGAGGGAAATGAGATTTTGCTGTCACTGCTGCTGAGGAGGTGGATTAGAAACAGCAGTAAAGACTATTTTTAAAAGGTGTGGGTCATTCCTGGGAAGTACTTCAGGATAGCTCAGTAGCTTTCCAAAGCCCTTCATTATGCAGCCTGCTTCAGCTGCCCTAGTCCTTGTGTCTGATACTGCTATGGCTGCTCCCCTCATCCCTAAACTTCTGCCTTTCTGAGTCTCTCTTGGTAGGTTTGGATCTCACTGGAAGCCTTTCCTGACCAGCAAATCCTTATACTCGCTCATGGGCAGACCTTTGAGGAGAGACCTTGAAAAAGTTCTGTGGTTCCATAAACTGCCTTTCAGGCTGCAGAGCTCAGGTATTGCAACGCCCTTCCCTCAGTGTTGTTGTGTCTTGAACAGACACTGTGCAGCCAGAGACCCTCCCCCTTACGGGGCAGCCCTGAGTGCTGCAGAGGAGATGGAAATACAGCTGGGCATCAGAGTGCACTGGGGGAAATCGGACTGACTGTGTGACATACCTTTGAGAAAAGGTCATAGGCCATGACAGTGGTGATAGAGGAAGAGAGCAGTGCTTTAACTCCAGGCTCTAGCTGTGCCATGAGGGATGAAAAGGGGAAAGCTGACAGCAATGCTTTTGTGGATGGAGCAGGAACCATTGCGGAAGTTACCAAATGCCAACAGAGAGAAGACACTGAGTGGGTCAGTGCCTTTTGCCTTTTTCAGTGTGAGGTACTACAGACCAGCTTTGGCTGCTGGTAGCGCTGGTCATAAGGTGCATGCCTTTTATGTGGAAAAACGCCTCAGTTTGGACAGGGTTGATCAGATGGATGTGACAAGAGTGGTGTCTGAGCAGGCTGTCCCATGTAAAGTGTCCTGGCACTTTATGAAAAGATGAAACCTATCTCTTTAGAGCAGAAGAGAAAGGAGAGTTGTCTCCTTTTGGGGCCACATTTCTTCCCTGAAGACAACTCTTTGACTTCTCCTCTTGCAGTTCTCTCTGCTTTTACCACATTGCAGTTTCTTCCACAGCAGGAGTTGCCTGGATCCTTTGTCTGGTATGAGGGTGGCCTGGAGATGGGTGTTGGGCAAGCAGGTGTGTGAGGGAAATGATAGTTGGGTTGAGAGCCCTGGTTTCTGCAGCAACTTGAAGTTCTCTCTTAGTGTTCAACTTCACAGCCCTTTCTGCCTCTCACTCCTGTCGCTGTTCATCTCCTCTCTCAGTAGGTTTCTCTTTCTCTCCCTTTTAAACATGTCCTTTCAAGCAGCTTTCATACTGATGAACTTAAGCTGCTAGATCACAGCTCCCTCCCTTTAACTTCTGTCATACCCTGATCTCTGTTCTCAGTATTGCCCCATCCCATCTATTTTCTCTTGCTCTAACTCCATCCCAAGTGTGACAGTCCAAGGCTTGGAAAGTTGGATGCCTCCCTCAGTTCTGCCTGCCCACATTCAGGGAGAGCAGAAAGCAAAGTAGACTGTGGCAGCTGTTGTCAAAAGCTTTCATTTGGCTCCTTCTTTCCTCTAATTCATTAGAGGAATTATTCTATGGCCTCTCATTCTTCTTCTCTATAATACATTGCATGCCCTAAGCAAAGGTTCACCCTCCTAATTACCAGCCTGCTGGGTATCCACACTTGACTTTCTCTCCATTTCTTTATCGTCTTGTATTCTCTGGCTAACTAGAGATCCCTCACAATTTTACTGGTATGTTGATGGCACTGCATTGCCTTATGGTCACTAAGATAAGACCCATCTGTCCAGGATACAGCTGGAGTCTTAGTAGTCAGGGCTTTGCTGATTTGATGCCATCCCAGGAGTTACCTTGGAACATCAAAAAGGTCCTCAAGGGATGCTGATCTAACCTGGTGTAAACACTTGTCACTTAAACTCTTGCGATCTATTCTTTTGCCAGCTTATGGTGCCAAAGGTGCATTGTGGTTGGCTCCATCCATGGCCAACGCTTTGGGAAAATGATTGACGCTTACCACGTTATCATCAGGTACTGAATCCTGACTAAAGCCTTAATGATTAATCAGCGACACAGGAATGATAATGGACATGTGACTTTCTTGCCTGGCAAACATAACATCTAGGATACATCAGCTCAGGTAATCAAATAACTTTCTTGCGGTTCAGGGCCAAGCACAGGCACTGCAGGAGCCTGAATTTGTACCACTCATTCACAGATGTTGTACTGGGGAGCTGGATAGCCATCTCCAGCTCAGTGGAGTGGCAGGCAATCCCAGTGTTACAGGACTACATGCATTTTTACTCTGACTTGAGAAAGTAATTTAATTTCTCTGTGCCTCACTTCCCTATCTCAAAAATAGTGGTTGTCTGCCACTGCTGTCTGCCTTTTTATTACAAGGGAGGAACTATTGGTGTGTCTGTGAGGCACCCCATACCAGGGAAGCAGGCTGCCGGGTTGGGCCATAATGTGTGTCAGTGCCCTCAAGTGAGTTCACAGGAGCCAGTGATGTATCTGGCAGCACCCAGCTGCCTCCATGGTTGGGAACAAGTGATACTGAAACTGGACAAATTCTGGCTTTGATTCTCAGATTAAATGATGCTCCAGTAAAAGAGCACAAGAAAGATGTGGGCGAGAGAACCAGCACTTGTCTCTTTTTTCCCTGAATCAGCTCTGCCCAACACTCTGGAAAACAACAGTGATGATGAACTGATGGTATTTGTCCCATTCAAGCCCTTGGATTTCTCCTGGCTGATGGAAGTATTGCTGAAAACAAGGAAAAAGTGAGATGTCTTTAATGAGGGAAGCTTGAAACCAGGTTATTTGTAGTGATATATTCTATAGCTCTAATAATCATGTATCTTTCAAATATTTACTGAGCTGCATAATGCATTTGAGACCTTATTTTTCACTAATTAGAAAGACCCCAGTCTCAGCCACATTGGAGACAGGTGTATGGGAATAAGTGGAAAAGACCAGGAGATCCTTTGTTCCTCTGAACACCCCTGAGTCCTTCTGAGCACCCAGCCAGAGCAGTAGACCACAGCTAACTCAGGGATCTTTATCATGGCACTGTCTGGTGTGCGTGGGCTTGCCTCAAGTATCTCTCTGCCTTTCTTCTACAGATGAAGGTGGGGTTTTGGTACACCAGCCCCTCTGGGAGTACAATGGGAACATCTCTCAGCTCCATACTCTCAACCCATATGTCACCTATGAAGCGATGTACAAACTGCTGCAGCTGAACACATCAAGTAGGGTATGATGCTGCACTGGAGAGCAGACAGATAAGTGTCAGTGTTCTGTGTCTTCCCTTATACCTTACTGCTTCAGTGCCCTACAAGGGGAAGGAAAAACTTTTCATTAGATTAGCTAGTTCCTTCCCCTAGTAAATGGAGTCTTTTTCTATAACATGGTGCTTCAGGTTTGGAGCCCTGCTCCTACCCAGTAAAGGAAGACTTTTCCCCACCCGTCATAGCACTGCAGCATAATTCTTATTCCAGTCTGCCCCATCATCCCTTGCCATTTTGCATTCAAGTCCTTTTTTACAGTTACTTCTGTCCATAGTTCTAGACTTCAGAAAACCTGGTTCTCTAGTGACAAGCAGCTGTCCCATATAAGCCCTTTCATACGTGTTCCTGTGCTTTCCCTGTCTGAAGACCATTACTTATAATTACCTAGCATAAAATGGGAGGAATTTTGTTTGGCATTCCTTAAAACACTCTGTTCTCACAGATCTCTGGCCTGAGGCTGGCTGTTATGCCCACTGCTTCTGGAGTGCAGTTTTCCCCTTCACTGCATGATGGAGGATTATTTCATTAATGAATCTAATGATACTTTGTCTTTGGTCCTGACGATCTTTGTGATGGTGCTGTGCAATCTTTAATTAACTTTAAGCCTGCCAGGCACTACTAGGATGTTTATAATTTGCAACAAATGCAGGAGAAGCTTGAAGGCCTGGTGTGGTAAAATAACATTGTCCAAGGTCATGCACTGACTCTTGGCTGGGGGTGAGATTAGATGCCAAGTCTCCTGACTGCTGAAGCAATGCTGTAAAAAAAGTACATTTCCCTGCTAAAATGTTTGGAAAGTGCAAAGTGGGACAATCCAGGGGAGGAGTGCAAAGTGCTCGGTTAGGCTTGGGGACCAGAGAGCATGTTCAGCTGCTCATGAGCATGGTGGCTGTGCTGCTCCATCACAAGGCTTTTAAGGCAGCGTTTGAGTTTGTACTTGGCCGTGTTAGTTTTACGTGAGCAGAAGGCAGTTTTGTAGCACAGAGGCCAAGGACAGGAATTTAATGTGTGGATTAAAAGAGAGGTATCACACGAAGGCTGCCAGCAGGGAATACACACAAAGAGGTACATGGAAAAGAAAGAAATGCAAAGACCTTGTATAGGCTCTGTCATGGATGTGGATTTGTTAAAAAGTGTGCTGATTTCTTCCATTCAAAGCTTTTTGATTTCCATGGAGCTCTATGTTTTATCAACCCACAGGTGGTATGTTCATGAGCCCTCATCTTCTGCAGCACCTTTTCAAAAGATGCTCCTTGTCTGAGTTTTGACAGTGCTGTCCATGCACCTGTCCTGTTTCATTTACATATTTTTTGCTATATTGACTGTGGAAGAAGCTACTGGTCCCAGCTGCAAAGGTGTTGCTCGTGTCAGTAGTGTGAAAGTATGAGTTTGAAATCCTAAACAGATGTTCTTTCTTTTCCCTTCCCAGAGATATGCCCACCACAGGAATCACTGCTTTGAACTTAGCCCTCCATATGTGCCAAGAGGTCAATATTGCAGGCTTTGGATACCCTTGCAACCATGACAATACTACACCAATACATTATTACAATATGGATCGCTCACTGAAAAAAGAGGTAGAAAATGCCTCCCCTTCAAACTAAGGTCTTCTCCGTAGAGGAACCGACTGGTCAAAGCTGGGAGTCAAGCAGCTGAGAGGTCTGGTAGCTATCGCTGGTGTTACCCATGGAAATTCCTTCTGGGACATGCCAGGGGAATGTGTTGGGACATGCTTTGTTCTCAGGGAGCAGCTTGGGCACAGATGTTGTCACCTTCAGGGTGCCTTTCATCTGTCCTAGTTTGGTGATGAGGGTCCTGTGCAGTGGAAGTCCTGCAAGGGGACTGCAGGCAAAGTTGGGTTGAGCAGGATCCAGTGCATTTTGGGCAGTATGAGGGGCACTGTAAGGAATAATCTATAACTTTGCCTCTTGTCTCTGAAGCTCTGTCAGCACAATATCGCTGCTGAGAGGAGCTGGCTGCTGGAAATGATCGAGTGGGGGATGACTGCTGACATAGCCAGCCCTTCCTTCCAGGCCCAGACTGCAGAGAGAGGGCTGTGCTGCTTGCTGTCTCCTTCTGACACCACTGATGATCCCAGCTGGGCTTCGCCCTTGTTCCAGGTTGTTTTGAGCAGGTCACAGTTTGTCCTGTCACATGCGGGGTGGGAGATGAATCCCTGACATTCAGAGCACTTGCCCTTTCCTCCATTGGCCTCTGCTTTCCACCACTGACTGTTGTGGTGGAGGGTGGTGTTGCACAACCCTTCTACCCTGGGTAATCCCCTCCTGTTCTGGAAAAAGCCATCCTGTGCTCATAAGTTACTTGTGAAAAGCACCAAACTGAGATGATAAGCTGGTCCTCAGTCCCGGAGAAAGGGAGGGGGTGAGTGAGTGATACCTGCCATGGGATTTCAAACTCCTTCCTAAGCAGATTGGAGTGAGAGGGAGTCATACCCATCACTTTGGAAAAGGGCCAGGTTGACCACTCAGAGATTTCAGTGTCTTGCTAATTGTTGGGAAACATTAATGTCTGCAGGAAACAAGAAACATTTCTTTTATTGTTCTGTTTGTGAATAAATGCACTGCTGATTTCAGGGAGTTGGCACTGTCTTATAAGAGGGGGATTTCTGGCCAGGACAGGTGAGAATTACCTTAGCATCACCTCCAAGATCTTCTCAGGGCTTTATGGCCCCATGTAATCCCCTCTTTTTTTTTTCTTTTTTTTTTTCTTCCTCAGCATGCTGTCTGGAGCTTTCCATGTCTCTTCCAGCTCATTCTAAGTATGGAGCCACCCTGCCAAGTCTACTTTGTGTGCTGAAGACCTTCCACATTTAAGAAGCCACCTTAAACCAAGACTTGTCTGTGGCTGACTCATGTCCATAGGGCACCTCTGGGGCCACATCTTCCCATCCTCTACCACTTCCTTCCAGGATGCAGCTATGTCGTACTTCCCCTTCTTTACTTCCCTCGTTGATACTTTCTTCCTGGCCTGTTATCATCATGGGTTCACCTCTGCTGCCTCACCAAAGTGCTGCCTCTACAAGCAGAAAGAACCTACAGTGATGAAGTTACAAGCTGATGGCTATGCTGGTACGACCACTTTGCTGCAACCTCTTCAGCCAGGCGCTCTTTGGGAAGAAGGCTCCTTCTGCACAGCTATTAGAGGGCAAACTCTTAACAGTGGGGTTGGCTTAACTTACATCAGGTTGCACGTGTCTTACAGCAGCAGCATTTGGGGTGTGGGAGCATTAGTACAGTACCCATATAACTACTAACTATTTCCATGGGAGGTGAAACTTCTGCTTTCCCTCCCATTTCCTTCCTCCGTCCTCTTCACTGTGGCCAGGCTTTCAGGGGACTTCCTGTGCTATTGGTGTCACTCCTTTTCCTGGGTAACTTCTCCTCTAGTATCTCAGCCCTGCCTCCTGGAAGCTTTCTGTAACACCCTGTTTCTCATGTTCTGCAAATTGTTAATGCCCTTCACGTTGCTCCTACTGCTATTCCCTTTTGGCCAGCCTGGTTCCTCCTCCATTAGAGCTGAAATGTTTTTTTCCTGATTGGTGCATGCAACTCATGGCCAAAGAAATGCTGACAAAACTCCACCAAAGCTGCCTTGCCCTGGGAGTCTGGTGGAAGAACTGGAGGCCCTGGTCCAGCTTATTCTGAGAAGGGTCCCTTGAAGGCTGAAAAGGGATGACCTAATCTTGCACATGCAAACAGAACTGAACTGAGCTTGGGACAAAAATGCTGTTTTAATAAATTACTCTTCATCAGCTAAACACTGGCTTCAGGTTTTAGTCTGTACACAAATAAGTCTTTACTCTCTAAATAACATGATAGCCACACAGGTTTTGCAGATTCCAAAAATACAGTGTTCCAAACGCAAGCAAATATGTGTTTGGATTTGGCTAAACCACTCTTTTTGAATTTATTGCTTTGTAAGTAATGGAAGTGGGCTCTCAACTATGTGGACAATTAATATTCTATGTAATTCTCCTGGTAGAGTAAAATGGCATAAAAATCATAATGTCTAAAAGCTGATGTATAAAGCATGCTATGAACTAACCCCAGGAGATGGTTAACATTTTCTCACTAGGTAACGCATATACAAGAACTTCACCACGGCTTGCAGGAGCTGTGTCTGCACTTTCTGCCGCAGTTGTTGCAACATTTTCCTGTCATGTAGTGTCAAGTCATGATAATGAAATCATAAACAAGAGGCTCAAGAGTCTTAGCGTTGGTCACTGCCTGTGGCAGTGCTCTCTGTACTTGCAGCAAGCATGTCTGCTACACAGCTTTTTGCTCTTATGTTTCGGAGCTGGCTGGTTTTCTCTCAAAGCAGGGTTCTGTAATCTCTCTAGGTAACCACAATTCATTAGAGCTACCTCTTGTTTCAAACTTTCCTAGAGTGTCAGAGCAATGTGGTAGGGGCTTAGCATTTAACCATGCATCGGTAGTGGCACTGAGTCCCCAGATCAACCTTTCTTGCATCCAGTTTAAAAAGTCTGAGATCTGCAGTCCTCCATGCCCTACACATCTTTTGTATTTGATAGTCTGAATAAATCCTTGCCCTACAGCAGACTCGTTATTATCAAGAGAACTGGGGGAAAGGAGGTGGAATATGCAGGATAACGCAAAGCCACAGTAATACAAAACATATGTAAATTAGGCTACAAGATACCATAATAAGGATGTAATGGAGGGGGAACGAAAAAGAAAATTAGTCCTATTGTTGCTTCAGTAGCAAAAGCTAGCTTTGGTCTGAGGTGGTAAATCCACCTTTCTTACGGTGGTGGAAAGGTAATTATACTCCTTCTAAGCACAGGGCATTTCATGCCAAGGCACTGTGAACATCCTCACATCGATGATGACTGTGAATCCCCGGCTTTGTGGCCAGCCGAGGGGCAACCATGGGTCATCTGAGGCAGAAGGGGAGGGAGCTGCTGGGCTGTTTGGTGCCAGCCTGTCTCTCTCCAGGGGTCAAGGGAGCTCCACCACCACTCACTGCCTGTCCACGAAAGCTTGGCAAGCAAGTCTGGATGCCTCCACCATCTGTGTGAAATCCTTCCAACCATTTAGATTAAACATTGACTTCAGTAAAATGTAGGGCTCCTAACTGACCTGACATAGTCCATATGGAGTAGCTGCCACAGATAGTGACTATCTTGACACTGATTAATCACTTCTTCTAGTTGTGTATTTGTCCCTGGTTACTTGACACAGTTCTTCCCTAATAGCTTTTGAATAGTTCTGGGGTATTCACATGACCTTGGCTTTGGGGAATACCCCATCTGATGACACTCATTACCTAATTCAATGTAGGCTTGGCTGCTTTTCATCAAACTAACTTGGACACTAGCTTTTGGGTTTTTTTTCTTTCACCTGTGTACACCAGTATCTGCCCTTTGCTGCAATGGGAAACACCTTAGCTATGCTGGATTCTCTTTGGTTTAGGTGGCACCATTTGCAATGGGCTGGGGCTTGGTCTGTGCTATATAGCATGTAGACACTGTCTTGATTCCACCTCCATGTCCTTACCTGTCACTTACAGTCACAGGCATGACAAGCATTCTGCATTACTGATGCTCCTTGCTTTGAAACTAGCAGCTAAATGATCTGTAACTAGAGTCAATCATTGCTCAGACAGACAGCAGCGAAGCTGTCTAACACCCCAAACTAAATGCAGAGTTTCTCTCTCAATCTGAATGTTGTTCTCTTCTTCAAAGGTACGAGATCCAGAAGCAAAGGCAATAGGTCTTCCAGGCTGATCTTCCATCAAGTGTGAGGTTATTACACCCACTTCGTATGGAGAAGCGTCACAAGTGAGAGTTAAAAGCATCAAGGCATTCTAGTAAGGACCTGTTCTGATGATACCAGTTTCTCAGCTCCTTCACCAGCCTTGGTGCAGGGTGCGTGTGGTTCAGCGCTGTCTCTCTCCAGTGTCTGCCAGGTCAGTCGGGTTGCTGTGTGAGGCGGTGACTCACCAGTTCCGGGAAGCAATGTGTTTGTGGAATTTGCAGCAAAAGGATCTTAAAGCAATTTTCAGATATCCTCCCCCCCCCCCCCCCCCCCATTTTTCCTTGTGATTTATAGAAATTGTTTTTCCCAGCAGAAAGGCTGGGAAAATTCAACATACTGTTAAATTTTTGAGACATTTCCTTTTGCTTTTCCTATGCACTCAGACAACTTTTTAGACTTGGACAGGTGACTGACTTGCTGAGTATAAGGACTGGCGATGTGTCAGCTGAACCTCAAGGACTTGGTAACTGTATACACATCCGAGCCTAGACCCCAGCTGCAATGTGACATGATTTAAACTTAATTCACCACAGGTGACTGCTAAGCCCAGTCATATTAGCTGATACCGTGCCAGTCAGGAAGGCAAATATGGCCAGTGCTGCAACCCATCTGAGAGCAATACTGGGTCAGCTGGTGTTGCCTGACAACATGCCTGAGCTTCTCAAGTACTTTGGGAAGTTCTTGAGGTCCTCCCCATCTCTAGCTCCACAAATACTTTGTTGTATAAGCGCCAGCATCTTAGGAATGATCTCTCCTGTCTGATCCATGACTCACAAACAAATAGTTGTTACAGATGGTCCTTTCAGTTAAAATAAGACCTGGTTTGTTTAGTCTTGAAATAATTCTTGCCATGCTTCTCAGCCTCCATTTGCAGATAGACTTGGCGAACTCCTTAGGATGACTACTGAGGAAAATATATCCTCTCTTCCAGGTAATAGCTGTTGACCCACATGTGATACCGGGTTAGCTGTGACCTTGAAATCACCTTAGATATGGACAGCCCTCTGCGTTTTCATGGCGATCACCAGTTGTCTCATCCAAGAGTTTAGCTAACTTTTCTTTTTGGCTGGAGTTTACAAATTATTTTCTTTTAATATAAGCAAGGACATGATGTTTTGTCAGTCCAGCTACACTGTGGCCATCTTATGCTATGTAATACCTTGCTTCAGATCACAGAGGTTGAGTATTCGCTGTCTGCTGTTGTGTTACTTATAATAATGTTCAGGAGAACAAAGATTACTTGGGCCTGTGTTTTTAGAAACAGAGATTTTCTGTAACACCTCCTTTCTAAAAGATCTTTGATGATCCCACCAGTAAATTGCAGCATAGTGAATCACGTTTCATTTTAGATGTTATTCTTGTCACTTTAAAGGATTCCAAATAATACTTTTGTTTCTTGTGAACCGAAAGAGGCAATTACATAGACATTATGGCTTTCTACAGTCATTGCACATTGTTGCATGCAAGCTGAAGAATATGAAGTTAACCAGCATTGACTTTCTAAACTGGTGGCTGGATTTGATTTGCTAGCTTGCATGTTTTCTGCTTGTGCCCCATCCCCTGCAGTTTCTATATGATTTGTCCTTGAGCAAATTACTATGGTTATTGTGAAACTGTCCCTTATGTTAGAAGCAGCACATTCTTTGAATGTCCTTCAAGCCGTACTTTCCACTTGACCCCTGAGCATGGCTGTTGGACCGATTTTGTGATGCTCCCAAACTCTCCAGCATCTTCAGTGAGTCTCCATTGAAATGATAATTTCTGGAGCATACTTCAGGCTCATCTCAGCTTTAGATAAAAATTAAATGTGGATTGCTTCATTCTGCATATTGAATACTAAAAGATGCACTCATTTGTCCTCTCTGCAGACACATGATGCTCTGCCAATTTCCTTAATCCAGGCACAGAAGCAGTAGCAATTGTTTCCACTCAGTTTTGATTCCATCTGTAAAAGGAAATACCTGCAATCATGAGAGGCTTTTCAGAACAAGGATTTTGTAGAACTTGCCCAATTTCAACAAACTTTTTGTCTGCTGGCTTAATGGGCACTATCTGGCTGCACATCAGAGCATCAGTTTTAGTCTCCATTGTGCTGCCATATGTTTTTCATTGCAGAGATCATCTGTTATTTTAGGATTTCCCCATCTCTCAGTGGCCCTCTACTGACCTGCCAAAGAAGTCCAATCCACCTCCCGTCATATTTTAAACTTTTCTTTGTGAGTGGATTGCTCACTGGAATCATACTGCAGTTTATATTTAATATTAATTTTCACAGACTTTCATGAGCAGTCATTGCCTATTCCATCTACTTCTAGACTAGTATCCCACCCCCATCTCACATTTTTGCAGCCTCTCTGTCTATGTGGTGTTAATAATACCCAGCAACCCTATGGCTGGATCCCCAGTAACACTTCTTAGTTATCTACAGAAAGACAGGAGTAGATACATGAATGCACTACCATTTATCAGAGTAAATGAAGGCAGGGAGCTTTATTAGAAGGTTCACAGCTGATTTAAATTAATATTGCCAACTGTGAGGTTTTACAAAGCTTCTTCCAGAAACAATAGCTGTGTCTGCACCATAAATTAAGGACGGTATTGAGATGTACTCACTTTTGTAGCAAGGCATCAAACACAGATTCAGGCGTGACCAGGGCAGATAGCAGCTCTAAGCCCAGCTGGGGTGCCTGTGCCTCTCCCAGCTTGCTGCCCCCAGGAACCCACCCAAGAAAAGGGTAAGGAGGTGCATAAGGTCCTGGGCTCTGACTGCTCTATGAATCTCTAGTATTTACTCCTTGTGCCTGGCCATGTGCAGCTTGTTCCTGCAATAATTGTAATACTGAGCTCCAAACAGGTGGATAAAACCTACATGTGTGTTCATAAGAGGTCAGCCATAGGTAAACCTGTTGTTACTTGGCTCAGGAAAACATTTGCCACAGCTGAGTACTTCTCTACTACTTGCCAGTGTGGTGTAGCTGGGAGCATGGCAGGGGTACAAAGGCAGAGTCATTTGCTCTATCCAGTGCATTTGAATTATGGAATGTTAAGTATGACCTTCCAGAAATTGGACTCAGAATTTCCCAAAGTTTCCCTTTTTTTGCCAATTTGACCAGAGCTAATCTGAGGCAATCAAGTGACCCACTGATACAATCCATATTCCTCTTTGATTTCTAGTCCAAACTACACATCTCATTACTTCCTTTTTTCTTGTTTTTTAAGAAAGCTTTTTTTAAAAAAACAAAAAACAAAAAACAATTGCAAGAACAGCAATTCACTCAGAGCATGTCTAAAAACCAGGCAGCTACTGGTTTCACTTCCCTCCTTGGTCTCTGCAACTCTCAGCGACATGCAGTGAGAAGCAGGAGTGGTGAAACACAGTCCTTGGCATTTCAGAAGGTTTCTCACTCCAGGTCCTTGAGTGATACCCATGCTGCTTTCTCCTGCATGCCTGGCCCCCCTGAAGATGTCCAGGAGAGGATCTCTTGCCCTGTGGACTTTCATGGTGCTGCTGCAACTGGCTCTTGTCCCATCACAGCTGGCAGGCTACCGCCTCAATCCCTGTTTGGAGGTACGTGATCTCTAAATGAGCACAAAATCCTTCTGTTTCTCTGATGCAACTTTTCCCTCTGCTTGGGAGATTTGTGCATCAAGTCTGTTGTGTGTTAGTTGTCTTACAAAAGCCCATCTTTTTTCCAAGGCTGTTACCAAGGCAATTGAATCGTTTGAAGTAAATGCTGGTCTCAAAAACATCTAAGAACCAGAACCAGCAGCATGAACCATTTTTCTTGTTGGCTTTCTGTACCCCTGAGGTTACTGCAGTACAGTTAATCTAATAGATTATGTTTCCCTTGGAAGAGATCCAAGCCTTGTCTATAATTTCTGCAAAATACAGTATTTTTGCCTGATTTGTACTGTAGAATGATTTCACCAGTACCCCAACTACCTGGCACTAATCAACTGCCTTTTGCAAACTTTTGCCGACGATTATTATTTACAGAATAACTTCGTTTAGAACTGCCTGCTTATCTGCAGTGTAACAAAGCTGACAGCTGATCCTGGACAGAAAATGCATCCTTGTGTGTTTGTTTTGCTGGGTCTCACAAAGGTTGCTGCCAGTTCATCCATAGCCTCAAGGAACACTGTCCTGTAGTTTTGCACCTGCTTCAACCAGCAAGAAATGTAGCTCTTTCTGAAGAGTAGGATTGGTTCTATTAGAAGTGGGAAAAATGCTTAGGATATATAAGATTATTTCCTAAAACTCAGGGCAGCTCATTTAGAAATTAACTACAAGGTTAGTCATTCCACTCCTGCTTTCCTGACAGTGTAATTTTCTCGCACTTCATAAGAGCAGATGTTGACCATGATTGGATCTGCCACTCTTACAGGTCATCCCTAACAAAACTTTCAGATGCATGGGACTGAACGTCTCTGGAGTTCCTGCTGAAGTCCCAAATACCACCCAGAATTTGGATCTCAGTTTCAGCAATCTGAAATCACTGGGGTCAAATTATTTTTCATCAGTCCCTGAACTTCAGCTTCTGGATCTTACAAGGTATTGAGCTCTTTTATGTGGATACTGGTTAAACTTGTTCACCAGCTGGGCCACCATGGTTGCTTATTTTGGGGTCTGTTGGTCTTGGCTGTTCTTTTTTTTTTTTGCTTGTGACTTTATCCCTGTGTCTGTCTCTGCACATCCCCATGGTCAAGTGATGTACAGCTTTTACTTCAGTTCCAGAGTGCATACTCTCTGCACAGAGCTGGATCTGTCAGTCTGATCTTGTAGGTTGGGATGTGAGAAGGAGAAGGAATATGTTTTACTTCTCTCTGAACAAGAAAAATGTCAGACTTTTCACTGTTACAAAAACTCTGAAGTGGAACATCTTGGGTGAGCTGTTTTTCTAATCAGTTTAAAAAAAATAAAATGAAGGTACATTCATTTTCTAAAAGGCTGTTTTAAAATATCAACATATTCTCTTTTCCCTTCTCACATGTCTGGGGGAGGAGATGGGGGAGGCTTATTAGCAAATTTGAATTGATGTATAATTTCCATTGACTTGAGACAACAGTTTCTCTGGGTAAATTGTTTCACTGAAAAATGTCACTCAGTCCCATCACAGTTACAGCTCCAAAGTGGCTGAGTGGCAGAGCAGGTTTGCTGTAAGGCACTATCTGGAATATAAAACTAATTTTGCTTGAATTCATTGCCGAATGGATTTGGGTCTCAAATTCTGGATCTTCCTATATGAAACCATCTTTAGGTGGCCACCCTCTTTTTCCCCTCTTCCTCTCCTCCTTTAGAGCCAACATAGCCTGGGGTCTGTTCCCTCTCAGATATTATCAGCAAAACTGCTGACAGAGTTGTGAGCTTTGCCACTGCTGCATCATGCTGGTGCCAGTGGGACTGCCCCGAAGTGGCTGAGGTGCAGTCTGAAGGCTGTGAAGGTGCAAGGTGTAAGGGAGTGCTGTATCTGGTTGGCCCTGCCATCAATGATGGTTATTACAGTGTTACTTTGGCCTGAACAGAAAGCTAGAATTCTTCTTTCCTGCTGCCTGCGTGAATTTTTGCCCTTCACCATGGCTCAACATCTCTTGCTTTGCAATTGAACTTCAGATTTAGAGATGGAGAAGGAAGTGAGAGAAGGTCCTCTGCTGTGGAAGGGTTCCCTTTGCACATTCAGGGGTGCTGGCTCTGCCCAGCACAGTAAAGCCAAACGAACCCCCAATGTGAGGCTGAACCTGAGAATGTTGCACCAGCGCTTAGTGCTGTAGCATTAGTGAACATGAAAGGGACAGTGTTTCATGCGCATTTATTCTCTTTTCCTGGCCAACAGGTGCCAACTCCATACAATAGAAGATAACTCCTTTGAGGATCTTCATAAACTTTCCACCTTAATTTTAACTGCCAATCCCCTCCAGTACTGGGGGACAGCAGCCTTCTATGGCTTAACATCTCTGAAAAAACTAGTACTGGTGGAAACCAGCATAACCTCTCTGACTGACCTACCCATTGGACACTTGCATACCCTGCAGGAGCTGAATCTGGGCCACAACAACATTGTTTCATTGAAGCTTCCCAAGTATTTCACCAACCTGACCTCTCTCAGGCACCTGAGCTTTCTCTCTAACAAGATCACATATATCTCCAAAGGAGACCTTGATGCCCTGAGGGAAGCAAACAGGCTGAATCTCACACTGGTACTTTCCTTGAATAATATAAAATACATACAGCCAGGGTCCTTTGCAAAGATTCACCTTGGTGAGCTGGTTCTAAGGTCCTCTTTTGAGAACTTCAATGTGATGCACACTTCTCTTCAAGGCCTGACTGGTTTACAGGTCACCAGACTAATAGTTGGAGAATTCAGCAACAGTCAGAGACTGGTAGACTTTCAGAGCGGACTCTTGAGTGGACTGTGCCAGGTACAAATGCAAGAGTTTGTCTTAATCTGTTTCAGAGGATTTGAGAATAACACAGACACTCTTTTTAACTGCATAGGTAATGTCTCCAGTATTCGGTTGGTGGACCTCCAACTTGAAGAGGTGTCAGAGGTTCCTATGTTCTCTCAAGTGAAACAGCTGGAATGCAAGAAATGCAAGTTTAAGGAAGTGCCCGCCGTGAAGCTCTCTCTTTTCAAGGAGCTGAGAGTGCTTCGTATTACCAAGAGCAAACACCTCAATAGCTTCCAGCAGAAATTTGAGAGTCTGAGTAACCTGGAGGTCATAGATTTGAGTGAGAATCGCCTCACCTTCACTGGCTGCTGTTCCCCTCAGTTTCGCAAGTGTCCAAATTTGAAATACTTGAACCTAAGCTTCAATTCTGACATCAGTGTGACTGGAGATTTCACTAATGTAAAGGATTTGTTATATTTGGACCTTCAGCACACAAAGTTGTTCGGTCCTGGCTCCTACCCTGTCTTTCTATCCCTTCAGAAACTCATTTACCTTGATATTTCCTATACCAGAACTCTTGTTAAATCCCAGTGTACATTTTGTGGCTTGAACTCTTTGCAAGTGCTCAAGATGGCAGGCAACTCCTTTGAGAACAATAAATTGGCCAACAACTTCAAAAACCTAAGTCACCTCCACACCTTGGATATTTCAAGTTGCAAATTAGTACAGGTGGATCAAAGTACATTTGATGCCCTCTCTGAACTAAAAGAGCTAAACATCAGCAACAATAAGTTGCTGAGCTTTGATCCTGTAGTCTACAAGCCACTCCGAGCCCTCACAGCCCTGGATTTTAGCAACAACCAGCTGAGTGTTCTGTTGGAGTCAGCCCTGGAAATCCTGCCGGATAGTCTGGTCCAGTTAGATATCTCTCGAAACCTGTTTGAATGCTCTTGTGTATACTTGAACTTTCTGAAATGGATCAAGGAAAAGCAGGAGCTACTGCAGAACAAGGAGTTGATGATATGCCACACGCCTGCATCCATGAATAGTGTGAGCCTGTCTAGCTTTGATCTGTCGTCCTGCCATCTCAATGCAAGTACAGTGTCATTCTCAGTGATCACGTTGCTTGCTGCAGTGGTGTTCCTTTTCCTGATTTACAGGTACTACTTCCAGCTATATTACTCATTGGTGCTGCTCAGTGGGTGTAAACACTCTGCAGAAAGGGGTGACACCTATGATGCATTTGTTATCCACTCCAGCAAAGACCAAGAATGGGTGATAAAAGAGCTGGTTGAACCCTTAGAAGGAGGAACACCTCCCTTCCAGCTTTGTCTTTACTACAGGGATTTCCTACCAGGGATACCCATTGTCACCAATATCATCCAAGAAGGTTTTCTGAGTAGCAGGAATGTCATCGCGGTCATCTCTACTAACTTCCTGGAAAGTAAGTGGTGTAGCTTTGAGTTTGACATTGCCCAGTCCTGGCAGCTTGTTGAAGGAAAGGCTGGAATCATCATGATTGTACTAGAAGAAGTGAATAAGGCCTTGCTGAGGCAGAGGCTGGGGCTGTCCCGATACCTGAAGAGGAACACTTATCTCGAGTGGAAAAACAAGGAAATAAGTAGGCACATCTTCTGGAGGCAGCTGACAGGAGTCCTGCTAGAAGGCAAAAAATGGAATCACGAGGCAGTGAAGCTCATGTGAAGAGAAAGAGAGATCACTTCTCTCCTGTCTCCCATCCTGGCCGTGGCTGATGGCTGGTGCTCAGGAGTTGGTTCTTCTGTGGCTGTTCAGAGTTGGAGGAAGTGGATGGAAGCACTGTAAAAGCACTACAGAAATACCTGCCTTGCTGGTGACCCTTTCTCAAGGGAACTTGCAAGCTAAGGAGTGACAACAGCTAGAAGAGCTGCACATGCCTGAACTCCATGTTTGTCGGCAGCTATCAACCAAAGCTGGTCCAGCAATTCACACAGGTCTGGTGGGTTGGTGAACAGATGGACTGCTATTACTGTCATTTGTCTGCCTCTGAAACTGAATTTGCATCCTGGGACCATTTACCCAGTGGAACTTCAGGGTCCGTTGCTTTGAGTGGACCCCAGGATCTCCAAGGGAGAGCAAGGGTGCAAGATTCTTGGCTATAAAAATGGTGGGAACCAGAAACAAGATTTGGATCCTGAAAGTCTTGGGTCCGCCTCCTTAGGCACCATGACTCAGGGGAAAAACCCTACAGAGAGAAATGGGTTGCCCTGCAGCCATAAACCACCTGGCAGCTACTCAGTGAAGCTGAGCAGTTATGTTGTCAGTGTGGGGGGAGGTTGCCATTGGTGGGAAATTTCCCCAACATGTTTATTTCAGTTTTCTTTAGACCAAAACCAAATACCGAAACCCCCAAATATTTCCATCACCTGGAACTCTTATTTATATTCAGATTATATAGCATTTGAGAGAGTGGTTTGTGGTTTTCTTGTGGGATCCAAAAATCAGTGCTACCAGAAGAAGCCATAGAAATGCTTAACACCTTCAAAATCAAGGTATTTCTTTGCTCCAACTGCTTCTCATCACCCAATATTTCTGGATATACTGTGTGGGACTGACCTATATGAGCAAGATTGAGCCTGAGCAAACTGTTTTGATGTTTACAGCCAGCCAGTTCTAACATAAGCTTTTCCACTCTCTGGACTAGCCTTAATTCTGTTGGAAGGTGCTGTAGGAGCTTCCAGCCCAGGGGTTGAAATGGGCTTCAGATATGTTCAGACCTAGCAATGAGGCTGAGAGTCCCTCTTCCTTCCCCCCATCACGTTGTGGCGGCCTCTGGTCCTGGTAGACATCTCCACATGTGTGGTCAGCCTTTCCCAGGGTTCAGCTGCTAGGTTGAACAGGACGGTCACTGGACGGGAGAGTTCTGCCTTTGTTTCAATAAGAACGTGCCTGACATTTTGCAGGGAGAAGAGATAGACGAGAAAAGTCTGGGTTAGCTAAACTAAATGTATCCCAGCACTGCCCTGAATAAAGGGAAGGAAAGTCTAAATGCCACTGAATCGTATTACAGAGCACTCCATTGATGTGTCGAATATTGAATAGTGCTGGAGTATTGCTCTCTATTTATGAAAGGCTTTGGTTGGGATTAATCACTGAATTACTCTAGTTTTAAACTTGCAAATCCTTCTATAATCAATGACGTTCTACAGAGGTAAAACAGAAGCAATTGAGTGGTGAATCAGATCTGATATTTATTCAGAAGAAAGGGCCTGATCCATCTCACTTTTCTAAGCACCAGTCAGCGACATCTCCGTGGAAGCCAGTGATAAGTGAGATCAACATCAGACACTGTTTGAAAAAGAGGGAGAGCTAGTTCCAGGGCTTGCATTGGCAAAAGCTGAATCACAGTTCCCTCTTTATGTGTGGTGTCAGTAGTATATTGGGATAACACTACCAAAAAACCCCACAGCCCTCTCTACGTTTTTTTGTGACCCATGAGACGAAGCTTTAATAAAACTAAGCCCGATGCTGTGTTCACTTGCCCAGCATGTTTGTTTTGCATCTGCTAAGTACTGTTGCAGCAATTTCCAACGTGCGGTGCGTGCTTCTTACCTCTGCTGTGATTGACGGGTCCTGAGCGCTGCATCTTGCCAGCAGACCTGCCTCCTCACCCAGGGGCAGAGGCTGCTGGAGCTGGGGAGGGGGTGCACTAAACCAGGGCACAGCTCAAGGTTCCCTGGATTGAAGCCAAAGGAAAGCACGGACGACAAAGCAAATATTAGCCTGGATTTCAGCAGCTACAAGTTAAATTGGAAAACAAAAGAAGGAAAATTAAATGGGGTGGGAGTTCCTGCTCCTGAATTGAGCAGCACTGAAGCTGCATTTCTCCCTCACTCTTTCTCTCTGTGGCTCCTCTACAAAAAATTGTGCATATGTATTCTTGGCACAAAGCACAGAGTCCTATGATTCTTAATTGTAATTATAATAATGAGTTTCAGAAAGCCTGCAAGTGGTTCTGGGCATTATAATAAGGGGTTAGGACAGTATTGTTTAAAAAAGCGAGTGTTTGTTGAATATCAAAGCAATTTCAGGAGGGGAGCTGGGGTGATGCTGAGAGGAGGCTCCCAGCTGTACAATTTAAAAAGAAACCAGTCACTTGTTCTTCTCTTCCTATTCAGAGTCTCCACAGCAGTGATGGATACGTGAGTTGCCCCAGGCTTTCTTACTGCCCAAGAGAAAGCACAAAAACCATCATAGCTTCTGAAAGTGAGAGTGAGACGGTGCAGTGAGACAGAGACTGAAGGCTGGGGTGTTCAGAAAACAAGGGAATTTGGAAGAGGTTCATTCTCTGCAAGCCCCACAGTCACTGTCACTCCTGCTTCTCTCCATGCATTTAGAGATTTCACTTGGTCTCAGCGGTAGTTGGAACTTGGAAGACACAAGATGGTTTCATTTACTGTTGAAACCTTCAGCAACAGAACCAGGATTTTTTTTTTTTTTTTTTTTTTTCTGCGGGGCACAAGGAGGCTCAGGAGGAAAGGCTGGCTGGTGACATGAACACCTCTTGATGGGATCTGGGTGCCAGGTACAGCCATGTGCTGTAAATGTCCATCCGTGCAGCCAAGAGCTCTGCTGGGTGAGCAGCTCCCAGCCCTCTCCTCTGCACAGCCCAAGTGGTCATTCACCTGCGCTGGCAGTGCCCGTCTTCCATACTTTGTGGTTTATGAGTCTAGGGGGGGATGAGACTGTGTGAACAATTATATTTTCACCATTTACCCAGCAAAGAAGAAGTTGATTTGGTTTTGGAAGACACAGAACAACTTTCCCCAATACTAGAAATGGAGAAAATATTGTGGTTCAAACAGAAACATACACACATATTTGCCTTTGTTATAGAAAGCAAATTTCCAAAGGAAAACTGAACATTCTCTTCTCTTCTCTCCAAACATGTTGGCATGCATTATTGTTTGAAAGTGTTCACTGTGCAGCAGGTAGCTTTGATATTATTTACTCGTTTGGGTGAATAAATGAGCAGCCAACCAAACACCCATGCAGGTCTGCTTTCATCTCTCATGTAAATAGCTGAACATGTTCCAGTTATTAAAGCATCTATTTTACCCAGGTCATAAAACCAGATGGAGATGAAGCTCCAAAGGGCTGTTGCATCCAAGCTATTTCATTTCATTTGTAATGGGGATGTGCCCTGATTTCACTATGTGCTTAATTTGACCCATGCAAAATGCCAGTACAGATGAGGCTCTGGTCTTGCATTGCAGAGGGTGATGTCTCAGAGGCAGGCCATCATGATGTGCTGGCATCATCGCCAAGATGTGGTTTGCAGTGACAGCTCTGAACAGAGCAAGCCCTCATTAGCGTGATTGCATTTGTGGTCTCCACACTGTAGCTGAGACATTATGTAAAAGCTGAAAACTAGAGGCATTTGCATTGATGCCCGCCTGGATCTGGCTGGCTGCAGGAACAGCACTGCGTGAATGCTCCCTTGGCCTCCCCAAATATTAGCACAGACTTCCAGTGTCAGATAAAAAATCAACAAAACAAGAAAAAGCAGCTGGTTTCTCTGGACCGACTGATACTTGACAGGAACAGGTTGAAACTTTTCTGGAAGAGTGTTTGTCCTTTGGGAAATACTACTTTGTAGATGGTTTATGTAATTTAATGAGGTAGTGTAGTGAATCTATGGAACAGGAATTGTCATAGCAGGGTTTCTGGTTTGGTATTGCATGGGGTTGTAATCTTGGAACAGACATTTTGCATGGAAACAGTGATTTTTGTAATGTTTTGGAGGGATTGGAAAAAAGGATTTCAAATAAAAGTTAAATTGCTCCACAACATCATTTTAAAAAATGTTGGTTTAGGCTTATGCTGTTGTTTCTCAGAGTACCTTTTCATTTTGAAATTTCTTTCTATTTATATAATCCGACTAGCCTCCCAAAACAAAACCAAAGTGTAAAAATGTTTCCACCTACCCAAATTTAAAACACAAATTTTATTTTGTGGGAAAACTCGCAATTTTTCATTTTTGTACCATGCTGAAAAGTAGAACTTTTGACAAAATGGAAATTCCACTTCCATGACAGCTCTTACCCTGACCCTCTGAAAGTTAAACCTTCCCCTGGCTGTATCACACGTGTAGTTCGGGCAGTAAAAAAACACTGAAGAATCCCCAGAATGAATTTCGCTAAGTGCCTTTTGCAAAACATCTTGAGTAGTTGCAGTCAATCAATACGAACTGCCTGAGACTGAGAGCAATTGAACATGGTAGGAAAGAAGCAATTCCTTAACAAGTTGTTCTTTGCCATCGCAGCTCAGGCTGAGAATTGGGATAAATGACAGCAAAGCATGATTTGCAGAAGAAAAGCCCATCTGCCAGTAGCATTAACCTTCCCCAGCTTCAAGGTCATGTAGAGGACAAAGTCAATAATCTGCCAGCCTGGACCTCCCTGGGCTGCTGCGAGCACAGAGAGAGAAACATTGCATAGTTGAGGACAGCTCTGTTAAAAGCCTTGAAAAGCAAGAAAAAGGAATAAAAAGAATAGGAAAGAGATTGGTGCAGGGTCTCAGGAAAGTGGCCACAATTCAACAGCTGGGTAAATCTCAGCTGCTGGAGGTGCCTCAGTCCCAGGGTTTCCAGCACTAACAACCTAAAGCACCTCAAAGGCAGAAGTTTTGTGATGGGTCTATAAGTGCTACCTTTTTACATAATGGTGATAAAAAAATGTTTTGAAATCAGTACCTCTGGGAAGTTGCTTTTAAATCAGGTTTTTGCATACCGGTGCCTGTTCAGAGAGCAACTAAGGCAGCAGTGGTGTGTCTTCCATCACTCCTGAGAAGAGGGATGTGATTCTGCTCTGTTCAGCAAGTCCTGCTGGGGACACCCCAGATTCAGGACCTGTGAGGTTCTCTCCCCGGTGCTTCCTTGCTGGGAGAGCCTGGTTCACCCTCTCGAAACATCATCCTGAGGCATCCCGAATGAAAGCGGTGCTTTGCCTGTTCCTGTCCATGTCTTCACAGCAAGGGCAGTTCCCGGAGGCTGGCTCACACTGGGCCAGCATTCACTACTTGCAGTAATCCTCTTCCTACCTACGTGGAGGACAGGGACTGAGTCACCATTTAAATAAATTTAAATACAGATGAAACTCTGGCCTCGATGTCGGTTGTGTACGTGCCTTCATGTGTCCATTAGGGGAGCCTTAAACTCATTCTGCAATGCTGTCTGTGATCTCAGTCTGCAAAAAGTGTGATTTTAGCTATTACATTATTGCCACTGGATGCCCTATCAGAGAAGCATGACATCCCTTAACATTCCCATGCACTGCTTCCCCCAACAGCCTCCCCTTTTAGCAAATGAAAAGTCTGCACCTGAAAGCATGTCTGTATTTTCCAGCTGCCCAAATTACATCTTTGGGCCACTTCAGCTTTAGCAATGGTATTAATATGTCTTCTGTCCTTGCTGTACCCCGTGGCCCACACTCCAGAGCAGGTATTGCTTTAAGACCCAAGTCTGTGCAGGAAGGATGGAAATGAGCATCGTTATGGGTATCAGCCTGTTCTGCAGGTGACACGGTGGAGCCTGGCAGCCCTTGGGGCTCCAGCTGGGGCAGGTGACTGGAAGGAAAGCACTTCAGCATCTCTGTAGCCCTGCAAAGATGCTGAAGTGCTTTCCTTTCAGTCACCAGCCCCAGCTGGAGGGCAAAAGCAGCCCAGCCCAGATCTCCCTTTGTGCCTGCCAGGCTACCTGATATATAGAGGGAATGAACCAGTACATACAAAAAATCCTCCAGGTCACAATTTGTTTTTCTTCACTCTGCTTATAGTCATTCTCAATTACAGGACATGAGTTACAGGAGGAGAGACAGTCCCAAGGCAACAGACATCTGCTTGCCCTATCTAACCCATGTATCTAAGCTCCCCCATCAACAGCATGGACCCCTTTCCTCCTGGCCTGTCTGAGCCCCCCTCTCACACAGGGTCTCTGTGCTGTGAACTAACAGGCAAAGTGTGGGCTCCGCTTCCCAACAGGCTTTAGACACCCCGCAGCACCCTGCTGTACCCCTTCTTCGACAGCATCCTTTGCTGAACCGCAGCTGAGGTGGTGCACGAAGAGGAGCATTAAGGAGAGGGTTGAAAGGGTGATGCAAATAAAGCCTTGACCACCTCTACAAATTAGATGTATACAGGGAGAGGGTATATGGCACCCGCACTCCCCAAATCCTCCCACCAGAGCTGCTCAAAACACTCATTAGGGCGGTGGGGCAGATCCTCAGCTGAGGCAGAGGACCCCCCCTGCTCTAAGGGCTCGGGCCCCTATCCCTCCAGCCAGAGGATTTCTAACGCTGCCGGCAGCGCAGTGATAAGAGAACTGCAGCCTCCCCTGCCTGCAGCTCCTTCCTCCCTTATCGCCACATCTTGAGTACTATGCAAATAACAATGGGGTATTGTTAGGCAAAAGAGATTTAATTGCAGCCTACACTCCCAGAGAGGGTAAAATAGGCTTTTCTCCAGGTCTAATCTCCAGTCTTTATCTTTTCTTCTCCCCCTCTCTCATCCTTTCCCTCTTCTTAATGTTTCTCTTTTCTCTCTTTCAGCTCCCAGCCACCAGCGAGTGACCAACCCAAAATGTATGAAAGAAGGGAGGGGTGTCCTTTTTTTTTTTTTTTTTTACATTTTTGAACAGTCTTTAAATCCTTTGGAGTGTTGTGTCCCGCAAGAAGGATTAGCAGTAATTCCCCTGCCATCGCTTGCTTCCGACGCTCTGACAATTCATTCTCCTGAGATCCCCTAAACCCACTGCTGAATACATTAGCCAGAGGACACGGAGGGAGCTTGAGGAGACTGTTATCCCATGTCCCCCCTCCCTACAGCCTGGCCGTCCAGTTTAACACATCCACCAGAGGCCTCTGGGTGAGCACTTCTTCCCTTTACTAACCCAAATGAGACCCAAACTTGCCCAATGTGGCAGCGCTGGGATGCTCTGCAGTGGTTCACGTCCCATGCTGCGGGATTCGCAAGGCGATGCCTGAAAGTCAGTCTCCTTTCCTCCCTCATGGACTCTGTCTCAGTGATGGAACTAGTGCGAGCCTGTGCCCCCTCCCCTCCTCCTGGGATGCAATCCCTCTGTTTTCTTTTCCAAGCCGTGTAGTCTGCTGGGAAGGGCATGCTACCATCCCTGCCTGGCTTTGGATGCTGCTGAGCCCCCTTAGATGAGAAATGCTGCCTGTTGTCTTTGTCCTGCCTCGTTTTCTTTGTTGGTAAAATGGGGATCACAACCTGCACACTGTGATTTACTAGAGCGAAGCACTAAGAGGTAGATGGAGTCTAGATCAGAGCTCATGAAAACTGCACTTTCTGTTCCTGAACTCCATTTTCCCCATCTTGGGGTTTTGAAATCCTTCTCTACAGCTCTCCACCGTGCCAGCAAATGTGTGTCTGAAGTCGTATCCTTCCAACCCCTTTCCTATCACTGGTCCTGCTCGCAGTCACTTAAGTTTTGCTTTCTTTAAGGGAAATAAGTGCACTGACAGTAGCACAAGAAAAAAGCAGTATTTGGCCCCCAGGACCCTCTTTACAATTCTGCCTTAGCAGTAAAGCCCTCCCTGCTGATGTATTTCTTTCTGCCATCTCTTCACTGAAGGTGTAAATATTAAAATAAGCTGTAATAAGAAAACCCACAGTCTTCCCCCTCTCTGCTCCTCCTGAAACTGTGGGCCATATCTTTCTGACCTGCACAGAGTCGGCAAGTTTCAGTTCCCTGCCGCTTGCCCAACTCTAGCAGCCCATATCTTGCCCGGTGCTGAGCTGGGCCAGCCCTGCTCTACGCTCCTCTCAGTGCCCCGCTGAGGGCAGATGGGTGACAGGATTCACCCCTCAGCCTCAGACAGAAACTGCCTGAGCTGTGTTATTCAGAGCCCTGATGAAAATAAAAGGATGCCTGCCTGCTAAATAGTGCCATGGCTGGAAAGCAAGCCTCTGCTCTGACCGGGGGGATGCTGCGGGGGTCCCCTGTGTGCTGGGGATATGCCGTGTGCTGGGGAGATGCCCTCCTCGCATCCCTGGGACTGTGACGGGGAGAAAAGGATGACAAGATGCTGGACCCGGAGCCTAAGCCAAACCTGGGGATTTGCTTGCCCTCCTTGATAGCTGCTCCTCTTGGAAAAAAGGGAATGTTTTCTAAAGAGCCTCATGAAAGCAAAGTATATCATGATTTCAGTGTGAGCAGACAGCAAGTGAGATAGGAGCATCCCCTTAGATTTGCCTGCCGGAGGTTATTTACCTCAGGAAGCTGCTGAATAAAAGATACAAAAATACAGCAGAAAGTAGTATTATTTGCTCCTTTCAAAGCATGATGGGAGGGAGAAAAACATTATAAGGGGTATCTTTGAGTCTTGCCAGCCTGGATTTGTCAGGGCAGAGTTTTCACGGAGCACTCTCTGGGTGACCCAGTTTCTGAGACACAGGCACAGACACACACACGTTCACACACACACACTCCGAGCCGCAATCCACAACTTTAATAACTGTGTGACATACAAAGGAGATTTTGATGCAAAGTGGAGCTGACAGAGAATTGGAAGGAAATATCTGGGTTTTTTGCCCCCCCCCCCCTCTTTTTTTTTTGCCATCCAGTGCCACACCAGGATTACAGTCAAGGTGGTTTCAACCTTCAGCGAGGACTGATGTTATTGTGGGTTCTGCTTTTAATGACATTTAACAAGAAGCAGTAGCTCAGGGGTAGGGGAAACAAGGGTTTTCTTTTCTTTTCAGGAAGAATTTACTAGGGCTGTCAGGATTAAATGCATGAAGTGAATACATATGGGGCTGCAAAGGGGGCTTAATAGCTTTGCTGCTGGTAACCACAGAACAGCTCTGAGACGGGGTTTGCCAGCCCTGTCATGCATCTGATGAAACATCTGTGTACGTGGAAGTGTGCATTTGAGGGCATGTCACGGCAACGTGATCATGCTGGGGTGACTTTGTTGTCATCTATGGTTTTCTGGCTGTGGGTATGGTGTGGGTGACATGAAGGAATAGTTAAGTAGCAGTAATCTCTGTTTCTGCAAACTTCCCCTCAAGGATGAGGTGGTGGCTCCTCCAGTCCAGGTGGTGAATGTCACTTCTCTCACCATGATTTTTTCAGACTTTTCTATAGGGTTGTGCAGTGAACAGGCACATATAAGCCTGGGTGGGTTTGCCAAGACCCCAGGGCAGGTGCTAGCTGGAGAGATGCTCCAGGTTGGGTACCCAGCTAACCAGCTCAAGGTTGACCTGGAATGGGTCCAGGCATCCCAGAAAGCTCACATCCTTCCCTAAATCATGCCAGGCTGTTGGACTGAGTGCACCCAGGCTGACTCCAGCTGATTCCATGTCCTTAAAGCAAAACATAGAGACTACTTTCTTTAATATTGCAGCAAAAGGCTAAAAATGAAACATCCTTATAAAGTCTGGGGCTTAGGAAGGAACTATACATTGGAGGGGAAGGAACAACCAAAGGAGATGAATGCTGGGCCAAAGTGCACCCCTTCTTGAGCTTTTCCAAGATTTGTTCATGGCAGTGAGAGGCCTTCGAGCGGTGTTTTGGCTTGGACCTCCATTTAGAAAATATTCTTTAACTGTAAATAAGCTGGTGATGCCTTGTGCCCCTCCAGGACATTGTAAGTGGCTAGACTCAAACTTCTGGAAACCCAGCAATGGAGAAATGGGGAAGACAGCACTATCGCAGACCTACCACAGCCCTAATTGTATGAGCTGGCAGAAGGCAGTGGGCATATCTCAGTAGAGGTGGTGCCAAATAAAGAGGGAAATAAAAGGAGAAGGTGCTATTGTCTGTGCTGTGTGATGATGATGCAATTCCCACATGCATTTCAGTCATGTGAACTTTAGCAGATGGTAGACATGTTTGCTGGACTAGGTTGGGAGACCTTGTCAGAAATCCCCCCATGTCTTGAGGCTTCCAGTCTGCTCCATTGAAGAGATACAGATGCTGAGGCTCTGTCAGGGACCTTTTCCTCCTGGGGACTGACAGCTCTTTTGTGAAGGGACCTGGCAGAAGATGCACAGCCCATTCATCAGGAACATCTGCTGGCACCCTGGTGAGATAGCCAGCTAAAGAAAATGAGCACTCACATGCCAAGCAGGTCGTACACCTTGAGCAGGATGGCAGCGACTTGCTGTAAGAGAAATTTGGTGGTTTTGACTAATGTGGGGGAAACCCATTTGTCTTATGGCGTGGGGAATTTTTAATGAGCCATCATGGGGCTGTGGTGGGGAAGAGACAGTCCTCAGCAGTGGGTGCAGAGCCACGTCAGTGAGTATATAACAGCGGGTGGGATGTGTGTGTGTGTTGAGAAAATGCAGCCTTGAGCTCCTGTTTCTCTGCCCAGCCCCTGTTCAGATGGGGACCCCTCTCTCCCCACCCCTCTAGCTGGAGGGGGGAGCACCCACCAGGCCAGGGACCCTCTCCCCCATGGGACAAGCTGGCCGAGAGCTCCTCGGTTGCTGTCGGAGCTGAGCTCAGAGCCGATGCACCGGGCCACCAAATGGGCTGCTCTCCTCTGGCTTAGTGCGATGGAGTGGTGATAACTGCGTGCTTCGTTGCTGCTCTTTGCATCTGATATCCAAACACAGCGCAGGGAAATGACAGCAATATGTGTCCCCCTGACACCCAGAGAATATAACGATATTGCTGTGAAAATGAGTCTGCTGCCGCACAGCTAAACTCTGAACTCTTCCCTCTGTGAAGGAGCTATGATTAGAATCTCATCTCACTCTATAATGCACAGCACCTGCAGAAGAAAATCCCACCCAGCAGCATGTAACTATTTTTAAAGGCCTTTTTCTAACGGGCTGGGAGATGGGGCTGGTGAGAATCCTGCTGGTGCCATGGATTTCTTTCAAACCGTTGCAGTAGAGGATGGAGCTAGACTTGGGGAACGTGGCTCAGAAAAAAGGAAGTGGCAGAATTATTCTGCCAAGTCTGAAATTTGTGCCAGCTCTCTGCATCAGAAAGCTGAATTTCAGCATTTTCTGTGTCTGTTAATTTTTTTAGGTTTGCTGTACCTAAGTCAGCGGCATGCCCCAGCTGTCAGAAACTTGCTGTGTGAGACTCGTGTGCTTTGAATACATGTCCAGACACGAGAGGGGTGCAGGGGTCCATTTCGTGGGAAATGTGGGCAGGAGTGTGTCCCAGTGATGCTCTGCTCTCCCATTCAGGGCTATGGGTCAGTTGTCTGCAAACAGGCAGAGAAGACCAAGGGGCAGAAAGAGTCATGCCCTTTGGATGTGGGACATGATAAGCTGTGAATTTTGGGCTGCCAATGCCAAAATGGCCCTGGACATTTTGTAGGTGAATAAATCTACCAACAAGCCCCAGTGGCATCTGGTAACGGAAAGGGAGCATAAGTGCGAACAGTTTGAAGCAAAGCCCCACTTTCCACTTGATATGCTGCTCATGGATGGAGTTTTACGCTGTTCAAACATAATTCGCTCTCCCTCTCTGAATGGAACCAGAGAAGTGTATTACATTTATCTTAATAAAACAAGTCGCTTTGCAAGCAGTGGAACGTAGAAAGCCTGGTTTCCTACGGTTGTCTCCCATGTGGGTTCTCTGGTGTCTGATAGAGTGGCTGAGCTCATATCACATCCTGGGAGTGGGATGGAAAGTGGAAGGGCCATGGGAAGAAGTACTAATTTGAGTATATCCTCCCTTATAAAGCTTGTTAGAACTTAATTCCTCTGAGATGTCTCTTCTTCCATCAAATCTGATTGCGGGCCAGCAGGTTTAGAAAGCTATTATGCAGTGCCTGTGGGCCAGCTAGCCCAATCAGATAAGCCTTGTTTCCTTGGGAAACTGTGTTAAAAAAATAAACAGACCTGACCTGAAATCCCTACAAATTATTTGTCATTATATCCCACAGAGTTTGACCCACATACCTGTGCTTTTCATGGCTGACATTTATCACCAGGACGCTGTAGCTGTAATGGAGATTAGCATTAACCTGAGAAAAAGGTCCTGCTTAGCATGTGCCATTGACCATACAGTTTGCAGATTGAGCATGCAGCATTAAATAGATGTACCCAGCCACAAAACCACTTCCCATTTTGTATAATACAGGCCAACAGAGATTTGAAAAATGTTCCATTTCTGTATAGAAAGACTATTTTTAAAATTGAACAGTAAGTTAGTCCTCTATTGACTTTCAATTTCCATCTTCATACATTTCCATAGCAACTCTGGCCATTTATGCATTTACCTTTGTATTTAACTTTCCTCTTTCATATCATTTCAAGTGGACTCAAGTGCTGCGAAAGGGTTAAACCAGCCTTTCAAATATCTCCCTGTTTTTAAGCAATTACTTGAAAATACATATATATATTTTAGGTTAAATTGACAAGTTTGTGGTTTAATGAAAACTGTCTCTAGAATATTTGCCCTGAAAAATCCTTCAGGACGATAACAAGGACAAGTCACAACCTCTCTCCTCTCACCTTGCTTTCTATTATGACTGTGTTCAAAATTCTCATACAGAATCTAAACTTGCAGCTGCAATAGCTGTGACAATCAAATGTCTGGGTATTGGGTAAGCTTACACTTTAGCGATTCTGGCTTTTTTTTTTTTTTTCCTTCTGTTTTTAAGTATTTACATGTGTATTTGGGAACGGTAAGAAAGCAAGCACACTTCACATATTTTGTGCTTCTGGGCTTGGGGCAGAGGTGTGAGTTCACTGTGACCATCTACAGTGCATGGTTAGAGTTCCCACCAACAAGTTGGAGGGTGTTTGGTGGGAGTGTAGTATCCTCCTCTGAGACAGTGCTGTCCAAGAGAGCTTAGGTAAGTGCAGTAAGCCAAGTGGATAGCCTTGGGCGCAATGGTGAATCTCCATGCATGACACTGGAGAGCCTCACCAAGTAGGCACTGTTGGCTGAGCTCCTTGGAGAGCGGATTGGTCTTGAAATCTTGGGTAATGTCTGCATGGGGCACTGGGTAGACAGCTTTTAGGCCAGTAATCCTTTCTAAGTCCAGGTTTTCCATTTCCTCCCTATAGTTTCATGGTGCTTTTAGCGGGAAACTCTGGGAGGCTTTCATCCTGGCAACCTCTTGGCTTTCAATTTACACTGTCAATGCTGCTTCTCCTTTAATGTCTTCCCACCCCTCCTCCACCCAGTTGATTATTCCTACCACTTACTGGGGAAGGATGTCCCCTGTCCCCAGGAAAACAACGGGTGACTTAATTGCAGCACAGAGAAATATGGGACATGTTTCCCTGGAGACCTGGTGACACACTCAAGTGAAGCACAAGGGAGAACATACTGCCTTGGGTAGGCTTTTTCACTCTGTTCACCTTGGGCACTGATAACTCACAGTCGCTCTGCAGCAAAGACCTACCTAACTGACCAAGGTGTTTAAGTGCCAAAGGCAGTTTTAAATTTTTATTTTAATGGGCCTGGGAGTCTAAATCTCATTGACTTTCAAATCGACTGTGCAGATCAATGCACAATGCCCTGACAAGGCAAGATGGTTTCCTACAAAACGTCCTCCTGCACATCATCCAGTCTACTTTTACACTGCTCCTGCAGCTTGGGTTTCAGTTCTAATCTTCTCCTACTGGGGGATTTCTGAAGAGTCCTAGAGCCAGACCTTCAAGTTGTTTTGTTGAAAGATGTAAGCAAGCAGCTGATGGAACTGATGAAACTAAGTGTCTAACTCCCATTGAAATCTGTTGCCTAACCTGCTTAGATGCATCTGAAAATCCTATTAAAGTACTTCCCTGCACCTTTAAGCACCTAAACACCTTTGAAAATGCATTCTTTGATCACTTAGGGATAGAAGGCCAGAGTGTTTCTGAGGATTTCTGCTCCTAACTCACTTGCTGCTCCCTAAAGAAATCTCCGATTTTGTCTGCATTGTGCCGATGTCCCATGTCACCTTCTGCTTTCATTCCATCACTTGCGTTGTTCCTCAGTGAAGGACTCTAAATAATTCCTCCCCCTTCCTTACTGTTGACACCTTCCTGAGTATTTGCAGGCCGTTATTAAATCACCTCTTTACTCATCCTTTATCTGAGCTGTACATAATTAGTTCCTTTAATCTTTCCTCGTAGGTCAATCCTTCTAAACCCTTAATCATCTTTATCTCCTTTTCCTGGAGCCCCTCCAATTTGCTGACACTTTTTTTTTTCATTTAATTTTGCATCAAGAAACAGCAAACCCCACAAGTTCCGAGAGCTTTTGAGACTGACTGAAGGTAGTGTGGGGCTGTGGGTTTCCCATTTTTGCTTCTGGCACAGCCTGGTGAACAAAGCTGGTGTTGGAAGGGAACAAACCATCTCCTGATAATAGCAATTTGGCTCTGCTAGCAAGGACTGGCTCTCCACACCCTGTTCTTTGCTGTCACAAAATCTGCATCCCTTTCCAGTTGAGAGTGCTTTGGGTGACAGAAAGAGGAGTAAGAGTTCTAAGTTCACAGTCCAACAACAGAAGCTAAGCTGCTTCATAGCACAACTGGTCTTGGATGCATCCAGCTCCTCCTGCTAAGGATGCTCAGACCTGGCAGGTAGGTGCTCTGCAAGAGAGGCAAGGAACGGGTGTCCTGGCAGCTCCGGAATGGACTGGAGGTGCTGGACTATGGGGATGGGGGAAGGCAAGAACCAGCACTGGCAGCTGGTAGGAAAGACTCTTTTATTGCTTGCTCCAGCGCCAGACACAGAGGAGAGGTGATGTGTCATGCATTTCACCAAAAGGAGCTCTTTTTTACCACGTTTTGTGTCTCTACTAGATGAGGTTATCAGCACTACTATCCTGACAGCCCTTTGCAATGCAGATGAGCTGTAAGAGTCTAGCACTTCTATCCACGTGGGCCATAACACCAGGCTGTTTCCCTCGGCTGTTAGTCCCATACCCCTGCGACTTTCCACATGCCGGAGCTCCAATCTACCTGTTCTTGCCAGGGAAGGATGCTGCTGGGTTCCCACCCCTGGTACTGCACCCCAAAACACTGACACACCATGCCAGCTCCTGCCCAGCTCCGTATTCCTGCCCAGAATAGCATGGCCTCTTTTGCTTTGCTCATAAGAACACTATTTCTGTGCTTTAAATTTCTTTTATTTTTTTAATCATTTTTTTTTACATTATATTTGTCCTCAGTCCTTCCCTCCAAGGATTTGTGAACCCTTCTCAGCTGGTACTGCATTCACCTTCACAATATCCTTGGCCGGTAACAACAGGATGGGGAAACTGAAGCACCACAGAAGGGATGGAAGGCAGAGCCCCGGTTCTCCAACCTGTCTGTGGTCCTACCTCCTGTTGCTGTCTGAAAGCACATGGAAAGGGCCCCAAAAAGAGCAGGCTTTCTGGGGGAACATGGTGGAGTAGTGACCACTTGGAGTCTATTTAGGCAGTGCTTTGCTTGGCTGTCTTATCCTAAATGAACACTTGTAATTTTCTCACTAGGAAGCACAGCTTCTTCCTTCTCCTGAGCAGGCACACCAGGGTGCTCCCTATCACATACTTTGCTGAAAAGCAAAGGCCACCTTCATCTCCTCTCCTTTTATTAATCATAATTTGCCTCTGGATTGGACTGATTGCAAAACAAAATAAAGCCATGAGAAGATGGGAGAAATTTTCAGCTCAAACCTGTCTTGCGGTACTCCTGAAACATCAAAAGCCTAAGCCTGTTCCACAGACCTGGGAGCTGCGAGTGACCATGACCAGCCCTGGGGAACTGTCCCACTTTTTTTTACTGTCTTCCTTTGTGCAAGAGAGCACTGACAAAGCCACCACAGTCACAGCTTTGAAGGTTCTCTGCACAACAGTGAGGACTAGACAGTCTGACAGAGATGATAAAACCTGCATCTTAAGGTATCTGTCATTCTGCAATGAGTTTGCTTTCCCCTTTTGCACCCATCCCAGCAAAACCTTGCAAACAGAGCATGATAGTCATAGTGACTCCTCAGAGGATGACTGGGAGTTTGATGTGGTCTGGCATATTACAAGCAGGGTGAGATCTGGCTGGTTATGTGGAAACAAGCCATTTTTGTGCTGTGGTATGCACATGTAGTTTCCAGTGACCGTTATGTGCTCCAGATATGGTGTGGTGGTATGAGCAAAGGATAGGGCTGTGGCTCTTGGTTGATGTGGGCTGATGGAGTTGTGACTATCTCTTAAATCTACCTAGAGGTATCCACTTGTGCCTAACAGGGATGTAAAGCTGCATGTTTACGCAAGTACTCCTGGAGATCACGGAGGAGGCTGCTGACAGAGAATTTTTTGCTTGACAGGGATGTGAAATACTTGATCAATGTAGCAAGGGTCACCCTCAGCCTAAGCAATGGCTGGGAGCAACGTGACCTTAGAGAGGAGATTAGCCAAGTGATCAAAGTGTTGCCATCCCATTCCCGTGCCCCTCCCAAAGGCTAACCGAACAGTCCGAAGCCCTCAGGGAGCCCAGAGCACCCACCCTTCACCTACCCCTGGCACCAGCAGCAGGCAGGCAAGCCCTGTGATGCCTCTAGTGCACTCCTTCACTAGGGATTTCTGAGCTCATTCCCTAGAGCTGAACATGCCTGGTGAAAAGAAGTCCCCCAGGCCATTTCCAGTGTAGGGGCCTTGGAGGGACTCAGGAAGATCAGATCAGCCGCTCTGCCTGGGGTGTTCTGCATACATGCACGTACATGTACACACGTGCAGGGGAGGTGCACACTAATTCTGCCCCCCAAGCGCACTGCAGGCACTCCACGCTTGCATGCACTTTCAGGAGCCACGCTGTGTCCTCTCCCTGTTTCTGATGCAATGGGAGATGAGGATTGTCTGTGTCATATCCTCACAATGGCTTTTACGAAGCCCCATACCCCCATCTCCTGCTGCTTGGAATTGCCAAAACCGCTTCTAGCCCCCTCTGAGCTCTGATGTTTCCAGATGGGACTATTAGACCCCCTAGGAATGCCACTGTAAATATCTGCAGAAATGCCACCCAAGCACTGCAGTGCGGGAGCACCACTAACACCAGAGCTGCCTTGCTTCTGCGCAGCTGTCTTTATTCATGAAAGGGGTTGCGACTCCCCAAGGGCTCAAAATCAGCTGTGTTTTGCAGCAGCTCTGTTATCAAGGCTTGCACTCCATAGCAAGAAAAGCAAAGAAGCGGATGCAGTTAGTGCGTGACTGGAGTGGGACAGAGCCATCCTGTCTCTGCCACTGATGTCTCAAGTGGCCATGGTCACCTTACTGGACCCAGCTGTTTTGGAGTTGCATGCAGATGAGTCCTTGGAATTGGGGGATGTCTTCTGTAATATGAACAGCATCCAGCACTGAGACTAGCCTAATTTGCAGTGGAACCTTTGCCATAATGGTAATAATAAGCTTATCAGTGTATTTTTATTTTTTTTTCTGCCAATAAAGTAGCTGAGTTGTGCCCTTCCTCAGATGCTTTTTCTGCATATTTCCTTTCAGTGGAGAAGCATAGTTGCATTGCTTCTTCCACCCAAAACAGATTCTGGTGGCACTGCCAGTGCTGGATTTCTCGAGGCAGCTCACTGAAAGTGAATCTGCATTTTTAACCAGCAAAACAGCTGTACCATTAACTGACTTCCTGCGCCCTGAGCGAGTGCACACTGTGGTTTCCCTTCTCCCTTGTGCTCTCCTCACCGCTGCAATGACTGGCTATTGCAAATAGTTTCTCAGAAAGGGTGAAATCCCAGACTATACTCAGCGTGGATACAAAACTCCCAGTGACTTCAAATCTGAATACTGTGTCGCCAGCATTTTAAGGAACGCAGCAGGGAGAGCCAGAAGCAGATGCCTCACTCTGGGAGCCATTTATTTGGAAGCATTCAAACTATCTTGTTATGTTTCACTTGTGTTGCTGTTTCGCAGAGCTCCTCCAACACAGCATGCTCGCGGCTCCTTGACACCCTCCCCTTTCCTCTGTGCATCAGGGCACAAAGTGGGGTGACTATGACCTTCTCCTGACATGCAGATGAGGGCTTCTCCTGGGCTGGTAATGCAGCATCCTTGTAGCAAACGTTGCTTTCCAGCGGAACACGTGTGTGTTCCCAAATCACTGCTGCCTGAAGTCACTTTAAATGCCTGTGCCCAGCCCTCCAGGAGAGAGATCCCGGACACAGCTGTTACTGTGATGTGAGCCCATGTGTGACTTGGGAAAGGCTGTCTTGTCTACCAGGACCTGCAAGAGGCCAGGGCACTTATTACAGGATCCTCTTTATTAAGAGTGGATTTTTTAGTAAGGCTGAATAGAGGAAAATACTCAGAATCAGAGTTCTCGCTTTCCTTTTTGCAACCTGGGAAACAAATTTATTTTAATGCAAAACTTGCCACACTTCATAATTACTCAGAGGACAGATTTGGCCAGTAGAAAGATGACTTTTCTTTTCTTTTCTTTTCTTTTCTTTTCTTTTCTTTTCTTTTCTTTTCTTTTCTTTTCTTTTCTTTTCTTTTCTTTTCTTTTCTTTTCTTTTCTTTTCTCTTTTCTTTTCTTTTCTTTTCTTTTCTTTTCTTTTCTTTTCTTTTCTTTTCTTTTCTTTTCCTTTCCTTTCCTTTCTTTTTCTTCTTTTTTCCTTTCCCCTTCCCTTCCCTTCCCTTCCCTTCCCTTCCCTTCCCTTCCCTTCCGTCTGAAGTCCACAGTGTGCAATTTTGCATGCCCTCGGTATGGAGACAGAGTTTCTGGTTTTGGCAGACCGATGACTTTCCAAGGGCACAATGCAAAAGCATTGTCAGAAATCTTTGAGGGGCAAATGTTTGTGTGTAATTTTTTAGCAATGCACTCCCCAGATTCATGGTGCTTTAGGTCCCAAATGTGCTCCCATGTCTCCTGGAGTTGCATTTCACCACATATCAAGTGGATAGCATGACTGGCAGAAATTTAAAACTGCTTTTGACGTGTGGAAACAGACTCCACAATCAGTGAGACTGTAAAGTAGGTGTGTTCATTCAGTGCTGGGCAGCACGGGGGGTAGTCCCATCAAAGTCGTGCACGCCTGACTTGGTAGCTCGCTTTAAATTTATACAATCAAGTGTTACATATACATAGAGTTTAACAATATGTCTATACATAGGCATGACCTATTCCCACTTCATATTAAAATTAGTTCCAAGAAGTCATTTTCCTAAGTTCTTCCCAACTGCGCCTGCGCAGTGCCTCCTTGTGGTGGTCGCCGGGGGTCATGAAGATGAAGGCTGTATGTCGTCTTCTCAGTGAACTCTTAACCCTCTGCTCTTGTGTAGATTCCCTGGCATTTATCCAAATCACAAGGCCGGTCTTGGCTGGTTCTTGGGGTCGACTGCTGCTTCTTATCAGGGACTATCTCTTGCCCCAGCCAGCCTCAACAATGCAAACGTTAAACATCACGTCTCATCCCCTTGGGCCACGTCTACCTCTACTGAAATTCCTTTAACTTCATTACAAGCTAGATAATTATTAAACAGTTCCTATCTACATCCATATATCTACTATATCTACTAAGGTTCCTTTGGCTCCCCATCTCACTTTAAAAAAATACGTGCCAGCATCAGAAGTCCATTAGGGGCTCAGTCCTGAAGTAATCTGAGACATGGTCACTCCAAATCCTGTGAGCCTCCAAGTAGTCTCGTGAAGTAGGTTGATGTTTGAGAATTTTTCTCATCGGGGTGGGAATCGCCGTGTTGGAAGCAGTAATCTTCACATCGGTTGGAGTCACAACCCTGCAGTGCTGGTCCTGAGGCTGATCCTTTGGGGACATGCTTGAAATAAAAGAGGCATTTTCTAGCAGTCTAACCTGGCTGCTGATTCATGCCTTGGTTTTGTTGCTGGTTGTGTGTGTGTGTGTGTGTTTATTTCCTCTGGGTTTAGCAGGTACCAGTTTGGAAGCAAAGGAACCCCTATTGCGTTAAGGGACTAGGTTAAAGAAACCTCTGTGGAGAAGCCGTAACTGGCCCCATCTTGGGGCAGGGAGATAGCAAAGTACAAAGTGAAAGGCCAGCTTTTTCTATGTGCAGTGATTCACTTACTCACAAGAAATTGAGAGACCCAAATGAGGAGTCCTCACATGACTTCGCTTACAGGCAACACGTCTCAAAATAGCCTTTTTCCAAATAAGCTTCCGTACAACAGCAGCTTCTGTAGAGCTCCCAGTTCTGTCACCGTGGTATGGAGAGCAAACAAGTAAAAATACCAGCAGCATCTCTGGTTTTATAAAAGCAAAAGTCACCAGTGAGTTCCTCAAATCCCTGATCCCTTCAGTGAGGGACAGCAGTGATGACCCTGGGATCCACCTACCTCCCTGCAACAACTCCCCGTCGTAAATACTTTCAAATAAATAGCTAAGCAGCAAGAAACTCAAAGCCGGGGAGATCTGATAAGCAAGCATTTGTCCCCTCCTTCTGGGTATTGATGTGCAAATAGTGTCTGAGATTTCCAGCCAGCGCAGAGTTGTGCTGTTTTCCCTCAGACTCTCACACAATCCTAATAAGAAGAGCTGAAGGGATCTCTGCGGGGAGCACCGCAGTTACACGAACCCATGTGAACTGCCCCGTATTAGCAAACTACATTTGAAATGGGCTTTAAAGCCACCCGTCCCTTTCAAAATGCTACTTTGAAAACTCAGAATCCCTTGACTCTGTGGGCTGAAGTGAGACACTTTCACGCCTTTGAGAAAATGGCTTATAATATATATACGAGAGAAAAATAAAGGATAAAGGCTATTCTCTCGTCTGTCTTTTTTCTTTCTTTCTTTCTTTTTTTCTTTATCCCCTTTTCTTTATTTACCAAAAGTACCTCCAAGGCTAATGGCATTTTCTTTGGCCACTGGGAGCAGAGAAAGATTGAAGTCTGAAATATGAAAGCTTTTCTCTTGGTTTTTAACAACTTTGGATCACTCTAGTTAACTCTCAGTTCAAAGCAGAACTAGAAACTGAAAGGCTGGTTCTGTTTTTCTATTAGAAGTGAGCAATAAATGATTTCTCATCCCGGGAAGAAACATAGAGGCTTAAAATTCCTTGTCCTGGATGAAAAGTCAAAATCACTAAGACTTCCATGAGCTGACAAAAAAATAAAAAAATTGCCTGCAATACTTCATTTTGATGATATCAAAGTGTTTCATGTGTGACCTCTTTTTCATTTAAAAAAAAGTTTTTATTATAATCAGCTTAAATTTCAAAACAAAATGACTTTGAATAAAAAGTTAAAACAGGTTGTCTTAGTCTCAATTTTTTTCCCGACAGAAGAAATTCATCAAACTAGCTCTCTTTCTTCCAAGCATTTCAATTGAGATGAATCAGCCTTTTTCAAACTGTAATAGATGTCTTAACCAGATATTCCTGCCCAGATCTTGCTGTTCCAGAAATAGTGAGTTTCTTGGGACAGGCATGCATGATGATGGTAGTGCAGAAGACAGAAATTTGGGGGCAATATTAGGCTAGGGTTCAAAAAGGAGAATATAAGTCTTAAGGAGCCATTTCTAAGGGTGACAAGGATTTCAGCCTTTCCCAGACTTTGAGGACTTGGAGGTCCTAATCAGTCCTAAAACTCAGAGATGGGTGCGTTAGTGCTGCTGATCATACAAAATCTGTGGGATTCCCAGCTTGCCTGCTCTGGTGCGAGCAGGAAATTTGCTGTGAATGGCCTTTGACATGTTATTTTGGTGTTCTCCCTCAGGATATAAAAGTCCAGAAACAGCAATATTGGGCAAACTAATCAAATTCCTTTTAGCCTCTGAAAAACTCCGATATTTCTATCTGAGCTGTCTGGATTTTGCCCTTGCTTTCACAAAGCTGGTTTGCGTGGCTCAGGCAGCAGCTACTGAAGGAAAATGCCAGTATTTGAAAGAAGGAAGGAGCAGTTTGCTAAACCTTGGTGCTTCGGTGAGGAGTCGTTCTGCTCCTGTGCCTTACTCACCTTTCAACAACAGAGGGTAATAGGGATGTATAAGCAAAGTCATATGTTCGGTGTTAGGAGGATCATAGAAATTTTCTTGCCTACCAGTTGATTGTATCACCACTTTATTTTTAAAAGTCTTAAGCACAGAGTGACTTGGCTAGGAGCCACTCCAAGGATTCAGTGCTAGACAGAGAAATGACTCGATGCTTTAATCTTTGCTCTTCTTCTGACCTTAATTTGCTCCATGATCATGAGCTGTTCATGTAATCTCCCTTGGGCATAGGTTCTCCAGGAGTGGAATGAGCATTTAGTTGTAGAGGAGAGCTGGAAGAAATATCCCTGAAGTTAACCTGTCCAGCCAAATTGTGGCCAAAGATGAATGAAATTTATCACTCCCAAACGAAGTGTCCTCTGGATGTATAGCTTGAACTGCTAATAGGAACTGACTCATTTCTATATTATCCTCTTCTTCCAAGTTTCCTATGTCCCAGGATTTCCTAGACTGGTGGATCAGCTTTAGCTTTTCATGAATGTGAGCCCTGGCAAAGAGGACAAGTAGGGTGAAAGACTTTCCCCAGAGAGCACTGCTTCACAGCATCTGCAAGGGGGAGCTGTATCTGGAGTCAATACATTCATTTTTAGCTCTGGTTGAATTTGTGAATGATCTAGGGGAAGTGAGTTAAAAAAAAATGGGATGAAAGAACCCCAAAAGATTTGACAGGGAATTAGTTTCCACTTAAGAGAAGAGCTATGCTAGGAATAGTACAGAGGGTGGTCTCTGGGGAAGTAAGAAAATAGAAAGGAGAGGAAAAAGGAGCATCTTTAAGGAGATGAGGCCTTAGCCTCAGCTATGGAAAAGGGTGATTTCCCAGTATAGACAGATAATAGGGATGAGGATCCAGGGAGTGTGGCAGCTGGTTCTGGTGAGATTCAGCCTGGCAAGCTGATACCAGCAAAGACATCGCAAATGCTTTCCCTCTCCTCCTTGTTTCCTCCTTCCCCAAAGTTTAAAGTTTACCTGTTAATTCCCTTATCAGAAGTTTGTGCTGAGAACTCTTATCTGGATTTTACAGGCAGCTCCTGGCACCAGACCAAAATTGGAGGAAAGCATTTCATTCTTCTCCAGTTGTTAAATGAAAGCAACATTATAAGCCAACAATATTATTCTCATTAATGGGAAGGGACCGTTAATGATGGGAACATATGTGTTTGGCTTTCAAATGAGACTTGCCATCTATCCCTGCTTCTGACCTGGTGCAGCTTAGCAGAGCTAAATCGCTTTTTAAAGCTGAACAGAATGAACCTTAATTGAGGCATTAAAAACACGTTCATTTGATCTTCCTGGGACCCACAGCCCTGCCATTGCTGATGGCTGGCTTGGGCTGGCCCGGGCAGGCGAGAGGGGCATCCCGCAAGACAAGTGCAGTGCTTGAGAGCGTATGGGTTTGTCGGCGTTTTTTTTCTGTCATTCCCCCCAGCTCTCCCTATTTTTCTCTTTCAAATGTAATTGAAAGTCATTCTTTTAACTTTATTTATTTATCGGCTTGATACATTTGAAATTGCAGGCGCCTTCATCTCAGCATTCATTTCCTTGCCCTTTAATGTGAACCTGACTCAATTCCCCATCTCCTTCAAAGCTTTTTATTAGTTCTGTGGCGTTTCCCCCCCACCTTCCCTTCCCTAATTTCTCCTCTGTCTTCAGCCGCAGTGGAGACAAGCGGTCCAGCAGCTCAGGGCCAGGCTTGGCTGGAGATGCCCGGCCGTGGTGCTGGGGAGACCTCAGCTGTAAAGGTGGGGGCATTCCCCTGAGTCTGTCGTGATGTAGCTGAGGGAAAAGGCAGCCCCAAACCAGCTCTCCCCAGGTCGTGTTGCTGATAAAATCACCACTACGCTGCATGGTGGAGGAGCCCACCTTTCTCCTCCCTTCACAAGGGTCAGGGGGCTCTCTCCCCCCCAGGTTAGGGGGGCAGCTGGGTCTCTCCTCCCCTCCTACCAGTTGTAGTCTGCCTTCTTCCAAAATGAGTCATTTTTGCACCCTTTTTTTCTCTTTGCTAGCAGCTTTTCAGTGCCTGATGCTACGAGGCTTCTGCCACGAAGGGCAGGCAATCCAGCAGGGAGGCCAGCAGAGGAGCAAACTGCAGAGAATAATTCAAAACAAACCCCAAAAGGTCCTTTATCCCCAACTTCCCTTATGTGGAAGGACGATGATAATTTTCTTCTCTTCCAGCTGGGGAAACTGAGGCTTGGAGCAAGGAGGTGATCTGCTCAGTGTAGCTGGGATTATAACCCAGGCGTATTTTCTATTAAATACCTCGGCCTCCCACAGCAGGACCTGAGGTCCAGCTACAGAGCACCAAAGGGTTATTTTGCAAAGCTCCAAGCTCTGGCCCTGCCTGGCTTTTCCCAGAGCTGAAGCTGCCTGCAGAGAAAATAAACAACCTGCTCCGGATTTGTCTTGCTGGGAGTTGAGTTGCTTTTTTGCCTTGTCACCAAGAAGTGGCGATTAGAGAGATCAACTGTGGGGCTTGGGGCACAGTGAGGGGACCCAGACACTTTGTGAGCTGCCACCTCACACTGTCGGGGTGAGTCTGGTGCAGAGGAGAGCTGTGATAAGGCAGCTGTGTGATGGGCCATTCTGCCTGAGGCACTGTGAAAGAGCCCATGAACCTCTTCTTACTGATGAAAATGGCTCCTTTATTTTGTTTCATTTTGTTTTATTTTATTTTGGTTTATTTATTTTATTTTTTTTTCCCTTCCCCCAAGCCTCTTTTCATCCCCTTATCTTCACTGGTAGTTAATAGATTAATGCATGTCTCGGGAAGATAAATGTACTTTCAGATCTTCAAAAGGCAAGGCAGCCTCTGAAACCAGTGTTTACAACCTCTTTGGCTAGTGACAAGGCAGGCAGGCAGCATGACATGACCTTCAGCTCAGCCTGCAAGGTCGAGCCGAGATTCCTGGTTGCCAGGAGCAGAGTAGGTACCAGAGATCCCAGTAGCACAGCTGGACCAGTCAGCCATGTGGTGTTTGGTTTACCTCTATTCTCTGCCAGGGCAAACTCTTTTACCTCTGCCTACTCTCTTTCTTCAGGCATTGAATGAGAGTTTTGGGGTGGAGAAGGAAAGAGAGAGGGAAGAGGGAGTCAGGGGGAGAGAGCAAGCTAAAAGTCTCCAGGATTCAGGACTATACAGATATTGAGACTTTTACTCAGCCCTAAATCCTGGATCTGGACACACCAGTTAGAAGATGTCCAATTCCCCATGTCCAGTGCCCCTGCTGTTCTCCACCAAAGGCCAGATGACAGCAGTTCTTGCACTCCTTGAAGATCTGAAGTCAGATACAGGTCTGTCTTGGCCATCCCTGAACATCCCATTATGCATTAGGATGTCACCCAAGGGTCTGTGATTCTGATTCTAGCCTGAGTTTTCCAGGCATGCTTTAGCTATGTGGCTAAGCCACATTCAAAATACTTATTTTATAGATTACCTGAGTCCCAAGATGGCTTTAAAATACCTATTCCTCTGTTTTCACTTCACTTCAGCTCCTCCCCTAGCCATCAGGAGTCACAGTTTGGCATCCCTGGCTGCCAGCTTGCCTGATGCTGCAGAGCGGAGGAGGGCTGGGGGTGGCAGGTTATGAAGGGTCGGGAGGAGCAGGGCTTAAGTGGTGGCTCCAGGGTGGGAGAGAATGTAATTCTGTTTGAGCAGTTCATAGGCATTTCGAAGCTCGTCCCTGTGAATTAGGGACCAAGTGAAGTCATTAAACCCTAATCAAAAGCAGCTAATCAGGAATCAGTGGGAGATCTTCCAATTAATCGCAGCTGGAGCTAGCAGAACTGCAGCGCTGGCGGCTGGGGAAGGAGGATGGCAGTAAGGAATTAACAGGAATGCAACACCTTCTGCCACTGAGACACCCCAAGGGGTCTGTGCCAGCTCCGAGCAGCACATGAGAGGGCTGGGGGCCTCAACAGTATTTAGGGGACCTCAGAAAATACCTTGCTATCTAGGAGTTCCCTATAATTTCAGAAATGTACTTTGAACCAGCTGTGGCTTTGTGGATATTCTGCTGACCCACCGTGATGGAGGTCTTTCAAGGTTTCTCTGCCTTTTGGAGGGGGACAGCGGCTCTCACGTACAGTTGTTAGCAGAGGTCCATTACCCCAAATATCTTTACATCTGAGAGTCTCCAAATGCTTTATGGATTTCATAGGCAAATACCAGCATCTTGACTTTAGAGGAAACTGAGTGACATGCAAGAAGTGCTGTGACATCCCAGACTTTGCGCATGCTTTGTTCGCAGTCCAGTGAAGATTTAACTGCAGCTAATATTTTAACAGTTTATGTGTTGGATGCGAAAATCGTTCTTGGCTGTGCTGTAATGCCCTGCGAGAGAGGGCATGCTCAGCTGATGTTTTCATCTTCTGCTAACTCATGTTGATAGCTAAGATGACAACCCGTCTCTGTAGTCAGTCACGGATGGACAGTTAACCACTTTGCCCAACCCCTAGGCACTAATCTTCTGATGGGACCATTAACTGGAGCAGGAATGTCTGCATCGCATGGTCTTCTAAGTTCAACCATGGTGATGGTTTCCCACCATACCCTTCTAGACCTAAAGTCTTTCTCCTCATCATCCCTGAAGTTAGCAGGCAGTTGTATCCCATGAAAGCAGAAAGCATGTGGTGTGGAGAATTAGGGTGTGTGAAGGTGCCTGGACCCCTGGACACCTCCTGTGCCATTGAGTCACTGGAACACAATGCCACCTTGTGTTTCTTTCTATTTTATGATAAAAACCCCTCAAGGATATGGTAGACTCCTCTTACCATTAAAACCACCTGGGGAAAAGCAGAGGTATTCTGCTGCTTTTGGAAATTCCCTCACTTCCCGCTCCAGAGAAACGTCTCTCTTCATAAATCTTATTGTACCTATAAAATCCCTTCCTGTTCTTTAGCTTCTGCTTGACTCCCTCTAACGTGACTGTTACACTATTGCATTCAGGCTGCACTATAAAAGGAATAAAGTGTATTGTGTCGGATCGAGCACAGCTGTAAATCCTTGCCAGGTTGGAGTCGACACAAATTGAATTCTATCATGGCTTTTCTTCAGAGGGTTTGCCGACTACCTTTTAAATTTGCCAGGGATGAGATGCAATTTAGTTTAAGTAACTAAACTGAAAAAGTGCACAACATTGTTGTAGAGCATTAGCTGCTGAATTTCAGGTCTGTAGGAGAAGGGGCACTTCTCTGTCCAAAAAACACTACCCAGAAATGCAGATGAATCCAATCAGCAAGCCTGACTTCACATTTTCAGATACAAACTTAATATTTAAGCCCCAAGGGACACCATTTCTGGAAAGCCCACCTCCTCACTAGACAGCAAAGTCTGATACAATTCCCCGGTGTCTGTAATATTGCTGCTCATCTGCTCACCCCTTTTTGTGTGTGTGTTGTAGGGGGAAGCTGTGTTCATAAAGGTTTTCATCTAGGTTGAGATAAGGGGTTTTAATCAGGGTCATAATCTAAACCGATTCCTGTTTTATTGCATAGCCCCACAAATAAACATGTTGGCATTATTGAGGAGAGTGGTAAATCATGGACGAGGACTGTCTGAGGGTCTCTCGTACTGTCTTTGTGACCAGTGGACTTTGCTGTGGAGCTTCTGTGTGAGAAACCTGCTGACTGAGACTGGACCCGGGCTGACATCTTCCTGGTAATCTGTGACGTTGGGCAGTTTGGGGCTCACAGATGTCCCCACAGACCTGGTCTGGCCTTCTCCAAACCCAGGGTGCAGCAAATTTTCATCCCTGCTGGTGGGGCTGGGGGATTTCCAGGGGTCTGAGGACTTCCTAAATGACATCACTTGCCCTGTTGCCCTCCAGGGCCAAGACTGATGCAGGACTCTCAAAACCAGCACAGCAAGCAGCATGAGTGAGGAGGTTAAGCATTACCAGGGCACCTAAGTTCTCCCAGGGCTTTTCCTTCTGACTTAGACACATCTTCCCTTCCCCATGTGTTGGTTTCCAGCAGCCAGAGGATGACTTGCCACCAGCTGCAATATGCATAGAAATCTTCTGGTTTAAAATTGTCCCGGTGTTGTCACAAGGATGGCATCCCTTGCGACATCTGATGTCACTCTCCTCCCTCCCCTGGAAGCTTGTTTCCCTACAAGGTTTTCTTTCCTGATCTACCGTCCTGTCTGTCTGCTGCTTTTCTCATCATCTCTGTGACTGTACTGAGCTATTGATTTCTGCCTTGCTCATTTTGTAGATTTGGGGAAGGGGGAGGGATGCCTCAAGGGAAGGTCAGGATAAATTGGCAATTTGTCTCTGCCTTGGCTTCTGCATCCCTTACTCGAGGTCTCCATTGCATCCTTGTCCTTGTTGCAATTTTTCTGCCAAATGCCATTTTTACCCTCCTCACAAGTCCCAGGAGAGCTGTTATTTATGGCTGGTGGAACAAAACCAAATGACACAAGCTGGTTCCCAGCCTGCAGGAGGATATCCATCAGTGGGGACTTTAGAGAAAGCCTTTTGTTTAATTATGGGATCACTCACGTTCTCGCCAGTCTCTTGCCCCTCCCGGCCTCCCCTTGCATCATATCAGTGAGAAGTCCAGGAGGTACTTCCTCCTCTGCTGGTGACTGATGGTTTACTCAAACAATTTCTAGATGTTCTCTGTTTGTATTCCTGCTGGTGCAAACCCTTCTTCATTGCTCAGAATACTTAATACCTGGGAGGAGAGGGCAAAGGGACATCCCATCATTCATTCATAGTCAGTTTGGGAACAATAAATATTATTCTATGAATATTTTTGCAAAAGGACACGCGGTGTCCGTGATTTCTAGCTTCTTCCCCTCCTATGTAATCAGGATTTTCTTTTACTAAAAAGAAAAATAAAGACCCTAAGTGTTTCATTGAACGAGCATGAGAATAATTTTTAGCAAATCCTTCCCTATTTACTGTTACCACTATGGCAGGTGCCTCAAACAGGTTTTTTTCCCAGAACCCAGATAGCACTGTCTGGAAATGCATCTTGGCTGAAGTTTGTCCTCTGTGGCTCTGGCCCTGGTAAGTCACCTGTGAGTGATAATGTGCAGGTAAAAACAACCTTTGGTTGAGTCCCTGCACAGGGCTCAATCCAAGACCTCTTTCTCTGCGGCAGACCTCATTTATTAGGGTCTGGTAGTTATGAGAAGGAGGAGCAGGTATTTCTTGTCTGGACCTCTCAGAGACAGAAAAATGGATCATGCTGGATGGGGCAAGGACATTTGGTTTTCCTGAGGCGCTGACATCTTCTAGGTGGTGATAGGAGGCAACAGGAACGGAAATTCACTTCTTTAGGAGAGGGAAAAGCCCGTGAGGTCAGACTCTACAATAATTCACCTGGCAGTGTGTCTGGCCCTGAGCCCCAGGCACCCTTTCCAGCTCTGCTTTGCATTTTGTGAATTGTTTCTAGAAATGACCAGTTTTCATGGGCATGTCGCAGTGTGATGAATGACTGAGGACGATCAGCGAGGATATCTGTCTCCACCAAGGCTCTGTGAGTCAGCTACCCCATGTCTAGCTGCTACTTTTCTGCCTTAAAAGCCTCAATATTCTCCACTCGGCTCACCTTCCTGCTCTTTCCTGGTCTCCAAATCCATTAGTCTGTCTGGGCTGGTACCCATTAAACTGCTGAACATGGACTACTCCAAGCAATCTAATCAGTGCTGCAGCTATTAAAGGCAGAAATAGTAAGAAACCGAGTCACCAGTGCAGGCAGTCTGGCCCTTGGATTAAGAGAGAAGTTTTGTGAGGGTTTGTCATTGTTTGTGGAGAACCACAGAAACTGCGGTGGACAATATTTGATTGCTGTGACAGTGGTTATTAATAGTATGCTAATGCAAACCAACACTATTCCTAGATCCAATAGTCTTGAGTTTTGCAAGGTTTCCAGTACCAGTGGTCTCTGTGCCGCCTCCCAAATGCAGGGAGGCTTGTGCAATAGGGGAATGTTGCTACCTTACACATGCAAGTGAGGAAACTGAGGCACGGGGTTTCAAACCGTTTGGTGCAAGTTCGCTCAAGCAGTCTGTGATAAAGGCATTGCCTAAGGCAAGTAGATCTGCACACGTGCTAGGAGGACCATCACTTGACTGAGATGCATTTCACCCTGGCACATGTATTTTTTTCTTGTACAATTTACAACGAGGATTTCTGGAGTGTTTTTCCTGCTGCTGATAATGGTACTGAAAAGAACCCCAAAGCCCCAAAACCTTGGGACTACTTATTTGTGTAGTGCCCTGGATGGGATGTGTTACGCTGGGGAAGAGGTTTGGGGTTTGTTTGGGATGCAGCTGCCCATAGCCGGCATTTTGCTGGCCTGGGCACATCGGTTGGGCATGCTAGTGCTCCTACTTTGCACACCCATCAGCTCAACTCTTGTTTTAAAGTGTAAATAAGACTGCAGGTAGGAGCTGGATGGAGAGGACTTGATTTTGTGTGCCTTAAACAAAAAAATCATGTTGAGCCAACCAACCATGATTAGATGGTACAAGCAGACCCCAGTGAGGTTTTCTGGGCTGGGGGCAATAATTTTATAATTACTAGGTCTAATGAGAAGGCAGGGTGAGATCTGCCTTTTATGCTGAATTTTCACCTATGTTCAGAAGTTTACACTTGAGGCCCAACTGGCCCATTTTAGTCCTGAACCTCATGGTTGTTCTGTGCCACCCTTATTCCTGTTTGGACACAGATTTATCTTAGATTAGATCCCACCTTTTCTTAACTTTATTTCTGTGCTTATTTGTTCGGATCATCTGTTAAACTCCTTGGGATGAGACTTTTCAGAAAGAGATGTCTTCTTCTTTACGTTGTGTGAAAGAGAGAATCTTAGTTGATGTGTCTCTGAAGGCAAGAAAAACAGTTTTATGAATCCCAACTGTACTTCCGGATAAAGTTCAAAGGTTTGCCCGGACACCTATCCTAGAAAGCAGCTCTTCTACCAACTTCTGCCCCTGGAAAAAAATTGCTTTCTTAGTTTAATTTGCTCTCAGTTCAGCAAGCAAACTGTGGAAAACTGGCCAAGAGTTTTATTGGCACATCCAAGTAATAAAAAAATGAAAAAAAATTTTAAAAAATCTATTTACCCTTTTAATTAATATAGCTCATGCTGGCCAAACTTTTAAGTGTACACTTGGCCTTTATCTGGGAGTGCTTTAAAAATACAATAATGGCGTGTTGAAATGAAGATGTTGGACCACAGGTTGCTCCTTGCTTCAGAAGCTCCCAGGTAAGAATTTGCTCACTGGTGACATCCCATCCATCAGAGATGCCGAGGTTTTGTCACAGCTCCCAGTAGAACAAATTGTCACATAAATCAGAAAAGGTGGAGCTAGTCAAGACATGGGAACTGGCTGCATTTATTGTAAAACTAGGAGCTGCGCACTGAAAATTTCTGGTTTATGCCCCCTCATGTTCATTTAAAAAGAAAATAAGGCAGTTAATCCTCATTTTGGAAGGGAAGATATCTGTTCAGTGGATTGAAGTGACTGGAGATTTCCCCCCCACACTGTTTGGCATGTGCACATGATTTAGTAATTTCACACTTGGCCTTTGGGAATTATTGGTATAAATCCCTTTGCACTGTGTGGAACTACATAACCCTTGAAGCCTGAAGATATGTTTTTCTGGCCTCCCAGATGGTGCATGAGCTACCCCGCTGGCTGGCTTCTTTCACAGCATATAGCCACAGTCCTAAAAGACTCTTACCAGAAAGGACGGTAATTGCTGTGACTGTTTATTTTTTTGTTTTTAAGCACAGGAGTTTTTGGGTATTCAGTGTTTTTCTTAAATCCCGGGGAAGGGGCTGCTAACAGCCAATGGACTGCTAAAAGCCCTCACCTCCAGCCAGAAAAGGACTTTTGAAAGATGTGCTGAGGGCTGTGGGATCAGATGTGCCCGGAGAACCTGGGACTGGATGTCCAGGTGCTTAAAAACCACCATTAAAGCAAGTTCTCAGACGTGACCAGTCTGAATCCAGCATGAAAATTAGCTGTTAGTTTAGAAGCCTTAATGAAGACTGGAAAGCTGCCTAAAAAAGCTACTGTTTGGTGAGTGGTCCTGGACTTTTAATTGGTGTTCATTCAAGACCTTTTGACTCGTTGGGGAGTTTGCTATGAATGCGTATGAGACACTGAAATTTGGAACTTTTCTATGGAGCAGAAGTTGTCACATTTTCAGATTCAGAACAGCCAAGAGTTTCATCCAACCCATTTGTAATCCCTTCATTTAGATGGAATGAAGCGTTTCGCTCTGATAAGGTCAAAGCATGAAAATATGAATATATTAAAATACGTGTCAAAATGAAGGTAATCAAAATGAGAACTGGAGCAAACACTGTTAAAGTAATTCACTTGGGTGTCCCCCCCCCACTATAAATTTCAGCGCTGTGCACATAGCCTTATGAAATGTTTTCATGGGAAAACTCTATTTTGCTAGTAGATAGCTACCCAGACCAAAATAATAAGATTTTGATCAACTCTTGGAAAAATACAGGCTTTGGGAGGGCGATGCTTGAGATTCCCTAGCGCTACATCAATCACATCCCTGCCTCCAGGCTCACTGGCCGAGGAAGCCCTGGCACAGGTCCTGCTGCTGGTGCCTCAGAGGTCCCTGGTGACCCTTAAGCTTAGGGTTTGTGCTAGGGGCTGCACAGGGGCTGCTTGAGATACTGAGATTTAATCTATAACTTCCCTCTGGCATCTCCATAAAGATCTGCTGGCATCCTTAGACATCGTCCCCAAAGCAGTGTTTGCGGTCCTCTCCCCTGCAGGCTAAGTCAGTCGTTCAAGAGGAGGGAATGCAATTGCAAATGAACACCTGAAAATTGATCCAGGCTATAATCATCTTATAGTATTTTAATTGTGGGTCTCTCCTTCCCGATTCCACAGCAGTCGATCATTCCCTGTCGAGATGGTTGCCTCTTCTCTCTCTGCGCTGCCCCTCTTGGTTTGAATTCAATCTATATGCATTTTCTAGCAAAATGTAAACACCGTGTCCTCTTCCATGTGTGCTCCCTGGCTGCTGTTTCCCAATCACTAGCAGTGTTTCTATGCCACTGCCGTCTTCCACCGTGGAGGGGGATCTATAAAACTTGACTCGTAAAGGGAAAGAGATGGGATTTGACTCATGAAAGGGAAGAGATGGTGGATAGGTGAAAAAAAGATGGATGCCCCCCTCCCTGAAAAATAAAGAAATATGGGCTGAAAATCAAAGAGATTTAAAGCAGCTATCAATCGGTCGCTGTTCCAGCTTTAAGAGCTGTTGAAACAACATAATAAAAGGCAATAAACGAGGGATTTATGACCTACCTGCTGGAAATAGCTTGCTGCATCTATTGTGTGGGGTGAACACAGTGTGCAAGGCTGGGGGGGGATCGGCACCTGCCTGCCCGGCGTGCACACGTGGCCGAGCCGGCAGCCACTTTATGGGGCCGTGCACGTGCCCATGGCTCTGCCCTCCGGTTTCTCCCTCCCTCTTCATGTCCTCCCCTGCCCCTCAGCCCCCTGAACCCCCACATTTATGGGTTTGGCATTTTGTGTCTTAAAGACTCGGTTTTGTTCAGTTTGACTAGTAAGCCCAAGACGATTTGTTGCAATCGATGGCAGCAGGCTGGATTTTTAAGGGCCAGGTATTTTACCACGGGGGCTGGACCCTCGAGCTAAATCTTCAAGGCAGGGAAGGTGAAGACACACAATACTGCCTATGGCTGCGTCGAGAAAGGCTTGTAAATTTCTGGCACATATTTAAATCGCAGCAAAATCACCAGGGGGGGGAATAAATCTACAAAAACAAAACCAAACCAAGAAGAAGAAAGTGAGCAAGTAAACATGGAGATTTCTAATGCCTTCTTCGAGGCTGAAACGGTCCTTTTAAAAAAACCAAAACATCCTTTTCTCCTGCCCCAAACCCACAGAGGGTCAAAACTGCAGACATTAGCACAAAAACATAGCTAGGCAGCACGTGTCTGGTGCAGGATCTGGGCTATGGTGCCAATGGTAGCCTCGTGTGGCTTAAGGACCACTGACACAGGAGAGCTACAACTCAGGAGATGTGAGGAGACTAAATAGCTGGAAAATGGTCCTCTGGGCATGGGGAATGGCCATCTACCCTAGAAACACACTTGCAGGAGAGAGTGTCCCATCTTTCCCAGCCCTGGATGCGAGAGCAGGGTGTGCTGGGTGTTGCTCAGCTTCGTTTCGAAGCCGTGGCACAAAACCTTCCCTTGTAATTAGTTTTTCCCTCTTTCATCCTCAGAAAGAGTTTTAACCTCCTGCCTGTCACTCTTGCTTTCTGGCCACGAGTTACATGTTTTTGTTTTGCAAAGTGCAGTAAATCTTAATGGTGACATGAGAAGCTCTGGCATATCCGATGCTGTTTGTTCTTTCGGAGGAGGGTGGGGAGGAAAGGCAGTGGGGCTGAGAGGGGTAAATCAATCCAGTTTATAAAAAAGAGATGCAGCATGGCACAATGCCATAATCCAATGGAGCCAGTGCACGCCGGAGAGACAGATCTGGGACGGAGAGAGGAGGGGTGGCGGGGCTGCAGTAATCCTGAGTCCCTCTTAAATCCCCAGCATGGAACAAAGCCCTTGTTAGCAAATAAGGGTGGGGGAGTGGTAGCAATAAGCTAAATAAATGCTCTTAAATTCAGCTGTAATAAAAAGCTGGGAACCTGCACTGGAGCCCTTTCATAAACACTTGGGGACAAGATTGTTCTAATTACAAAACCCCAATCAGCAGGCATGAAACTATGGATTAATTCAGCTGCTTGAATGCCAATCTATGGCAGAGAGGCAGCAACCGCCTTCTCCCTCCCCCTGCCTTGAAAGGTTTTGGATGCTCTTTATTTGGCCATGCTTTGGAAACAGCTCCTGTTAACAAACGGGGAAAGAGGCACAAAGACCAAGAGAAGAAATAGCTCCAGTGTGTTTGCCCTGTGAAGGGGAGAGCTGGGCTGCCTGGTCCTGAGAGTCCCAGGGCTTTCCCCCACAGGCTAAGAAGCCTTTTCTCGGTGGTTCAGACCTTTTCTTGGTGGTTCAGACCTTTTCTTGGTGGTTCAGACCGTGGGACGTGCAGAAGGTTGTCTGTGCAGGATCCTCTCCCATGGCTGCGTGTGGATGCAGAACGGCTCTCATGCATCTCAGCTGGGTCATGGACTATGTCCATCCATTCCCCTCCCTTTCACCCCCTCCTCCCTCAAAATAGTTCTTGTCTCCATAAATGCAGTGGAAGGAAAAGTTAAATGTTTGAGAGCTGCAGAGTTGAAAACTGTCAGGAAAGGATCTGGACACCTCAAAAGAAAAAACGGCAATTTCCCTTCATTGCAAATTTAAGGGTCAGGTCCTCCCTAAACCATGTCTCTGTCGGAAAATATTTAAGATTGATTAAACAATAAACCATGGCTTCTCTCAAACTGTTGTAATTTTAGGGTTGGCTTTCTAAAACTTCTCTTGGAGACTTCAAAGGTTAAAAAGTTCCTTCTTCATAGGAACCATGAAGAAATTACATGGTATGAGTGGTTAGAAACTGCAGGAACATCATCCTTTTCTCCCCTAATCACAAGACTATCAAAACGATCATCAGAGTTGGCAACAGTCTTAGAAAAGATATTTTGGAAATTTCAGTGGGGAGCTGTTTCAGCCCTGTGAACACCTTATGCTTGGAGAAAGCCCTGCTGATGGCCGTGGAAAGAGGGTCTTCCTTCCTCTCCAGGAGGAGATTCCCACCCCAGGTCAATATATCTACTTCCAGTTTCTAGCAGTATTTCGTCCTCTGCTGCCACCTCTGAGGTTTTTCCTCATTTCAAGTTTTCACTTCACATGCAAAAAATAAAAGTAAACCAAAAACCTACTTCTGTCCCAGCCATTTCTTCTAGTCCACCTGCAGCAGGTCAATTTTGAGGCAAGAAGTGTGGACTTAATGGAAATTCTGTGAATTCACAAACAAGCATTCAGAGGGGAGAATGTGCCTATTTATCTCCTAATACAGTGGTTAAAAAAAAAAAAAAAGTCTTTTTAATTGCATTTGGAATATATTCTAACGATTTACTCAGGAGAGTGTTAAGATGTCAAGGTTTTTTCATTAGTAATATATCCCCAAACAAAATCTTTGTTAAGATAGGTTAAGGCAGTAAATAGACCATTAATTTACAGGAACATAATTAGTACCTTGCAGTTACTCATGAAAATAGTGGGATTTCTTTTGTCGTTATTCAATGGCAAGATTTAAAACAAATATAGAATCAGCAGGTCAAAACCACAGAGGCCAAAAAGCATCAAAGGTATTGATTAAAGTTTCAACAATAACCTTAACTCTGCCCCACTACCCAAAACAACATAATTTATGCAAATGAAATACATTCTCCAAGTGGTAAATAATGAACACAGAAAAGAGCATCTGGAGTTTTGAGCAAATATCAATACATAGCTGTAAAATAGCTTGTTTTAAGGGCTGGAGACTATATCTCACATATAGAATTGGAAACAGTATTTCAGGCGTCTCTTTTCCTAAGAGATTGTTAATAAAATTCAGGTTTCCAATGAAAGTATTTTATTTATTATTATTTATTTAATTGACACTATTATCTTTGCAACCTTGGTATCGTTTTGTTTAGAGGAACTGAAATAAAACATTTTGTAGGGTCAAGGTCCTCTACTTTAGATTCTCAGAATTAAAACAAAAAGTTTTAATTTGAAAACTTTTCTCAGTTCAAAGTCATTTTTTACTATTTTTAATTTTAGATTATTAAAATGAAGAAAATTTCAGTTGACTTCAGACTGACTAAAAATCTAATGTTATGGAGTTTTTTATATCTCCTTATTAGAAAGCTTGGTTTCACATGGTCCAGAAATCAAATTTGAGACAATTTTAGCTTTTTCATGTGTATTACTGGAACTTGCAAAGCAAAAAGGAATTTCCAGGGGTCAGGAACTGTACTCATAGGATGGTAAGGCTATAAATTATGGGCGTTGCTCAACAGGTAAAATTTCAAAATATATTAGACAGCAGTTAATGTTGGAGTTATAAATAATAGTGAACTATCAAACCGCAAAAAGAAGCCGTAATAAGGTTATTATGTGCTGGACCAAGAAGTTCAAAGTTCATCTGCATCATGAGATGAATGTATTATTACTTCCCAGACTAGACCTTTCTGTAGCAGCTAAACTGAAAACAGAACAAATAAAGTCTCACTGAAAAGAAGGCAACAAGAGCCATTTTAATTTCTTAAATTAACTTCCCTTACTTGTTTGTTACTGCTAACAATGTTGAGGTGCTGTACAGGTGGGTAGAAAATACTGTGTTTTCTTTATAGAAGTTTTGCCAGGTAGTTTCTCTTTTAAATATAAAAATTATCTTTTTTTTTTTTTACATGGAAAATGTCTGCCATTTCTAGAAGAAGGTCTTGGGAAAATAAATATTCCAAGAAATAGAATAATTTCCCCATTATTTTCTTGAATTGCTCTTCCAATGACATTTAAAAGGAGCCCAGACTTAATCTTGTCTCACTAAGGCTTGTAACTCCCCATTCTGCTACTGAATGAGAGACCAAAACCTGGCATGGGAATTGGGGAAACTGAGGCAGGGAGTGATTTCTTCCTAGCTGAAGGCTGCAGAAGGAGGCAGCACTGTCACAGCTGGGCGCTCCCAGGCCAGGTCCCTGATGGCAGCAGTGGTGGCATTTGCCAGTGACTCCCTTTCACTGCCCTGGGACCAGTGAGAGACCGGCTCGGAGAACCCCCAGCAGCATTGGCCGGTGGAGGAGCTGGGATGCCGTCCTGGCTCTGCCTTGCCTGCCTTTGTTACCGCTAATCCAGACACGTTGACAGCAGGACAGACTCCTACTGGGACAGTGCTACAGCTTGACCCTGCAGATGGTAAGGATCTCACAAAGTCCCCGTGTCGTAAAGCTGTGCTGCAGGGTGGAGAATTTTAATAAGGACAGGAAAAAATAGCAAGAGACAGGGAGGAAAAATACATTGCAAAGAACCTGACCTTATTTCCTCAGAGTGTGTGACTAAATCACACCGCTAAAAATAGGTAAGTGATTTGCTTTGATGCTGTAGGATTTTGCTGATACCACTTTTGTTACACATATAAATATAGAGATTTAATATAATATTTCCCTTACTGCAGTGTCTTCTATTAAGACAGTGCTAAAGTCTCGAGAGCTGCTGTCTCTGTCTGCTACTTTAAGCTGTGAGCTACAAGCAGAGACTTCTTGGCTCTGCAACTAATATGCTGCTGGCCTTTGGGAAAATGCACGAGAAATTTCTTCCAGGAGGGATGTTTAGCGTCAAGCATTGTCCATTCCTGGTTCCCCGAGACAGTCACTCCAACACCAGTGGGACCTTCCCTGCTTATTTGTTATGAGCGACAGCTTTGGAAAGTTTTGGTCCCAGTCTCCCCCGCCTTTATAATGGGGAGGATAAACCCGATCTGCCTCTGGAGGGTCTCAAGCAAATTGGCCAGGTGACGCATGGGGGTAGCTGTGAGATGCCACGGGGTGGGCACTAGGAACCCACAGAGGTGATTAAGAGGAGGCCAGTCACCGGTGGTGCACACCAGAGGTCGATACTGGGGCCAGCATTGTGTCACATCTTCATTAACGACCAGGACGATGGTACAGAGAGCACCTCAGCAAGGATGCAGCCGATACAAAACTGTAAGGAGTGGTTGCTAGACCAGATGGCTGTGGGACCATTCAGAGGGACCTTGATGGGCTGGAGAAATGGGTCAGCAGGAATCCCGCAGAGTTAAACGAGGGAGGAATAACCCCTCACCTGGGGAGGAATGACCCCGGGCACCAGCACATGCTGCAGAGCAGCTTTGCAGAGAAGGCCACGGGAGTCCCGCTGGGCACCGGGTTCACCGTGAGCCACCAACATGCCCTTGTGGCAAAGCCAGCCAACGGGCACCTGGGGACACTGGGCAGAGCGGCAGGCTCTGCCCAGCCCTGGTGAGACCCATCGGGATGGTGGACCTGAGGCAGCCCGCTCCAGCTGGCCCCGCTCCAGCATCAGCTGGGTGAGGTGATGGGGCAGAGGTGCCCGCCGGTCTCGGCGGGTTGGTGAGTGTATTGTATGGGGATGGGACAGAAGGCAAAAGGCTGGACTCTGCTGCGAGCTCCTCCGCAGGGCTTTAGCGCAGCTATCCCCATACCTGAATGCTTTTTTCCTTTTCTGACTGAGCTGAGAGTGTCGGCTCTGCTAGGCGTCTGGGGCTTGAAGTGTACAAATGGAGAGAATTATTTAATACTGTACAATTATTCTGTTGCATAAAACTCTCATATTTGTTTACTGAGAAGCCTATGCCGAATGCAAACCTCCAGACAGAACTGTCAGGGAGCAGCAGAAAAGAGATGGGGGTTCATTTAAATTCAGAGCAGAGTACCTTACCAGTGCCCGGTTTTTTTCATTTCCCCCCGTGGTTTCCCTTTCCCTCGTTCCCCTCCACTTCTCCTTTTATTCAGTAAACTGTCTGCTTGCACGCAGAGGTACCAGACTCTCCACTTTCTGGATGGACTCTGAGAGTTAGCTATAGATGGGGAAACTGAGGAAACAACCACGCTCTGAGGACTTTGGTTTCCCAGGCTCCAGGCAGGTCTCTGCTCCTCCTGGCTATCTGGGAAGGTCCGAGAGGATGCTGCTGCTCTCCCACATCTCCTACTGACTCCTCGCCTTTGGGAAAGAGCAACACATGTTCGGATGAACGGTGCTCCTTGCAGAGAGCTGTGTAAATAAAGGCTCCAGCTGGGGAATGCCAAGAGCTGGCGCGGCAGGGACTGCCACTCTGTCTACATAACCCCGCTCCTGACAGGCCCCGTTTTGTTGAAACAATTCCTTGCGATGGACCGAGTTTATCTCTAAGTCACTGGATTTACACCGGAGATCTAAACAGCCTGGTAAATCTGCCACTGAAGCACCGGGGTAGCATTTATCTGAGTGTCCCTTTGCGCGCCTGGGGATTCTCCGTGCACCGCTCAGCCTGGATGCGACTCTCTGCCCGTGCAGCAGGCAGGCTGTTTGGCTCAGGGGGACTCTTAGCAACCATAAAATGTGCAATTAACCCCCGCTTCCTACTTCAAACTGTCTCATCAGGCTCCCAAGCTAGGCAAACGTTACAGCTGTGAAGAGATGAGCATGCTGTTTTCAGCCTGCAGCAGCAAGCCAGCTACCCGAGGAAAACCAGTGTTTAAAAATCAGAGCTCTTCCCTCCTCGCTGTGGTCAGCCCGTGCCCACCAGCCACCAGGTACCATCAGAGAAACCTCCTGTTGCATCCCCTCCGCTGCCGTCAGCCTCCTCGTACCCGTTCTGGGGGGACGGAGCATCTCGCTGCGGTCCTGGTGCTGAGCAGATACAAAAGCACTAAATTAATTTTCATAGAGCCTTTCGGTCAAGCAGCTCAAAGCCTTTTAGAGACTTTAATTGAGCCTCAGAGTTAATGAAGCCTCACTAACGTGCCTGCTGGATGAAGGAGTGTTTATTATCCCCTGTTTTACAGAGGTTGTGCAGAAAGCTGGGCAGGTTGCTGTGTGGGTTGGGTTAAGGTTGTTTTCCCCTTCAAAACTAATCATGAAGCACAAAATGGCTTGTCTTATCAAAAGAAATATTTTCGGCAAGTTGTTCTGAATACAGTGGGGGTTTTTTCTCTTGATTTCCTAAAGACATTGCAAACAAACTCTGGGTTTGAAATTAATCTTTTGCCTCCACAGAAATTTTTCATGCAAACTAAGCCAACTATTCTAACTCCCTTGAAAACAGCAGTACCCCGAGAGGATAGGTCCTCTGCATTCGGAAGCTCCTGACCAGCCTCTCAGAGCTGTCAAGTCAATGCTGCATTAAATAGGAGAACAAAATGACTTCTAAAAACCATGCGGTGAACTGGTGGGCCCCCTGTCCCCCTGGCAGTCCCCACGTCCCAAACTTGTCCTTCTCCAGCATAGCCAGGGTGTCCAGGGGCCACGTGTGTGTGAGGGGCCTGATCCTGCAAAGTGTGTCACACTGATGGTGAAGATCCCTCCTTCCTTGACCATCTACATGTAATTTCTCTGGCCAGGGCCATGCTGTAACTGCCTAGCACGAGACCTGCCCCAATGCAAACTTTTTGTGTTTTGCTGCTCCCTGCCAGCCTTTGCCAGAGCGAGAGGTGCCGCGGAGCAGCAAGTCTTCCCCGAGCAGCAGTGCTGCTCAAACACGCTGACCTCAAACCATTTCAATCAACGCCTTTCAAAGGGGCTCTTGTTCTTTGCAGTTAAAGCTCAGAAAGCTTGTTTAAAACTTGTCCTCTCTGTATTTTTAACTCCGGCTGCTGCAGCGTGACCCCCACACATGGGAGTCCCACTCCCTGGGACTTTGCTTAAAAAATTTCTTCCCTTTGCAGTCCTGCAGCCCTGCTGCCCACGTCCAGTGTGCTTGGGTTAAAGGGAACTCAGGCTGCCCAGCATTTTTCAGGTGGGAGCCCGTGGTAGCCTATACTGAATCAATAAAATGGACAAAGTGGGTAAGACATGTATCCTGCTTCTCTGTTTTTTCCTGCCTGATTTGAAGAGCGACCCTTGCCGGGCTCCCAGGAAATCTGGCATTTCTTTAGGAAATCAAGAGAAAAAAACCCCACCGTATTCAGAATAACTTGCTGAAAATATTTCTTTTGATAAGACAAGCCATTTTGTGCTTCATGGTTAGTTTTGAAGGGGAAAACAACCTTAACCTAACCCACAAAGCTCATCTTTCAGCGTGGGCATGAGCTCTAACAGACAGCAGTGGGATGCCATGTGCTGGGCTGGTCCAAGCTGAGGGCTGTGCAATCAAGTTTAGAGAAGCGTGCGAGCTACTCTGGCCTAGAAAATACACGGAAATCACAGCAAAAGGCCTTGCCACAAAGAAATCCTTGTTTCCCCACGCGGACTAAAACACCTGCATGGCCAGTATTCCTCCAGTTCTCTCTGCGGGGCTCCCCAGCCCCCCCAAACAGCGCTTGGATAACCCTGCACACAGCAGCATCAGCCCTGCGCAGTCCCAGGGAGGCTGGCAGAGCGAGTGAGCGTGGCACAAAATTAATTTTCCCACACCTCCGTGGAAGACTCGACGCTGCCTTTGGGGACACGTGGCGTTAGGACCAGCTCTCCCATCTCTGCCTGCTCTTCATTTCCTCGAGGATTTCGAGGAAATCCTTTGGATCCATGAAAAAAATAATTATAGAGAGAGAGGTAGGCATATATATATAAATATAGGTATGCATATATATGTAAAATGGAGCTCCGTAATGCTTTCCGATTGCCCCAGGAGCAGGCAGGCTGCCCCCCCCCCAGCTTTGCAACCCCCCGGCACGACCAGAAAGCAGAGCCAGGGAAGAGGGTGGGTTGTTTTTTGGTTTTTTTTTGGGGGGGGGGTGTTGCTGCTGCCCTGAGACCCCGCTTCCCAGGCGAGCCCTGCGCGCGGCAGGGGGCGTCCCAGCTCCACGGGAGACGGGCGGCCGCGGGTGGTGGTGGGGGGTCGGTTCCCTGGGAGCCGGTTCGGGGGTTTCTTGCGCTGCCCCCGGGTTGTCTGGCCGGCTGGCAGCGATTGGGGCTGGGGGTCCTCTCTGGCAGGAGATGCCCGATCGTTCCAGCAGGGAAAAAACCGTTTGGGATTCCTGCAGCCACATCCGTCTGTATTCTGGAAATTCATCGATCGGAAAGCAGCCGGCTTCTACAACAGAAAGCTTCCTAAAACAAGCCTTAACTTCAGCACACCCCCCCCCCCCCCCCCCCGCCTTTTCACCCCCCCCAGCCCTAACCCCGTCCCTGTTTTGCCCTGTTTTGCCCTGGCTGTGCAGCAATTGCACACAGAGGACCCGTCCACCCCAGCCACGCAGTGCCTTCGACTTTTTTTTTTTTTTTTTTTCCCACTGTTCAACTTCAGAAAAGCTGCAGGGACTTTGCCAGAACCACTGCACTAGGAATTGCACTCCAACTAAATATAGCAACAAAATTTTGGATGAAGTACAGGCTTGGGTGCATTTTGGCAGAAGGCGCAGTGTTTTCCTCACAGCGCTGGCTCTGTGTGGAGTAGAATATTCCCAGGAATAGATGTGGATGGCGCTTGGGGACGGTGTTTTGAAATGCGTAGGGGAAGTTTGCATCACTGTGTGGGGAGTTAGCAAGTAGAATAGAGCTGAACTCAGATTTTATGTCCTGTGAAATTCCCAGGGCTTATTTCATTCCAAAGTAGAATAAAACTTTTTTTTTTTTTTTTTTTTTTTCCCCCTCTGTAAAAAACAGAATAATCTGGAGAGAAACACTTGCATTTAGAATGACTATCATCAGCGTTGAACTGTTTTGGCTTTGGTAGTTGATAAGCTCACTCTGACACTTCCATCTTGACTTTTAGAGTCTTTTACAAGTGATAATGTAGTAAGAGTCCAAAAAAGAAAGCCAAAATAAATGGCAAAGTAGAGCTGTTTCATTTGGATTTATATATATTTTTTTAAAAGCAATAAAATGTAAGTGGAATTGTCATACTTCTGCAAGCTACTTTGCATTCATTAAATAGCATTGACTGCCTGAAAAATCTTCTGTGGAGTAACTTTTGACCTAGCTGTGCTCAGATTTTCATTTGCGATGGAAAGAGCAGCATGCATATATAATCTTCAGGTCAGGATGAATTGTAATTTATAATATTACAGTTATAATAAACTGAGGCACATTTATATGCAAATATTTGCAAATAAACATGTATGTATTTATAGTCGAATTTACAGTTTAAATTTTTCAGCTGCTCAATTATGATTTAATGTCTGTCAGCTATCCTGCTGGTCAGTTGTTCTGGGGTTTCATTTACTTCAGCCCTTCCCCTAGAAGTCAGCACTGCTGGATGTAGTGAAGAAATGGGAGGCAGGAAAGGGTGCAAGGGGACTGCAGGGATGCTCTGAGGATTTTCGGGGAGCCCTTGCTCAGTCCCGGTTGCTTGCATCAGGTACACAGTGCGTCTCATGGCAGACACAGCGATGCCATTAGGCAAATAAGTTGGTCTGAGACATGCAGATAAGGCTGGAAAGGGACTGCCAGAGCCTTCCCAAGGAGCAGCTCTTTGAAGGAGTTTTGAGGCACTGGCCCTGCTGGCAAGAGATATGAAGGACCTTGAAAATTTACCAAATGAAGGCCTGTCCCCTAATACCCATAAGCTTAATTTTATCGAGGAAGTTTCTTGCGCCCGAGGACAGTAATAACCACTCCCTGCAGGATGCAAACGCACAGGGGAAGGCGGCTGCCCAGGGGTGGGCTCCTCTCTTGCTCTGCGGCACCGACCAGCCCTGGCTCTGTCAGTCGTCTCACTCTCCCCTTCCCCAGGACACACAGTGAACCTCAACTCTCGCCATCAGCGTGCGCTTATGAAGTGAGATTGATTGAGGGCGGGCATGCGCGTGTGCGCGCAAAGGAGAATTGGGCTCTGCTGCAGACGGGTGTACCAGTGGGCTCCTACTTCTGCAGCTGTTTTGGGATTTGGTTCTGCACATCCGTGCCGCCCCGGTGGGAGTGCACCCTGCCGCGTGATGTAGGTTTGGTGCATCCTTAGCTGTACTGAGTTTGTGTGGGCTCAGCACTCTTTATTTACCCATTTTAAACCCCAGCTCCTCGGCCAGGTGGGTGTGCAGAGCTGTCGGTGAGGCTGCCAAAGGGAACTTTATCATGTGTTTGTGATTCTGGGGGGTTATCCCTGCGAATGCCTCGAGATGTGTGAGAAAGAGGGGTTTCCTCTTTCACTAAATGCTCTGCTTTACACCTTACAATTCCATTAATTCATAGGGAGGCTGTTGCTGCCGGCTGGTTCCCGGGGGAGTGCTGATGGGGACCTCAGCGCCATCACCCTCAGCAACCCCAGCGACTGCACAGGGACTTCCCAGGGACTGCAACTCCCTCCTCTCTCCTTGTTTCTCTGCTCTCTCTCCTGTACTTCTCTTACTTCTCGTGCTCAGAAAGACTGTGACCCAGCTGAACTCACCAGGGCTTTGATATTGAAAAACCTGGAATTCAGCACCTTGCCCATTCCCAGCGAGCGGGGAAAATGATCGGAAATGGAATAAAACTGCCAAGGATTCGTTTGTTGCAAGCTGCAGATGAGGAGGCAGGATGAGGAGATAAAAATCTGGGCTGAAAAGAAAGGTTGGGGTTTGCTGAGCTGCCGTGGCACAAAGAAGACTTCCTGCAGTGATTCAGCCTGCTGATAACTTTTTAGCTTGCGTGCCTTGGTTTCGTATCGCTGCGCTTTTCCTAAGCTCCTTCGCAGCCAACAAGACCAGTGAAATTTGAGGTTTCTGATGGCTTTAGGCTGCCTGTGAATTAACTGAACACTCATGAAATAAGCTACTGTCTTGGATTGTATTTTCAGCTCCTTCAGGATAAGCAACATGGGGCCTGATTAGCAGGAATGGCTGAGAAAGGCTCAGTGTTTCTGTGCTGGTGTGAAATGCAGGCTCCAAGGTCCAAAGCTCGTGGGAGACTCTACTGGATTCGATGACTTTTTATTGGAAAAGGTTTCTCATGTCTAGGGTCAAATTTCTGTTAAAGGGGAAGAGAGAAAGAGGAAGCAGAACAGCCGAGGAGCTCTGGAGGGAGATGTTCACCTGGTACCTAAGAGGACTTGCTTCAAATCCTTGGTCTTAATTAGAAGAGGGGGGGAAATGAATCTGAATCTTTCGCAACCCAGCCTATCCCTCTTTATCACCAGTACACTGGATCAGTAGCACAAATAATTCTCCCTTAAGTGTTATGAGAAAATTAAAAAGGTCTCATTATATTCCACATTGGAAACAAATAAATATTATTATTATTAATATTATTACTTTATGCATCTCTCACAAGAGAAACAATTCACTTCCAACTATAGTCCAAGGCTCCTTTTGCTGGGAGAAGCTTGTGAATCTCAGGGTCATCCCAGCCTCAGCTCGTGATGCTTTGCAGTTCCCCGGAGCCCCTCGTGGTCTCTGCTTGGTGCTATGATGTCCTTCGTCTCAGCCTGTGCTGGAGGGACGGGCGGCTCTGAGCTGCTCACACATTCCCTTTGCTTCCGCAGGAGGTGGAAACAGCCCCTAACTGTCCTTGACCTACCTTGAGAGGGGGGTTATGAAGCATAATTAATTTCAGTTTCAAAAGAGCTTTGAGTTCCCAAGAAGAAAAATGCTCGAGAAGTGCAAATCATGATTAATCATTATTATTATTTCTATAAATTCCCACTTCAGCTTGGTTGGAAAACAAAGGGTATTTAGTGATGACTATGAAGGTAAAAAAGGATAGAGTGGCCCGACTCTCCCCTCAGCCCACGGGGCTGCAGTCACGTCCGTGGTTACACCCGATTAGCATCAATGCATGTGGGAAGAGAATCAGACCCCATAGTCACTTTTCTCTGTACTAATAGATAATGCTAAATTGCTGCTAGTCTCTCCCTGAAGCATGCAGGAGACAGTTCAGTACTCGCTGTTCCTCTCTTTCTCCCTTGTGGGGGGGGGTAGAAGGTTTAATTCAATCATATTCCTAAATGGGAAATAAAAGTGCAATGAAAAAAATGCACAGATGTCTGTGAAAAGAATTTTGTCTTCAGTGAGTTTTGATCTGGATCCTAAAAGAGCAAGACAAAACCCTGTGATTGACACCCTTGTTCTGCACAAGGTGCCTTGGAGGAAGCTTTCAGAGCAAAAGGTTTCCTTTGCTGGAGGGGGTGTGGAGAAAGTCCAGGTTTCACAGCTTTTTGGGTTTTGGTTTTCTTTTTTTTTTTTCCTATCCACTGTGTAAAGATGTGAGACCCTCTGAAGTTTTATTGTTCTGCAGAAAGCAGCCCACCTCAGCAGAAAAACAAGGATATACAAATCAATGCTGTACTCCCTCCCAGTCAATGATTGCCCTCTTAGTAGAAGGATGCTCCTACCCCAGAGAAGCCTCTCCCCTGAGAGATCCCAAAGCACCCAACCCCCTCAAAAATGAAGGCCGGATGAGTCCAAGGGACTCTCCCAAGGTCTGCCAGGAACCCCTCGTGCCTGCTTTCCAGGATGCTCCTCCAAGCATCAGCCTTATGCAGATGCTGGGAGATGTTTATTCTTATTCCCCTGTGAGTCTGTCTTGTTTTAGTGAGGACAACGCTTCCCTGGCTGGGTACGGCACACTTGGCTCGGGCTGACCTGGCTGCCTGGTCAGCAGCCGTGTGTTTTGCAAAATACCCTGTCTCTGGCCTGAGTTTTCACCTTGGGATGGTTTTATTCAGTCCCTTTTTCTGACATGGTGGGAGCATTGGAAATTCTGTGACCTTCCCTCTCCCTTGCCACCAGGCATTGGCTCCGAGGGGGAGAAGGGAGGGATGCTTTGCCGGGAGCTCACCCTGTTCATATATCACCAAGAAAACACCGCCGACAAACAGCGAGATTCATTTTGGTGCCAGCCGACCACAAATTTATTTGCTTGTTAATGCAGCTTCTCCCAGTTCATGTTTTCCCTAACTAGGAGCATCAAAATGTCAACCTGTCCTCAGGGGTATATCAGCCTCCTGAACTGAAGTCAGTAACGAGATTAGAGTCCATGCTGTTCAGAAGTGCCGTCTTTCCCACATGTGCTCTCTCAGTCACTCGCACTTATTTTTTTATTATCTATTTTTTAATCCCACTGATGTATTTTTCTCTTCCCCTCAATTCCTCTCTTCCTCAGTTCTCAATGAAACAAATGTGAGCTGACACACACACACGCACACAGCATCACCTCCTCTGTCCCCATTTGTCATCTCTCCCCTGTTTTTTCTGCAGGCTGCCCAGCCAGACAGCATTGGCCGGGGGACAAGAACGGCTCCTGCTCGGGTCATGCTCCTCATGGAAAATCTCTGACTTTCCCCTGGTGAAGCTTTTCCCTATGAATGTGAAATAAGGCAAAGAGCTGCTTGAAATGGAATAAATATGCAAAAACACGGTAGCTGGGAGAAGGGCAGGGTTGTGGCTGGAGGGAGAGGCAGGGAGAAGAGGACATCCCCACCCAGCTGGATGCAGTCTGTGGAGCTTGAGCATCACGAGTACTGGAAGATCTACTGGATGGAGAGATATGACCATGGTAAGTCAGGGAAACATAGAACAGGCTCCATGTCACGTGAAATGCCTACAGAACTAGAAGAGGAAGCCTCAGTGCTGGGAAGATATCACCTTTTGATGCAAAGAGGTTTGAGAGCAGAGGCAGGAGTGAAGGGTGCTCAGGACACAGTGACAGCCCCATCCAGCTTGGCAGGATGGGTCGAGAGGTCGGATGCTTTGGCGGTCAGAAGGGCCCAGGCTTTGAGGAATAAAGGTCCCTGCTCTGTCCCAACAAAACTGCTTGGCTGCTGCTGCCCGAGGAGAAGAGGGAGTGTTTGCTTCTCACCACACTTCACTTTTAGCTTTGATTTCAAGCCCCTTTTTATTAACCTGTAGTCACCTGCTGTAGCAGTGAGCTGTGTGTGTGATTAATGGCCCCTGAAATATTATCAGGTTTGAAAGGCTGCTTGTTTGAAATTTGCACTGAATGTAGTTAGCTGGATATTTTTTTGCAGCTCAGCAGCCATTTCACACTGCAGTTGCCACAAACAGATAAAAGGGTGCAGGTGGAGGCGAGTGGCGTGGGAGCAAGATTCCTGCACCAAGGACAAGAGCTTGCAACTATCTATACCTTAATCTTTGCAGTGTTCACTCTTCCTAAATATCTGCAAAGCCACATTGGGTATGTATGGACCGACTCACTAAGCAATTAGCAAGCCCAGAGCCCTTTGGAGGGATTGCCCTTCTGCTGACACTGGGCCTGGGGACACAGGGACTCTAGTCTCTGAACAGGTGACTCAGAGGGACAGGAGAAGAGTGTGGCTAAAAAGTTATTAAACTTTTCTTGAAGTAGAAATGTAAAAACATTCTTTTTCCAAGAATTTATTTTCCTGACTTTTTAATAAAATATTTGATCTTACTGGATGAAGGACTGAAGGTTTTTTCCACCCTTAAAAATGTAAAAATAACTTCACATTTTTCATGGAAGGAGATGTCTTCCATCCAGATCTCATTTGGTCTTATACCTACAAAGCACACTCATACCAGTAATTCTTTGCTTTTCTACACATGAAATTCACCCATGAAATGAGGGAATTATGAAATTAACTGTCTTGAGAACTCAGCTTGACTTGGCTCAGTCTAATAAGATGAAGGTACACGGTAGGCACCTATATATACTTTTTAAAACTATCTGTGCGGTGCAGCTGGGCTCAAACCGGGAGAACCCTCATGTTGCACCTCTTACTTCTCTAACTCCTCCTCAAGCAGCAGTTCTGATGAAAGACAGCATGTATCACAATAACTTCTTGTTTGTAAACCCAAATCTCTGGCTTGGAAAAGCGGCACGGCCCAGGCATTAGCACGTGAGAGCAGGATCCAGCGTTCCCCACTGACTGTGCTCTGAAGATTGATTTTTGGTGTCTGGTCCCCCAGGCAATACATGACTGTTACAGCTCCTCACCATGAGATACCCAGTGGAAGCTGCGGTTGCTGCTGCATTAGGGTCTCTGGGCCACTTTTCAAGCTCTACCAGAGATGTGCATCGTCCTGGACCAGCCTTTAGCATTTCCCCATGCCTTTGTTTCCTTTTGCTCGTCTCTGCCTGTTTAAACTGTATTCTTCTTGAGAACAGATGTGATCTTTGCCTAACAGATGTGATCTTTGCCTAACAGATCTTTGCCAGATGTGATCTTGGCAAAAGGTGGCCCTTAATTCCTAATCTTGCCCTGTCGGGCCATATTTTTCTCCTCCCTCCTGCAGCTCCAAAACACCCCAACCCCGCTGGCTCCCGGTTGGGTACCCCAGCCCGTCCTGCCTTCCTTAAATGTGGCTGGTGCCTCTGGACACCATTCACCCCCTTCCTAATCCCTTCCTGGATCTGACGACTCTAAAGGAAATATAATAGGAAGAGATGACATTAAAGTAACCTTGGCAAGGGAAGTCTTGTGAGTCGATTGGTGATTTTGGCTATCACCGTGAACTTAGGAGCATCGTCTGCCTTTCTTCTAGCTCATAACTAGAAACTGAGTAAGAAACAAGAAGAGTCTTCTGCACTGGGGTTTGGAGAGAGGAGGAAAAAGAAAACAGATGCTGCATCTAAGCTGGGATTTCCCTGAGTAAATAAATTATAAAATTATGTTAAAGCATCTTTTTAGTGGCATATAAAAGCTAGGAAATGAATATCTCCTCTATAATTGCTGCTAAGGGTCTAAACCAGCCATTTCTATTTGCAGTTTCATATTTCAATAAACTTTTATTTATTTCCATTTGAGTGAATGTTGCTGTTCATGAATATTTTGAGGGATTCAGAGCACTGTCCGAAACTAATGCTGATTTTCACTAGGATAAAGCCACATTCCCCCTCGCTCTATACTGATATTCCTCCCTGCATGCCCATGGGAAAACAGCAAGATAACTATAATAAACATCTTCAGATACAATTGCTTTAGCGCAAACACAAAATTAACTTTCTGATAGGTTGTAAGAAAACAAGTGAGCAAGCAAACAAAATCTCTAGCTCTCTCCTTAGGACATTATTTGAGCTGTACTTTTTACCCTCTTTTCTAGGGGAAACCATGTCATTTGTGGATGTAGCCATACCTTCTGTGCTTAAATTGAACCCAAGTTTTGCAACTTACTTAACTGAATTAGGAAAGGGAGGAAATGGCTTGCACACCTTGTTCTTAAAGCTCAAAGCCAGGAAATGAGAAGGCTATACTGCTTTTTTTTTTTTTTTTTTTTTTTTTTTTTTTTTTTTTAATCTAGAGCTGAAATAAGAACTTGTTCTTCCAGACTTTTCAGAGAGAATGAGTTTGGTCTAGCAAGAAATCAGCTCGGTCGGGGGTGTGAGAGAGACCCAGTTTTAGATTCCTGCTGTGAATCATGCAGTGGATGTTACCTAGCTTCCCTTATCCTATAACAGTTCTGGTCCTTCTTCTGAGTTTTGAGCAGTAATTCCACCTTGAGAACATTTACTTTTGAACCTGAAACACATCTGCAGAAAAATCTCAGTTTAATAAATTCCTCAATAAATGTAAGTAATTACAGACCAGCCTATCTGATGATTCAGGCTGTGCTGTGAAATGTTGGACCCATGAACCCATTTCTCTTCAGACTTGTCATGCAAGCACCATCAAATGCATTTCACATGCAAGAAACTCCCTTACCCATGCCTTTGGAGACAGTTCCTTTTTTCCCCTTTCTTTTTTTAAGTCATTACTTCTGGGGTTGTCCTGAATTGGATCTACAGGACTGTAAATGTCCCCTCAGAGCCCCAGTGCTGATACAGGTTATGAAAACTTTATTTTGCTAAACTGCCCTGTCCCATGGGATGCACTTTAGTACCGAGAGGGATATGTGATTCAATTCCGATCAGCCAGATGAGCTGCAGTAACCGACTCTCTGCCTGGTATTAGCCCGCTGCCACTACAGAGCAGCTCTTGTTAGCTCAAACCACCTTCTCAGGACTTTGCCCAGCTTTCCTTGTCAATTAAGCTAATGCATTTCACTTTACAAGGGAGCAGGATTACCAGCAAGTGACTATCTCGTGGAGGCTCGGTAACTTGATTGCTCCAGAGAATATGCCCCTTGTTGCTGACTTTTGATGGAGGTTTGATTTTTTTCATGTGAGATAGAGACCTGGTTTGGGGGAATCTGGAGTGCAGCTGGCTGAGGAGCAATAGGATGGGAAAGTGCTGAGAGATGGGGCTCCGAGGGGAGCTATTCTGTGCACCTTTTTTTTTTTTTTGAGGAGACAGTGGACGACTGCCTGATGGTCGCTCCTGCTTTTGCTCCAAGCTGGCTGTGGCAAGGCTGAGGCTCATTGCCTGCTGCCGGGGAGCGGAGAGGTGTAGGGGGGAGCGGGGGCTGCTGGAGCGAGCTCGGTCCATATGTCCGCAGGCATCCTGGAGACTGGTGCAATATGGAGCGGTTCAGTGTTTGATGAATGTTGTCATTAGTGTTCGTGGCACTTATGGGCTTCCATTTATCCTGAGCAACAGTGATTTATGTCTGGGGCATATATCCAGGTAAAAAGTATTTTAAAAACTAGGGGAAGGGCTCTCAAAGAGCTTTAGCCTCTTCCCCTCCTCTCCTTCCCCATAAACTAATCAATGTTAAAAAAATGCAGGGTTGACACAGTGTGAGGGAGCTTTCTCTTCTCTCCACGGCTGTCCTCACTGCCCCAATGCTACAACAGGCAGTTCCTTCATTTGAGAAGACCCTTTATCCCTAAAAAAAAAAAAAAAGGCTTTTAAAGGTTCCTGACATTTCTCCTTTTCCTCAGCCTGCCTCTCCATCTCTCCACCCTGCCTTGCATGCTGCTAAGGGTGCATCTTTCAAAGCTGCCTACTCTGATGGTGCAGGGCTGTGCTTGCAAAGGGATGCAGCCCGGCTAGCATGGAAATGAGCATGGAAACCTCACTGACAGTGCCTGACAGTGGAAAATACAGGAGGGAAAAAGAGGTGGGGGGCAGGTTTGATTGTTTGGTAAAAAACAGATTTCTGTCTTCTCTAGCCCCAATTAGGTTTTAGTTGGGCAAAAAGAAAACTCAAAGCCAATAGTTTCATTATGACACTAGGAAAAGTTGGCTTACCTACTTTTATTATATATGAATAACATTTTGAAGAGTCAAACTGATAAATGCCAGACATTAAAAACCAAAGTTTTTATTGAACCCAAGTGGCTTTTTTTTACCCTCCTTCTGTTCCATTTTAAGAAAAATAGACCATTTTTGTTCTGATTTGGATGGGGAAGCTGATCTCAATCTTTCAGAGAATGGGAACTCAGCTTTCTGATGAGCTCTGCTTGCGTATGGACTCCCCAGTCAGCAGTTTAATGCCATTCCATTCATTTACACCAGTGTAAATCAGGAGTAATTGTCCTGAAATCAATGTCACCGTGATTGACCGGATTTTCAGAAGAGCTCAGCTCCCAGCTAAACCCCTGCGATACATGGCCAGATGTATTTATTTATTTCATTTAAAGAGCTCTGTGGATACCTATGCCCTGTGAAATTGGGCACTGAGTGACAATATTGAATGCTGATTGCAGCTTGTCAGAAAATGGGGGGGGGGGGGGGGAATAAAAAGCAATATTTGCAAAATGCTTTGAAAAATAGTTGTTTAGGTTTTTTTTTCTTTTCCTTTTCGAAGAGTATTCTGTTTTTCTCGGTTAACTTCCATCCTCTTCCCCCTTCCAAGAATGTGTGCGCACTTCCTGCTTTCTATTCCTGATTTTCTCTCTCTGCCTCTGACTGTGAGATTGCATCTCAGCACAAAGTGTACATGAGACACCCCATGGACTAAGGAGAATGCAAAAAAAGCAGAACTTCCCCAAAGGAGTTGTGTTGCCCCATACCTCTACTAGGGTAACAGTTGACCTCACTGGGTGTGAGCCTTTCTCCCTAGCTCAAGGTTGAAGCAAGACTTGAGACATACTAGTGTATGGCTACCTTTAAAGATTTTGAGTTTGTTTTCCTCAAACCAGCCCATCAGGGGTAGCTCTGTGCCAGAGGCGAAGGTTGGGGATGGACACTGGTAATGACAGGGTCATGTGGTTTGCCCAAATGTGCCATGGTTGGATTTCCCTTTGCAGCTCTGCCATCATCTCTAGATGTTGCCCTTGAAGCCTGTTCCACACCACAATGGGAAGGGAACCCAAGAAACAAGACCGTGAGTGCACTGGGGCAGTGTCCAAAGGGAGATGTGTGGCACCCTGTGGGGGGCACCTATGGGTCTGCCTGAAGGCAGGACCCATCAGTTTGGCCTCCTGTGCACACAGTGCTCTTTACTGCAGGGTGGCCTTGCTTCCACCTCACTTGCCCGTGGTGTGGCATTCCCATGCTGGTTGCATGACATAACATCTTGCCTTGTGTGTGCAGAAGGGCTGGTTGCAGGCCTGAGGGTCTGCCCTGGGTGAGAAACTTATTAACTGCTTCTTTGCTAACCTCCTCGCTATTTTCCCCCTCCCCCTATCTCTTTGGCTTGTGAATGAATGGTAAACACCTCTGCGATTCAGGTTTTCTGGGTGAGTACGTGCAGGGAGCGGGCGGGGGAACAGGGTGGAGGGCAGCATCCTCGGGGAAGTAGGACGACGTGTGTCTGTTGAACCACATGTTCTCATTTTGATTCGCATTGAATATGAAAGGCAAGCAGAAACCCAATTAGTAACCTCTGAACTAGCCCCGTGTTATCTCCGGGAACACATGCCATCTGCCAGCTCCTCCGCCACCCGACGGCCCCCTCCCTCTTACCAGCTAAATGAAACAGGTGGTGGAGCCAGTTTCTGGGCTGGAGACACCGCACAGGGACCAATATTTAATAAAACAAAACCTAGCCACCTCCTACCCCTCGCAAATCAGCCCCCAGCCCATGGTTATCTACAGCCTCCTCTCTTCCCCTCAGTCTTCACACTTTGCTCGCTCATCGTGCAGACCGGCTCGGCTCAGACGCTGTTTTGGCTTCGCTGCCCCTGGAAGGGTTGAGAGTAACTCAGAGCACTGATGAGGAGATCTTTTGAGTGCTGATGGCTGGGCTTACAGGGCTCAGCTTGTGCCACAGGCTGCTGTCAGTGCCTTGCTGTCTGCTGTGGTCAGAGAAAGCTGCCCCCCTGCCAGAAAGTGAGAGATTCCAGGGAGAATGCAGCAAAAAAACTTGCTGTTCTGGCATCTAAGCTTGCAGGATCCGGGCATTGCTGTGATGAAACCCAGAGGCGAGGGACCGGCAGTGTTGGTCACAAATACGCTGCTGACATGAACTGGCAAGAGAAGGCTTTTATTCCAGTGCTGACCTTGCTTTTGGGGTGGACGCTGTCACTTGGATGTTTGCACGGCTGATATTTTGTATAGCATGGACCTGGGCAGGGGTTACAGGTGGCTGTGCGCAGGCTGCCTTCCCTAGTGTGACACGGCAGAGAAGGAAGGATGTGGAAAAAACATGACTTGGCTGCAATGACCTGGGTGGAGGTCATCATCCCACTGGCCTCCGCTTGAGCTCCAGGTTTGCATCCTGCTCGTAGAGGCCCAGGGCATGGATGGACCAGTTGGTGGCATCAACAGCTCATCCGTCACTGGGAGGAGAGAGTCACCACTGCAGATGCAGTGCTGAAAAAGAAAAGGCATGGCTCCCTCCACCAAGCTGCCTGGTGGGACAGTGAGAGGGCCACACTTCCCAACTTGTCCCTTTCCACGAATGGCCGCGGTTTGGCTGTGCTGCTTTTCTTCCCCAGCAGCCTGGATAATTGTGTGTTTACAGTAAAATTGACAGATGGGAGTTTCAGTGTTTCACAGAGGCAGATGGTATCAGAGGAGGGTGGGAAAAGTCTGGCAAGGAAATGCCAACCGGCTCTCCTTGTGCCAAAGCTGCAACATATGCCTGCCTTATGCAAAGCAGCCCCGTTTTCCTCCAGAAAAGTTCAGGGAAGTAGAGCTGTGAATCAATAACCTGGGTCTCCTGTCAAATGCTGCACGTGCCGATGGTCTCCGTCTTTCCCAGCTAGAGAGAAGCCTGTATGTGAACATGGGAAGGGGAAAGTAATTTAAAATCCAGACGTTGGCTCCAGCTGTTCCCAGTTGGAGTTGGAATGGTGTTGACCCCTTGGGATGGTTAATGATAATCCTTGAAGTCTTTTTTCTCTCCTCCTCCCTCTGGCTCATGACTCCAGCTATGGAGCAAGGACCCCAATTACCCTGAGGCAGGGGTTTTTCCTGTGCATGACAAGTGGTGGGGACAAAATAGGAAAAGTCATCTTCAGAGCATTGAGGTTTGATTGCTTAAAGGAGAGGCAAAGCAGGTTTGATTTGCATGTGGTTTGGGGTCACGTTTGCCTACCAATATCTTGCTCCCATACTCTTACGCTCTCGCTGCAGGGGTTGGGCTGTGTTGAGGAGTCCATGAACATGTCACATTTGTAGCTACAGCCTCTACTCAATTCACAGACCTACAGATTTCCCCCTTTACTCCCCTCGTGGCTGCTACCATCCCCTCTCCTTCCCCTCTCCTTGCCCCTGTAAAGTGAAAACCTCTAAGTCCTCTGGGACAGGTACAGGGATAGTTTTCCTTTTCGTATTATGCACTAGCTCATGCAAAGGATATCAGCTGAAGTAGCAGCGTAGCCACTTCTAGGTCATGGTGGGGGCTAAGCATCAGGCAAAGGACATTTTGTGCAAAGCACTCTTCAAATTCAAATTGCTGGGCCCTTCTTGCCACCAAAAAGGTAGTAAAGAAAGTTAGAAACTTTACTGGGGCACAGACATCAGCATCAGCTTCTTGAAAAATACAAAGGGAGATTTATTAGCCATGAATGACCAGGACTGAGTTTTAAACCTCCTCTGAAAGCAGTTTTCTCCATTGTGGCTGCTGGCACAGTGTTCAGCTTGCTGCGAGACTCCAGGTTTTCAGGATCTTTCCAGGTTTTTAATATCTTCTTCAGAGCCCTTCAGAGTGGTCAACAAGGGGACTGGCAAGTGAGGAGGACTCCACATTTATGAGGAAGAATAGCAGATATGGGAATTATCAGGCTACTCAAACAGAAGATAAATCATAGAAAGAGGTGGATATTTCTCTATTAGGGACAGACCACACTCCCAGCAGTCGTGGCTGCATACAGGGGGAATGGCGGGCATAATGCAGTGCTAGGGCTTACAGCCTGAACCTGCACCATGCAGGGGGAGCAGCATGAGGTGCTGGGCTCTCTCAGCTCCCACTGAGTCCAAGGGAGAGATGGTGTCTCTATGCATCGCGCTGAAGTTTTTCAAGCCAGTCACAAATAGTTTAAGCTGACTGCTGAATCCTTCAACGGGGAGTCCAAGGGAGCCTGTTGCAGAAGGAAAATCGAGGTGAATTAATTTATAGCTGCCAAGGAAGACAAGCCAGCAGGTAATCGAGGGGCTAAGCCAGGGGTAATCGAGGGGCTAAGCCCTTGCCTCCCCCATGGGACCATTCCCTATAGATGTTTTGCTGTGCTGAAAGCCTGGGGTTTATTACCCAGCTTGCAGGGTGCAGCCGAATTTCTGTATCCCATCTAGGTGGCAGGCATTTGAAACAGAGAGAAAAATGGCCAGCCTGAACATGCCCCTTTCTCTCACAAAGTATAATTAATGGCAGTTAAATGAGTCACCTGTGCTGATGCATCACAGGCAGTGAGGAGGCTGAGAGCCCATTTGCTACAGGTCTGGGCCACCTCTAATGCAAGGTGTGCAGAGGTCCTGAGTTGCTCTGCGGTGCTGGCAGCTCAGGGAAGCTTTGGAGATGGGAGGTGAGGAGAGAGAGGATGATGTTGCAGGTTTGCTGTTCCTTTCTTTCCCGCTCGCCCATTTTTATTTGGAGGAGTTCACATGGGGGGCCTTGGCCCTCGGGCAGGCAGGCGGTTGGGATGTAGCGTGCTTGGATATACTGCAAACATCCAAGTTTTTATATATATAAAGCTTTTATATATATATATAAAAAGGCAAACTCTTTACCAATACTTCTGAAAAAGTGGTACAAAAATACAGAATAAAAACACAGCCTCCAGTATAAGACTCACAGTTACAGCAGCAGTTTCTAGAACATAAAATCCAAGACAAGCTACCACGTGAAGTGGTAAGGCAGTGAAGTATGGTGATCTCTGGGGAGTGGCCGAGTGTCCTTGTCCTTTCTTCACATGGGGAGGCAGGTCTTGCAAAGCAATGACAGGCTGACACCTCTTTTCCAAGCCTCTAGTTACAGTTATGGGGTTTTAACAAAGTAAGAGCATCAAGATCCCCTCTGCAGAGGAAAGCAGAGTTCAGCCTTTTCCTGCAGAGACCCCCTTGGTGCGGGATAGGATGGAAGGGGGGATACATCACCACAGACAGGCCAGGGAACAGCAGGTGTTGTATCAAAAACACCGTTATGACTTTCCACAGAGCATCTCAAACAAACGGATGCAGGCCTCTCCGAGGGACATTACCCGCTGCCTGTGTTCCTACCGTACAGCGAATTCCCTCAGGCATTTCAGCTGCCCTTAGGCACTAATCACAGCTTCTGAGACTCAAAGCTGTTTTACAGTGCGGTGCCTGGCAGCGCAGACGAGCAGCGTTTATTCTGCGCGGAACAAGCTGGGGCTGTGAAGAGCAAGGGAACAGGCGGGAGCGGAAGGGGAGTTGGAGGAGAGCAGGAGACTCTTTAGATCACACTTGACTTATAAGGCCAGAGTCACCCTTGATGAAACTCTGCTGCAGTCAGTGCAGATTAACACCCCTGACTGATGGCTGTTTCTCAGCCGTGAGGAGATGGATATCTCCCAGCCAAACAGCTACAGCCCAGGCGCTTCTGTCTCCCCGGCTGCTTTTGGCATCCATGGCTTACAACAGTTCCAGTGTGGCCATCATGCTGGGTCTTCTGGGAAGGGTCACCACCCAGAAACAGTGATGCTTGTTCACGTTACTTATCAGGACAGCAGCAATCCTGAATTTGCTGGGGATGCCATGTGCATCCCATGCTGGAGCAGCACAGGTGGGAGGCCCAGAGGCACAGGCCCCCAGTGCCAGGAGCTGTGGAGGTCGGGGCACATCCCTGCAAGGTAGCAAGTGCCTCTGCTCAGCTCCTGGGTCCAAAGCCCTGGTTGCCCACAGTCCCAGTGACGGATCTGTCAGTCTGATCTGCTGCTATCCGCTCTGTTGTCTGTCCTTTCACCTCTTTTTCACCTCTGGCTTTTCCCCCCCCCCTCCCTTTATTCTCCTCTTATTGTCCTTATCTAGTAAGGCCCTATTACCTGCTTTTATCTACAAAAGCGTCTAATCTCTGACAGCACCTGGTGTTTGGCTGGACGTGGACAGAACACATCAGCTCTATTTTTTGTATGTTTTTTTTTTTTTATGTGAGATTTTAAACTGCCTTTTGGCTCTTGGGATCCCTCTCGCCCCTGTTTTAACTTTGCAGTGATGCTTTTGCAGCCTCTTTCTTGCAGGAAAAGGGCCGTGCACGGAGGATGAAGGACCAGATTTTATATGCTTTGGTTACACTCCCTGTCTGTTTGTCTGAATAAGTGTCAGCCCTTGAGTCTGGATTAGCTAACCAAGGGGCTCAGGAGACCAGCTAAGCACATTACATCTGAAGGCAGGAGGTGGGAAGGGACAGCAGGTGAATCCTTTCCCTGCACTGACTGAAACCAGGACGCCAGTCCCCGCTACTCAGTGACCTTGGAGAAGGCACTTGCATTTCTCCTTCAGGCTGTGAGTGCTTTGGGAACAAGAACAGTCTTTCATTACATACGTACATATAAATACATCATTTAGCACAGTGGTGGGCGTCTTTACTGCTATTACAGTAACAACCTGTCTCCCCCAGCCCGCTTCTATCTCCATCTGAGAAGAAAGAAGTGCTTCTCTGTCTCTGGGTACGAATAGGAGGATGGGGTTTGCTGCTGGATTTTGATCTAAGAAAGGACTCAGTCTTTTCCTTTTTTTCTTTAAAAATGAGTTTGGCACTGGTTTCCAATGGTCAGCTAAACCCTGGTGAGTGGTGGTTGCTCTCTGTTCATATGGTAGATACCTGTCAAGCATGAGCAGCCCAGACTATCCTCACGAACTGCCTGCTCGCCATGTCTCAGCCTTTCTCCCCTGTTAGCAAAGACATATCTAATGTATAAGCCAGGAGGAAGGGACATTCTGCTCATTTCTTGTGCCACCATGTCTGGATCCTCCCACCAAGCGGTTCCTCAGTTTCCCTGGGTATAAACTGATAATACTGGTCTAGTATCAAGGTTGCTCAGGAGTGAGCTTGCTGCTCTTAGATTGACCTTGGGTCTTCAGAGCTGCACCGTAGGACCTGAACAACTGCCCTCTCTATTTCTGACCCCACTGGGAATGCAGTACAGTAAGAGTGGGACCAAAAGACGCCGGAGCCCCTGTTCAGGGCTGCAGCTGCAGCAGCTGCCAGGAAGCCAGGCAGGAGTAAATCTGCCACTGGCGGAGGTGAAGGGTGCACGAGAGAAGGACACTATTGTTTCTTCCCCAAAAGAGGAGAAGAAAGGGATGAGATGGAAAATTCATTTAGTGACTCCCAACAGCTGGAAGCAGAGTTCTGTATAGCTTACAGCATGGGAGCTCTAAAAGAGAGTGAAGTGAGGAGGAGACAAAAAGGATCTGAAATCTGTGGGGTGACTGAGTCTGTGAATTGACCAACCAGGAAACCTTTCCCTGGACTGAATGGACCTGCTCCGACAAGGCAGAAATGCTGCCCTGATGCATGTAGGACTGAGAGGTTCACGTGTCAGGAGTGCTGGAAACATCGAAATGCAGGAAGGGTAAGCAAAGAGGGAGGGAAAGAGAAATACATGAGCTAAGGCGGTGGGCAGGCAGGCCCTGCTGTGGAAGAAGGTTAAAGTTATATTGATCTGTACAAGGAAAACATATTCTCGCCGCTTCTCATCCTCCTTTCAGATGATCCTGCATCAAATAAAAAGAAGGGCTGTTTTCCAAGCCTGGCTTTAGAGATCTTTCCAATGATACAGCAGATAAACAGCCACTTGCTGACAGTGAAGGTGCCAAAGTGATTTTTTGATGATATAAGCTGGGCTGAAAGGGAGGAGGGAGCGGAGAGGTTGCTGAACATGATTAAAGGTGGAGGAAGGTGACGGCCAGGTCTGGAGACAAGGACACCAGAGGCTGATGGGAGATGTGGCAACTCAGCGTAAGGCAAGCACTGGGGGGGACGTGAGGCTGGGAAGGGAATGGTCAATGCCAGGAAATGGATCTGGATTAAATAGGGGATAGGTATCCAGGCTGCTGTGCCTCCGAAAGGTTAGTTATTCAGGAGCTTGCTGAGTAGTCATCAGGCACCCTTAAAAATAACCAGGACCCCAGTGCATTGCTGTTGGCCTGTTTCCCATCACATATTGGAACAAGTCTGATAATTTGGCTGGAAGTTCACCTCTGAGGAGGCAAATGCTCATTGTTATTCATGTCTCTCCTGCTTTTCAGGCACTTGTCATCCAGCCAGAGGGGGAACCAAAGCAGAAGGTGTATGGGCAATTGCTCACAGCAATGGAGGAAAGTACCAGTAGTGCCCATACCCCATGGGAGCTGGAGTAGGTGCTCCTTTGAAGACAAGGAGTAGCTCTAACACCACTCCAGCCCCAGACTTTGGGAACAGAAGATGTTCTGATGGGGCCTGAACCTGTGTCTATGGCCATAGCAGGCTGAGTGGTGGAAGGTAGCAGCTTTAAGCATTGTGGCTCAACACCAAATCCAGCAGCCCACCAGAAACCCAGCTGCATGTTGTCCCCCAGAAGATGGATGTCTTTCATGTAACTGTTTCCTAATTGCAGCTCAATCTCAAACAAACAAGGAAAAGCACCAAAAGAAGGAAAAACTTTCAGCAGAAAGGTGGAAGGTGGAATGATTCCCAAGTGAAGTGCAAGAGCTCAGGCAGGAACAAATAAAGTTTAAAGAATGTTTGTGGTCCAAGATTTAGGGTCATTGCTAAAGAACTAAAAGTATTCATGAAAGCACCTCTGAAGAGGCAAAGGAACCTATCTGCTATGCATTTCTGGCTAGTTCTCTGAGGAAATCCCAGTCCTATAGAGACCACAGCAATATTCGAGCACTGTCTCACAGAGAAAACAGGGTATTTACTCAGCTCTGGTCCAGGTCAGGATCCTCAGCTGAACACAAACATCTTCATTTCAGGAACAGACACAAAGCGTGTAACAAACCTTCTACCACTTGTAGTTTTGGAGTGTTTTATTCCTTGCATAATACACAGGTGTTGGGTATTGGGTAAATGGGATAGACACAGAACTGAGTCCCCATCCCGTGACCAGAATACAAGGCTGTGTCTCCTCTCCACAGTGTGGCTGGTTCCCAAGACTGGTGTGGTGGGCAATGAACTCATTAGAAGCACAGTAGGAGCAAAGGAAGGGGTTTCTGTGGGGTCCTGGACTCCCTCACGAGCCCTACATTTTCCTAATTTGTTTGGGCAGTTCTCTTCCATATCCCTTGCCTCAGCACTCCCAGCTGTTTGATGGAGCTGAGTGCTTCTCTCCATACAGCACTCTGAGATATTTCCATGAAAGGCTGTGTATAACTGTGAAGTATTATTATTGCACACCTTTTGGAAAGTGCCTTGAGACGTCTTGGAATGATAAGGTGCTATAAGGCGGAGAAGTTGTGCAGAGATAAATTCACTGTGAAATGTGTTTTGCTAGAGACATTTATGTAGCATATCATCTTATCAAGGAACTTTGCCCAAGAAACAAATTCTCATGCCTGTATAAAGAGACTATAATTGAACTGTTGACTCACAGTTATGGGAAAAGACAGAGTGGGGAGAAAATTTCCAGGGCTTCTAGGACCCCAAGGAGGAATATAATTAAGAAAGACATAATTGGAAACCTAAAGCAAGCCCATCCACTCAGAGTGAGTGCTGAAACAGCAAGCCAGAATAGCTGGGCTGAGGCTGAATTGCAAAGCAGATGGCTGAGGATTTGTAGGTCAGTAGCTCTTGGATCTGCTGGGCCAAGATGGGGTCAGGGTACCATATGGATGAAGGGCAAAAAAGACAGCATATCCGAGCAAGCCATGCACTCTCCTTACCCAGAAAGGCTCTGATCACTCAGAAACAGAACAAACTCTCATGCAATTTTTCACATATTCTCAACAAGGCAGTGAGTCCCAGGCTTCTTCAGTGACACTGGGGCCAGTATAAGCTTCGGTTATTTGAGATCACACAGCCAAGAAGGAAACAGAGTCCATGAGCAATACTTAATGGACTTTAACTCTGCCCTGCCCCTGCTTTGGGTTAGCCCATGCTTGGTCCTGCCACCTTTTGCAAGAGAACTGGTTTATAAACTGATTTTCCTCCTTAATGAGGATCTTTATGAGCTTCAATTTCCGCCCCCCTCCCTTATCTGTCATTGGGAAGAACAAATCTTGAAAGAAATGATCAGGAAGCAGGAGGGAAAACCTTCTCTTCATCTCTAACCCCCAATTTATGGCTCACTGGTTAAGCCCTTAGGATGGGGGAAGTGCCAAGTTGAGGACCCTGTTATGGATTACTTAGACTGGGTTTCTTGTCGGTACCCAAGCTCATCAGATTAGCCAGAGCATCAGAAAACCGTTGTGACCAGTTGTAGCTATCTACTTGAAGCCAGAAGTGGCAGGGCAGATGTAAGTCTCCTGCTCAAAAGTCGAGCCCATGATCCCATGTTGCTGCAGCTGATCTCTATTTTCCTTAAACTCTACAGACAGCATCTTCAGAACTTAATTTGATTTTGATTGATTTTTTGAAACTTGAAACACTTCTAAACTAATTTTCAGTATATTACTCTTGTCAACTCTTAAAGATTTTGTCAGTAAGAATTTGCTGAACAGACACAGTAATTTTGTTTCTCATTTTGGCAGATCACCCCTAAAGAGGAAAGTGGGGAGGAGGGGTTGTTATTATAGCTGCAGTTATTATAATATACATTGCAATTACTCTGTTCCTATTTATGGGACAGCTCAGAGCAATTTCTGAGAGCCGCCACTAGGAGCTCAAGGTATATGTGTGTGTGTAAAGCTAACTATATAAAGACTCACAATTTGCTTGTTAACCCCCTCCCAGAGTGATTTTTAGCTTCGAGGGCAGGCCACGTTAGAGGTTCTGAGATCCTTCAAAACTAAGGTCCACCTCATGCTGGCTGCACCACCAGACAGTACAAGTACAGCACTCTTTAGGACTAAGCCCTGCACAAGGGCTGAGGAAGAGAGCTTGTAACACTGTCTGCAACACCACTACCTGGGTACTCCTGCAAATGTCATTCTCACTGCTAATAACTAAGTGTGAAATGCTACCAAGTGACTTAGTTGTTTTCCCCAGCATGGATAACAACACGAAAAAGAAGTCAAGGTGAAACGGGACACACGTTCTATAGGGAGCAAGAGAAGTGAGGAGGAGGTTGTTAGGTGAGAAGTATTTTGACTATGAAAATTGTGAGTGATACCATATTAAATGAGGTAAATTAACACATTTTTGAGGGGCTGGATTAGTCTTATGCTGGGTTAGAGAGCTGAGCTGGCTCATTAAACAGCCTAGTGAGCTCCACAGCTAAGGGAAGGGATGTACACAGTCAGGACAGAGGCAGGATGTCCAGGACAGCACGAGAAGGGGTTTATAACCATCCCTTTTTGACATCAGTGACTTGTTAGTGCAGCTCAACATTCTCTATGAAGCCTATCCCAAGGAGGGGAAGCAGAGACATCACCTCATTGAAAGGCAGCCACTTCTGGGGTAGAACCTGACAGCTCTCTACCCATGGACCGTTTGTACAAACAGGAGACGTAAAGCACCTCACTGCTGTCCCTGACAAGATAATTAGGTTTTCTTTGATTTGGTTTTTTTTTTTTTTTTCCTCCTTCGCCTTTTTTATACATGGATGTTCTCCCTTGTTTATGAGCTTAATTGCACAGCAGAGGCAGGGAGGAGAAACCTGATACATCCAGTGACCTTCGTGACATGGTCTGCATTAGTATGCATATGTTTTGCTCTGTTGTGGTTGCTGGTAGCTCACAACTGGGTCCTGTGCCTAGTGCACCGTGGGAGCTGTATCTCTTAGGCTCTCTTAGGATGGTGATATTAAAAGTCCATCACTGCGCAGCTAGAGAGGAACAGCGTTAGGGATATAAAATGACATGTCCTTTGTGGGCTGGGGTACTAAAATTCAGTGAGGAGCATAACTCATTGCTGGAAGTCTGGATGGGCACAAGCGGTGACTGGGTTGCAGCAATCCCCATTTGACAGAGCGCTTAATGTAGGCAGCTTTTCAGGGATGGTTATTCCTCCTGGGCATCTCAGTGCAACCTTTGCTTCCTCTAGCCTGTTGCTTTTTGAGCTGGGAGTTTAACTCTTAACCTTTTGTCTCTTGTGCTTTCTAGATTACCCTCACCAGTAGGGTGCCTAGGGGAGAGATTTATATTTAAAAAAATGGACAAAATCCCTCCAAGCATTAAGCTCAGCTGTTCAGTTTTTTTATTGTCAATCACATGTTCGTCCCGCCTTGTTCCCCCCTTCCCTTCATTCTTTTGCTTCATTCTTTATCAAGGAAAGACTTTTCAACTCAAACACTGAAATATGCTGATTGGCTTGGACCATTCATGCAAACTGGAATCACGAAAATTGCAGTGTCCTTTTCCTAAAAAGAAAAAAAGGAAAGAAAAGGGTTTTTTTCTTTTTTTCCCTTTTGAAATACCAAATGGGACGAGGATGAGGCACAGTGAGGCTTCCTACCACTTGGGCTGGAGGATCTGTTCAGCACTGCTGTCTTCACTCTTCCATCACTTGCATCTCTCATCAATTATCATGATGGAGCTGGTCAATATTGAAATGAAACTGCCAGGGATTGATAGCAGAATCGCTGAAGAGAGTTCTGTATCAATGACATTTTCCTCATTTTGGGGTCAGGGAGCATGAGCTGGGGTGGGAGGAGGCAGGGAGGGATGGAGGCTGGGAAGAGATGCATGCTAAGATATTTGCCTTATCAGAGAACTTTACAAAATGTCCAAACTTAACAAGCTACCCCATGTATCCCTAATGTGCTTGTGGAGGACTTTTTTTGCTGCTAATGGAGTATTTCTCTAAGCAGTTTGCAAGTCCTCTAGTGGGGCTTGCTGTTTTCTCTGTTTCTTGAAAGCTGTTACAACCAGCCAGAGCAGATAAATATATGTAAATAGGGTGGGCATTTTGAGTTGAGTTAGTAAACACAGGTATTTAAGGTGCATCTGTGCTTGTGTAGGTTCTTTGTATTTTTATTGCATAAAGGGTGAAGACACCATGCCTGTCTGCAGTAATGGTTTTCACATCTTGCAGCTTGTTGACTCCCTAAATTTTTCCCCAAGGGAGTCATAGACCCTGTGTAGCATATGTGAGCCCTGTCACAACAGACTTGATCTCTGTAGTTACCACTCATGGATCCGTTAGCAAAATAATGGAGGGCCTCCAAGGATTCACAAACTCCATTGGACTACAGATTTATGGGCACATCACTTTCCTGTGGCAGTCTCTTCCCAGAGAGGTGAAAGGGGGAATTTCTTGCGCTGAGGGCAGCTCCTAAGGAGCGAAGTCCTGCCTCTCATGGGCATGTGCAGGTGAGCTTTACAATGATGGTCCCACAGCTTAACATAATTTGAACTGTAAAGCTACAGAACATATAGTTGCTCCCTGTACGCTGCCTCCCCCCATCAAAGGAAACTGAAATGTAAAAGTGGAACATTTTCAGGACAGAAGCTTGAATTTCTTTTTCCCTAAAAATGTACTTACTTATATTTACAGAGCAAGACCAAGATGTTCCCATTAAAAAAAAACAAAACCAAACATTTAAAATATTTTTTAAATTAAAAATTTAAATTTAAAATGTACAGGGCTGTCAGAAACAAAGGCACAAAAGCTTTTGTCAGGTTTTCCCAAACAGCAACACAAACCTGACCACAACCAGAACATTGCCCTGATTCAGCCTTGCTTTCCAAAGTGAGTGCACTGCCAGCACAACCCAAGCAATATATAGTTTCTGACTCAACTGGTTTCAAGTCTCTTACAAGGCATTGGCTCCTAACTTTTCATGTATTTCATTGGAAAGTTACAGCTTAAATACAGTGATGTTGATCCCTAGAAACCAAGCAGCAGACCCCCCTGTGCTCAGTGCTGTATGAACTGAGACCAGACCTCTGATCTCAGTTAAACAATTAAATGCCATTTCTCAGCTCCCCAAGTGTTTTTGCAGAGCTGCGCTGCCTCACTGCTCTTAGCAGGGGCACTGAGTGACGTACACCTCTCTCGCCCATACTAAATGACAGGCCATGACCCAAATAACTGTTATAATATTAGTCCCTTGCCTGCTGCTTATTACCAGGTGCTATTGGCAATGGAAGGAAGGGATTTTGTTTTAAGAACAAGGATATTTTCATCTCTGGCATCATTATGCTGACCTCACCGGAGCTGGAGCTGCTCTGAACTTGGCCTGGCGTGTGCTGCTTTTGAAGCTGACGGTTTGCCTGGCCTCCCTCCTGCCCGCTTATCCTGTGTCCCCAGTGAGGGCTCCTCCAGCATATGCTACTTCCCAGCGTGATGCTTGCACAATGTAATTATTTGAAGCTGTCTCCTCCAGTGCTTAGTTTTCCATTGTTCTGTCTTTATTTTGCTTCCAAGGGCCTACTTCCTCCTTTTTTGTTTTGTTTTGTTTTCTCTTCCCCAGAAATCGGGTGTATACAATGACTCGATCTAGTCCCTAGGCTGCATTTGAAGGATATTGTCTATTTTCAGAATCCTCAGCTGTGTTTATGCTCCAGGCTCCAAACCTCTCTCCCTTTGAAAAGAGGGAGCAAATCCTCCCTTTGCCTCTTGCCCCGCAGAGCCACTGGCTCAGGGATGTGTTGTTCTAAATAACCATTAACCTCCCCAAAATGTGGGTCACTTTCTATTGCAGTGACAGATCTTTCGCTCCATCTTTTCTGCACCCTTTTCTATGTCCATGCTTGTTACAAACACACCCATAGACAGGTCCTTGTGAGTGTGCATTGCTGTTGGGCAAACAAGCTCACCGTGAGAGGGGAGGTGCTTTGAGGACCACGGAAAATAAAAACAGGCTGATTGAGGCCACCAGAAAATCTCCAGGTTACTCCCAGTCAAAGTCCTTGTCAACCGCATTGGAACAGGAGAGGATGGAAGTCTATAACCTCTCCTGGCAGACCACATGTAGGCAAAAAGCTGTAGGTTGGCCCTCTGTCATTCAAAGAGTGAGATAAATTGTTTAAGGACATCTGATGTTGGTTTTTTCAGGGATGAGGGTCTATGGAAAAGGCCCTGCTATTGGATAATCAGCAGCTCCTGCACACAAAGCCGATTTCTATTACCCAGATGTGGGTAGTTTAGTTGCTGTTTTCCTTTCCTACAGAAACATGCTCTGTCTCTGCCCGTACAGATGGTCAGTGATTGGGGGCCCATTGGGTTCAGGTACTCTATTTGTCCGAGGACATTTAAAGATGGGTTCCAGTGGATCTGAGGGTGCCTTGTCCCCTGGCTGACTGGTTGATGAGAGATCTGGGGCATTGCTGTGGTTTTCCACGAGACCCCGGTTTGCATCAGTCCACAGTGAAGAGAGTGAATCCGTCAGGATCACACCAGAGCACAAAGCCTCTGTGCCAACTCGTTTATTTGACATTAAACCAACCCTCAGACATCCACACTGGTGGATTTTGGGTCAGATGGTTAACTGATAGCCCAGGAGGTCATCAGGAGTTAAGTGACCTTCCCTCTGCTCCCTGAGATACCCGCAGGCTCTGGAGGAAACCCATCCCCTGTGTTCATCCATGGCCCGCATCCCACTGCTCCCTGAGGATGGCAGGCAGCCATCGCAGCACTCGGAGTGAATCCCAGCCCCTCGCATTAATTCTCGCTCACATCTTGAGAAGAGTATGACAGCAGCAAACCCTCCGAGTGAATCCTAGCCCTATATTAATTCGCTCCCAGGTCCAGCTCTCTGATCTGCTGTCATCTGAAAGTGATACTAATGCCAGGTTTCCATATCCAGCATCCCGCTGTGCCTCCCGCTGCAGTCAGAGTCATGCTGGGAGAGATCAGCTCCGCTTGAGAAGGGTAAACCAAGTGCTTGATTTCAAACAGCATCAAATAAGTCAAGAGAGAGTATGTGGCGGGGGAAGAGGGAGGGAGCGAAGGAATGAATGGTTGGGAACACATTCCCTTGAAAGGGGTGAGTGGAGAAGAGCGCAGATGGGCTTATTTCTATCTCCGATCCCTGTCCATCTTTGCTACCCATCCCCCCAGCTTTATTCCTCCAGTTGTCCCAGTTCTCTCTTGCAAGACCAATTTTCTTGCCCCACTTGAACCTAACTAGGCTCTTTGCACTGCAAAGACAGTCTAATAACTCCAATGTATATGACCGCCCCAGTTCTGAGGAATAAGGATGAGCCCGCTTGCTGCAAAGCTTAGTGTGCTATCAGCTGCCGAGCCAGTTTCGTGCTCAACTGCCCACAGCGCTGCAAGGCACAGGACTTGCCAGGGAGATGTAAGGTCCAGTTCACCATCAAACTAATGGGCAGTGGACAGGTTGGGGTGGGCTGTCCAGCTCTCTTACCAGTTGACAGCTTCTGACAGCCAAACTCTCTTCCTCTTCATCATGTACTGCCCATCCAGGCAAGGGGGAGGAAGGTGAATGCTGATTTAATTTGGCACTCCAAGAAAAGAATAAAGATACCTCAATACAGACATCATTTTTCCTTCAGAAAGTTCCCTGAATATTTTACTGGCCAGCAATGCTGTAATATTTTTGTGAAGGTCAGTAAAAATTACTTAAGAAAGCCAAGGAAAAACATTTGTAACAAGCAACAATCACTTCTAAAAAGAGCAGGAAGGAGCTTTCAACAGATCCGAAGTGATTTGTAGTAATGCCTGCTTTGGGCTGTTTTTTTTCCCCATGTGTTTTATTTATTCTGCATCTGAGATACCTTCAGAAATCTAATTTCCAGAGATTTTTTTTCCAGCACTTTTGGAGAATCAAGCTCTTGAAGGGGTCTCAGATTGGGAAATCTTAGAATAATAGCCTCCAAACTCTCTTGTCAGTTCTGACAGTGCTGGCTGCAGATATCCAACACACCCCACCGCAAAGGTGAAGCACGCAGTCAGGAGTAGGACTGGTGGTCCCAAAAGGTCTGTCGAACAAAGACTGCAGATCTTGGCAGGGTGGAGCTGGAGTGCCTCCCTCCCCTCGCTGTGTCTTGGCAATTAACCACCACGACCGAGTGGGAAACGTGGTTGTGTGTGAGCACTCCTCATCTGCTTTAGTGCGAGGTCCGAGGGCTCGGTGTAAGCTGTCGGAGGAAGGATAGGTGCGTGGGGTCTGGGCAGGGAGAGGGACTGAGGTTAAGTCTCCAGTTCCTCATGGAAGTGGTCACAGCATGTACGTGCTTTACATTCACCCATCTTTCTGGGGAAAATGGGAACCTGCGGGACAGGCCAATAAAAAAAACAGTGAGGAGATAATATCTCCGGAGTTGCTTCTGATGTCTACCTTGTCCGAGACATCAGTTTCTGAAGTGCTCGGGGCTTGAGCCTGCCAGCATCCACACTAAACAGTCCCTCGCTCCTGGGGGAAACCTCCTGCAATCTTCCACGAAGGCCGTCTGGGGCAGGGGAGCGGTCTGGCCCCACTCTGTTCGATGTTTATGGCAGCGTGGCTCTCTCCACTGGCTCCTGCCTTATGCTGTGCCACTTCATTTGCCCTGATGTTCCTTTTTCTAAATGGTAGGAAATCAGTACTTACCAAGTGCTGGCCCAGAATGTATTTGACTTTAATTTCCCTTTATGACCCCGTCTGCTAATCTCTGTTGCACAGATAAAGAGAGGTAACCCAGGCACCATTACCCGTGATGTGGAGAATTTTCTGCAGTTCAATTATAATCTCTTTTTTTCCCCTTGAGCAATAAAATCTCTCTGTCTCTCGCTCTTTCTCTTCCTTTAAACTTGTTCTCATAATTCTCCCTCTCCCGCTCTCAAGATGAGGTTAGGTACTTTTGTGATGTCTTCTTGGCCGGCGTGTTTGTGGAAGTCAGAGCAGTTAGCGTCAGAGCAGACGGTTCAGTAATGTGCACGTGTTGTTTAAAGCATGGCTGGGAAATGTGCAGAGGCGTGGTGCAGGTGAGACACAAGAAGCGAACTGAATAGATTAGCACATGGAAAGGACTCTGAGTTCTGCACAAACATCTCTTTCTGGATTGTTTTCAACCTTTGTTTCTCTAGAAATGCCAGCATGATGAGTAGCAAAGATGCTGCTGAATTGATGGTTTAATTTGACTTCTCTTTCTGTTGCCTTTAGAGGCATTTTAGAGAGGGCATCTGGTTGCAATCATGCCGCCCCTTTGAAAGGCTGTAGTCATTTGTCTGCAACTTCTTTGAAAGGTGAGTAATTCTCAATGCATTTTTCTTCGACACCACTTACTCCACCAAAGAGATCTTTCTTGTATGCTTGTGACCTTTAGGACAGCAGGGTCTTCGATATATCTTCGGTGCATGTGTTGTCTTTGCCACGTGGCAATTATTTGCAAGGGTGAAACAGCTTTGATTTCAAAGTTCAGGCCCCAGGAAAAAGAATTTCTCAATTTCTTCTCAATTTTTTTCTTTTTTTATTTTATTAGGAGTTTCTAGGTTTTTTTATTTTGTAGTCTAATTTGACCTAAATTTAAACCAAAAAGGATAAAAGATGAACAACAACAACAAAAGGTAGATCTCTGAGTAATGGTGAAGCTGGCCTTAAAAAGGACATCAAAATGATGTAAATTTTGACACAATCCTGACTTGGGGCTTTTATTAATAATAATAGTCACTGTTAAAACAAATCATCACTACTCAGAGATGCTAACTAAACCCACTTAGAGCACAATCCTCCCAAGTCTGTATTTATACTGAAAAGATGCCCCCCCCCCCCCCCCCCCCAGCAAAGACTGGTTGCACCTGAACTCAATTAGGCAATTAATAGCTGACTGGAGGTGAGGCTAAACCCATATCCCCAGCTTCAAGGTAAGTCTATTGGAAGTCAGTCTGAATGGCTGCTGCATGTCTCAGTTGCATGTTACAGGTCTGAATTAAAAGCCAGTATCTCCATGACTCCATACTTGTGGAAATATAGTCTGAATCCAAAAGGTCCCATTGCATATGTAGGAAGACAGATGGTCGTTGAGCTTGCCTTCTTCTGGTAAGATGAAATGATTTATCCCTAAGCTATCTCTAATGAAAAAACATCCGAGGGCAGTCTGAAATGCAGGCACTCTGTGAGCGACCACTTATAAAGACTAGGCTGTTTTTATTTTCCCATGAATATGGCTAGAAATAAAATACATGTGTACTTCTGCAATTGTCCTACAAGCCTGCTTTATAAAGCAGCAACTTTTTAGCATAGACAGCACAAGACACCCACATACTGATTCCTATCCTCAGGCATTTCATCCAATTTCATTGTAGGATTAAGTTCTTTGCCATGAGATTGGCCTATAGCATTTATTTCTTCAGTGCTACTGTGAGATTTTCTCAGCAAAAGCAGCAAAACAATGACTTGCTGTGTATTCTCAGGGTATTTTAATGATCCTATCTCCATATCTGTTAAAATTTACAATACAGCGGAGCTCTGAGTGGCATATGGTTGTCAGCCGAGAGAAAACCGTACAACTAGGAAGCAGATCAATGTTGACATTGTGGAGGCACCTCTGGAAAGAATTAATCGAGTCTGATCTTTGCGTACCCTCTTGGTATGGATTTTCATTAGACGTGGTGCTGTTTCCACACAGAGAGAGTCCAAGGTGCTCTCCTCAAGGTCAGCCCGTTGAAGTTAATGAATGCTATATAGACTGTGGGCTTCTTTGGGCAGAGACCTTGGTTGTCTCGGTGCTGCAGTAGCATGCTCTAGTGGAGCTAGGGCAACTGGGCAGGGCACTGTAGTACCTAGCCTAGCTGTGAAAATTTGAGAGAGCTTTTGAATGTGTAGGAAATGGCTGTGTAGTGGGGGAAGGATTGGGATTTGAACTTGTGAATAAATTCCTCGGAAAAAGAAATTCCTCTTTTAAGCAGGGGATAAAGGGAACCATCAGGCCCCTGGTTCAACCTCAATTCAGGTCCATTAGGTGGACCTGAACTCCAGTAGATCACCTGAGCTAAGATCTACGTTGCCTTCATCTCATCAGTTGGCTAACTCAGGCTAGCCACACTGTATTGTGACTTGTCACCATTTATTTTGGCTGGTAGCACAGATATGTGCAAAGGCAGAGTGCGTCTACAGCTCCATTGCTCCTAAAGGTAAAATCAAGCCCTTCATTAGTGTTTGTTATTAGTAGCTGTTAGTTGTAATCGGGCTTAATGATATGTCCACAGTGAAGCACAGAACAGTTATATTCCTTAAGCAGAACTTAAAACACCCTAATAGGAGAATGCATGACATATCATATTTCACATACATTGTATTTCAAGACAACACCAGAATAGGCATCGCGAGTTTGGGATCTAAGAGATAATCTTATTAATTAACAAAACTAAAGCTATCTAGTAAACAGTTTCTGAATTTGTAATAAATAATTAGTCATCACAACAATTTCTTAATGGGCTATTAAGTGACTTAGGGTGGAATTCTCAGCAGCTGACATGTAAGTATCTGAAACAAAAAACTCTTTTTCAAATAAATAATCGTCTAATTAATATTGAAAAGAACAGCCTGCTTTCACTATTTCTTGTGTCTTTAAGAACAGAACAGGCTTATAAAATAGAAACCTATCCAGCATATGCTGATTGCTGCCAGAAACCAATTTTTCAAGAACTGTCATTGAGAGTCATTAATTATCTGCAGGTCCCATTTGCTCTGAACCAGTGACAAACTTTGTGAGATTTTGGATGGTTTTAATTAATGCATGAATATGAGATGTAATATGCTTCTTGTTTGAACAATTATTGTCCTAGCACAACCCTTGAATTAAGGATTGTGGGAAAAAAATAAAAGTAAATGGGATGCTACGGGCCTCTGAGCAGAACCCACCTGGGGAAGAATATGTGAGTCGGTGTAGGCTCACACGATTCTGCCCTGATCCTACAGTCTGAATCTTGTGCCTCGGAAAGCTACTGTGACTGTGTACACCTCTTCTCAACACAAAGGCCTACTGAGGAAACGTTGCAGTTGTACAAGGACAACAGATCATTTCTCTGTTAGACAAGTTGATACTAAGATGCAATGCAAATTTTTTTAAACTAATGAGACAAGTAGCTTACGCTTCCATTTAAAATCTAATCAAGATGCTTGGAGGTTTTTTTGTCCCTTTTTAATTCAACACAAGTTGATCTTCTCTCCTCTCCTCTCCTCTCCTTCTTTATGCTTCACCAACATAATTAAAACCCAAATGCATTGGACTAGTGAGCAGGACAACCAGAAAATCTAAGTATCATTGACCAGGCTAGTTTCACCATACAGGCTGAATAAACTGTCCATGGCCATGTGCCTACGATCAGATCTCTCAGTGGCAATTTTATGTTTACAGCTCTGTCCTAATACGGCTACCTGGCCTCCAGATGGGAGGTATCTTATTTCTGGCCAGCTCAAGCAGACATAAAGGAATTTGAGTCTTCCATGTCACTGGTTTTAACGGGTGGGGTTTCTTATCTCTCTCAAACAAGGCATATACTGCTGTTCCAAGCAGAATTTGTTCTTTATTTAATAGGCACAAGCTGCACAGTGGAACAGACAGCAAACACTAAGCAGCGCTTAGCATTTAGAGAGGCAGATCAGGAGGGTGTTAAGTCCATCCGAGTTGTGCTTTTACACTGGCACAGCTATGTTGGTCAGGGAAGCAGCTGTTTTTTAATTCACATAGTTCCTTTGCCTTCACAGCAATGTAAAAAAATGTGTTTGGGTGTTTGCCTTTGATTTCACAAGGACCACACTTTCACTCATAATTTCACTCAATAGAGTAATATTATTCTGCTCCAGTAGGATGCTGGATCCTATTTAACTTTCAGACCTTGTCTTAAGCTGCCACATTTTCATGAATATACTGGCGCCATCTGAATGCTCACGAATAAGGGATAACATGACTATGCATAGCAGATGAGTCAAAAACCCAGAGCTTTTGCTTATGATAATTTTTTTTGGTTATTATTTTTGCACCATGCCAGCTGTTGATCTTGCTAATGTGCCGCTTAGCAGCCAAGCTTTGTTCCCTCTTGGTTAATGAACTGTGCAAGAAATCTCGGGCCAGTGGCTGGTTTTAAAGCTAATAGTGATGGTCCATAAAGGAGAAATACCCTAGAACACTAGATCTGGAGACCTAGCAGTGCTATTGTCAAAGATGATGGAGAGAAAAAGGTGATAGAACAGTCTTGTTTCACCCTTGATGTACTTATACCTCTTGGACGCATGCTGAAGTTAAATCTTAAGAGTTATTGCGCATGCTGTGGGACTGACAAGGATTTGTGGCCTGGTAAAATATACCACTCTTCACCCAGAAAACCTTGTATCCCATTAGAGGTCACCTGCTTCACATGACAGAGCATAGCCATAGGTGCATGGAGACACTCTCCACACCGTCTAGTAGATGATCCTCAACCACAGAGTCTGGTTAACACAGCTTCAGGTCCAGGAAAGGTGTGTTAGGTTTGTGAACAACCTTACTTACTAATATCTTGAAGAACAGGCAGTGTGAGCTGCCCTCAGTCCTGCATGCAAACGTGCCCACGAAGGGGCTTATGGATCGTCAAGACGAGTCCGTGCTGTCTGCTGCAGGGAGCACTCCCTGAGAAGGGATGGCTGAGCGTCTGCTGGATGGTGTCTTTGCCTCTGGTAGGGAGCTACAGCTTTGCAGCAGCCAGCAGTTCGCTGCCAGCAGACTGCCTCATTCTCATGCAAGAGCTGAAACCGAGGTTGCTGCCAACTCAGTCCTGTTGCAGGGGCTTCAGGAAAAGAAGCCGTTTCCCCTGAAGCCCCTTCTCAAACATGTTAGCCCTCTGCTTTGTGGAGCCAGCTCTCTCTATCCTCTGTCTCTTGCTTCTTCTTTTGTTGGCTCTGGGATTTCTCACGGACCTTCTGCTCCCCCTTCCAAGCACCTCTTGGTTATTAAAATGCAGCTCAGGATAGTTCACTTTGCCTGGTACATTATCATTCCTCGTTAGAGACCCCTCCAGGGCCTGTGATACGCCTGCACCGACTTTATAATTACAAAGTCAATTTCTAAACAGACATTTGCAAATAAGTCAATTTAAATACCGAGATTTGCAAACAATAATTAAGCAGTAGCTTCTTTTTTAATATCTATATATATAATTAATGCCCATGGGCTTTTCGTTTTACCTTGCGACTGTGTAGCTTGCAATTGTTTGTTGAGCTAAACCATTCTCAGAAAGCAAATCAAATCAGTGATGGGTTTTAAAGCTGTTTAGGAAAATGCCCTACCTCCCCCTCCCTCATTCTACCCCAGCTCGATGAGCCATTTCTTACGCAGTCCCCAGTCCACCCAGCAGCTATAGGGAAGTAGTGTCAGGTGCCTCAGAGCAGCTGAGCTGGGGAGCTTTCCCCTTCGGCATAAGGATGGTGACCTGATCTGCCAAAAACTACCCAAAACCACAACAGGCTGGGGAAGACTGCATTAGAGAAGCCGAGCAATAGAAGTAGCCTGCAAGCACAAGGGAAAATGCACTCTGGAGGAGGAGATGAACGTAGTCTACCTGAGGTTTCCTCCAAGGATGTGCAGTGAGAAGGCTCATGCTGCAAGCAGAGTGTTAAGAGAGGAACAAATGGGCCTCATCCCAGAACGGGTGCAGGAGAAGGATGAACGTCTCTCCTTCTCTTGGGGACAGGTCCTCACGTTGTCCCATGCCCCCACGCTACGCTCTCTGTCCATGGCCCTGTCACAGCTCTCCTCCCTCCAGCCCCTTGTCTCCCTAGCGAGAGATGAGGGTATGGTAGGACTGTCATCCCCCACCAGCCTGGGATCACCAAAGAACTAACAGCTTCATGGAAGCCAGGCTTGGGGACCAGGGGAAGATGAGGCATGAAGAGCTGAACCTGGACATAGAGGGGTGAAACGGAGGGTTGCACGTTAGGAGGCTCCTTGATTTCCACCCCGATGGCTCTGCCTCCTTCAGATGCTCTCTCTAGTGGCTGCAGCACTCTCCCTCCTGTAAGCCTTGTTATCCCCAAGGCTATTCCCAGCTCTCTAGAGAAAGCTTACCCATTCTTCTGGCTCCCTCTTTCCTCCAAATCTCCTCTCTGTCTCTACGTGTTTTTTAATCTATCCAATGACCTCGATAAGATCTTAACTCCTATCTGGCCCTCATTGATTTCTAGCTTCCCTTTTAGCGTGCTGCTGTCGCATCCATGGACAGAGCCTCCCTCAGCATGCAAAGGTCGTTGACTAGAGGCCCTATTGCAGTCACAACCAACTTGGATTTTTCACAGCACAGCCCATGCAGGCCACTCTTCTAAGCCTCTGTCCTCTCATACCACCTAATCCATGCTGCATTCAGCTTTGTTTTGCCACAGGTTGTTTTTCATGCCCTGGCTTTCCGGCCTTTTTTTCCAGTCCTCACAACATGAGATTTTTTTGCTTGGTCTTTTCTCCAGACCACTTGATCGTGCGCTGTAGCTTCCTTTCCAGCTCAGGGGTCGCTTGCACCCCTGTGCCCCTTCACAGCAGGTGGACCCCTGACTCTGTGGTATGTGCTGTGTTCAGGTTTGCTTCCTTTACAAAATCTCCTGCTTAGCAAGAGCAGCTGTCTGCGGAGCGAGACTCAACATGGCACTTGACAAACATGCCTGACCTACAGCAGGCTTCAGCCTTGACACTACACGTGACTGTGTTGTATTGAATTCAAAAATTTCCGGGCAATAAGCAGGGTTTCAACTTCTAGTCTTTTCCTTAGCCGAGACACCTGATATTCATGTTACATGTGCGCACATGTGTATTTGGTGTAAACTTATATCAGCTGCAGAGTCTGTGAGGAGAGACCATAGCCTGGTGATTTCCTCTGCTGTCCTCTCTGAGTTGTCTCAACAGGTAATAGGTGTGTGGTCAGAGCACCATGCCTCCCTGAGGAGTTTTTGGAGAATAAATATCCACAGGGCCTTGCCTAGAAAATAGTAAGAAAAGGCTGAGTGCAAACTCTTTGCATGTGTGTCATGGTGCATTAAAGATGGATTGTTTCCTGGTTCGCACTTGTGCTCCGTAATTTCAAAGGGCTTACTCATTATTTTTGTGTTGGTTCCACATTTTTGAGCATGCTCGTATCTTAGCTCATCAAACTTTAGCCAGCTGGGGCCAAAAATATCCCTGGCATAATCAGTTCGTTCATCCAAGCCCAAAAACTTCATTTCCCAATTCAAATAGACATTCATGATCAGCGTATTTGAAGGGAACATGGTCCTCAGTATCATATTGGGTGACATTGCAGAAAGCAGACTTCCTTGCACCCTGGCACTCTGCATACAATTGCTATAAATATGAGCAACAATTATACATCCCTTCTTTTCCCTTTTTATGGGTGTGCGAGGACAATAACTTAAAGTGCTTGCTGCTATTCAGCACAAAAAGAAATAACAGAACAACTTCGGCTGTGATGCATTTCAACGGCATAACTTAGACATGCCACTGTTATATTAAGTTATAAATATCTATCACTTGACAATGCCAGTGCTTTTCAGCAGGGAAAGGAGTATTAAAAAAAAAAAAAAAAAAAGAAAAAAAGCCCAAACCCTGAATCGTGGTTGCTATAGCAATTAACAATGGGCGTCCTTCTTCAGGAGCCAGAGATGCTGACGCAGCTAAAACAAATGTTTGTGTATGGCCGTGGCGGGGACGGTGACGGATTAGGGAGTGCTGGCCTTGAGCCTCGTTGTAATCCAATTCTAAATAAATCATAAATCTAAGCGCAGACTGGCAAGCTGGAGGGAATACCAATGCGAGGAGGGTGACAGCAGGGTAGTTTCAGTTTCTGTTAGGGGCAGAGGTGAGGAGGGAGTAATAGTGGGATGGGTGTAAAAATCCAGATGGAGAGGTTTGTGATTTGGATTTTTTGGCAAAGGACACAGCTAGCCCACAGCCACAACCTCTCACTGGTCCCCTATGGGATTCCCTCTTGTAGGAGCCCTTGTATCCTCTAAGCACCATGGTCCTCTTCGTTTCAGGGCTGAATATAAGCCTTAAAGCTAAGGAAGAAGAGATGTATTAAGGAAGTTCATAGCTTCCTTTCCATCACAGGATGTGGCCTGTGTAATCCATCACCTTCCACCTTAGCCCAGTCTGTGCTGTTACCAGAAGGTTTGTGAGTCCTCTGGGTCCAGGCCCTAATGAAATCATGCCAAGATCCCCACAGGAGCTCTTGTCGTCATACAATGCAGGGCAGGACCGCACACTCTGTGGTTACTGTTGGGCTAAAGAAAAACTTCTGCCCTGCAGAAAATAAAACAAACAGAAGACTAACAGTGATCTGGTGTCTTCTAGCCTCCCCGACACATGGATTCAGCCTTGATATGGAGTGAAAAATGTAAACGAGGACAGCTCAGTCAACAGCATGTCTCAGAAATTAATGAGCCCCTTTGCCTTCAACACCTGATAATTACATCTTTCAATTAAATGAACTCTCTCCCTGTCCAAGTTCTTATAAATTAACTCAAAGTGATGCATCTTCGTGGGCTGCCAAAGCTTCCTTATGCCAAAATCTGCAAGCTTCTAGGCCCTTGCAATAATGGAGAGTCTTAAGCCCAGATATAACGAAAGGATTTAGTCCTGGTGTCACAGCAGCCCAACTCCTAGGTTACTGGCACAAGCAGAGTCCATGGCCCTGAGTTCAGCACCTTGTCTCCCTGTGAAATGAGGGAGAACAAAAGACCTTAGAAGATCCCAGGCAATAAGCTGCCATTATGGGAATGCCATGTACAGAGATGTTTCTTAAGTCCTGCCCTTTGCTTGGACTTATCACTGCAAAGTGTGGGACTCCTTTGACTCAAGCCACAGCTTTCACGTGACTGCTTAGCAATGAGAGCCTTCAGCAAGCTGGTGGAGTGATGGACTCTGCTTTCTGGGGAGATTTATGCCATTATAGACAATTAGTTATAGTAAAAGGCACTTGCTAGGGAGAAGAGATGCCTGCCACTATGCTAAGGCCTATTACCATATTTTGCAATTACAGTTTGCATACAGAGGTGCACTGAGTTATGTGTTCAATTTCTTGATGAGATCACATGTGCTCAGAGGTAGGGAAGACAGATGAGTTTCCATCTCCTTCTCCACTCAAATGTGTCTTGTGGTATTTCTAAGGCTCCCAGTACTACCCTGTCTGATCACCTTCGGCCTGGAGAAAATCCACACATAAAGTAGGGGGTCCTGGTCTAATTCAGTTTGCTGCACATACACGCCTTAGTCAGCTAGGGAAGACGTGCTAAGTGTAGGGAGGGGGGATGCGGATAGATCCCACCCTAGCAGGGTGACCATTACAAAACCAGACAACTGCTCCATTCTTTTTTTCTTCTCCCCTTCCCTTAAGTAACCAAGTGCAACCAGTGCAGCCTAAAGCTGGGTTTTTATAAGCTTGCAATAAATCCAACCAGCTTTTCTAAAGCACAGCAGGCAGCTGATGCAATCATATAATTCAGCCCAAACTCATTGGACAATGGCTAGGAACGCTGAGGATGTATTTTCCTCTTAAACCCACACAGGCATGTATTCCCACTTGTGCAGACGCGTGCCATTTCAATTAAGGCAATTAACAGTGACCAAGGGCAACTGCAAAGCTCCAATTAAACCAGCACAAAGGCTAACGTGATCTACAGTGTCATGGAGCAGGTTGGAACATGTATCCCCGACAGCCACTATCTGCCAGATTAAAGGGTTTATACAGTCTATGTTGTCCCCTTCCAGACCTCCTACAATCTCTTCTCCCTCAATAAGCCCAAATGCTAATCTCCAGTCTTTGTATCTCCTCATTAATTTACCCCTTTTCAGGGGCCTCAGGGGAAGATGCTAGCTTTTCTCCTGTCTTTCTGTCCCATTTAAACTGTAGCCTGCAGCCACAGTGCCCTATTCCCCTTCATCTCCTTAGGGATAGTCTGAGAGTGTGATTTAGGTTTCAGTGACCTTTTCTAAGCTGTGACTGGTGCTAGACTCTGTGTTTGCAGTTTGCACTGGCGGGCTGTGATAGAAAGGAATGGAAACAGACTGCAGAAGAGCAGCAAGGGAGAAAACTGGTTCTCTGCTCAGGCACAGTGATTTCCTGCTGGGGTGATTTGGGATGGACCCTACTTTGGGGGAACTGTGTGGGGAAGGGGCTGCCTCAAGCCCTCCAGCAGAGATCCATGGCTATTTGGGGAAGAAGGGATTGCTCTTTGTGAAAGCTGCTCTAGATTTCTACACCTGTGAAGAGTGGGAAGCTCCTTTGCCTGGTGACCTGAGCTTGGGGTTGCTTTCAGACAGTGCTTTAGACTTGCTAGGAAATACGCAACAGAATGGCATGTATATCGAGCTAGACCATTTGGTGTTGAGAGACAGACTGGACGCAGGTTTCTAGCAATGGTGTCTGAGCTCTGGCTTTGACTAATATCCTGTTCCATTGTGTCAGACCACCTAGATATAGGCAAGGCTCTCCCAGGCCCTTCTCAGGGGCTTGACCCATATGTTTGGACTCTATCTCATCCATACTTAGTATCTGGCAGCTCTGAAACACTCCAGACAAGCTGTTGCTTGCAGTCTACAAACGACTTTTATTGGGATTTGTCATTAACAGGACATCACATCAAAGCAAGGGCAGAGACCGGCACAGATTGCCTCTTTCGGACAGAGATTGGAGCAAGACTGTGGAAGGAGGGATAGCTCATGACAGGGAACCGTTCTGAGGATGGGGGAAAGACTGTCATGGGGACATGACTGCACCTGGATGTCGCAGCCAGTGGTTGAGCTCTAGCAGAGACTGGTAACGGGTTGCAGTGATTAGCCTCTGGCAGCTGTTCAGTGGCCGGAGCTAAATGGTCGGGTCAGATCCCAAGGCAGTCTCGCTTTGGTTCCTAGTGCACCTCTACTGATATAACAAAAGCCACCAGTACATTTAGTGCTAATTGGTGTCCTCGTTAGCAGTTACTGCTGAAAAGCCACTTGTTGAATAGGCCCAAACAGTGAACTCTTTTCTTTAAAGGTGAGTGCTCCAATTAAGGGTTGACAGGCAATTGGCGCAAGATGTTTGCTACCTGCTTGGAGGATACTAGGAATTTCAAGGTTAGAGCCCAGAAACCTTCCCCATATTCTCTTAAAAAGAACATCCTTCAATTTGGGTATGGTTGTGAAAGGAGAAAATCAGAGGATGTATTTGATACAGAAAAACATCTTTAATATGTCTTTCTGTACCTTTTGAACCTTTTGGCTGTGCTTAGTGTTTCCTTACTGTTTCAGGTTTTCTTGCATGTTAGCACTGCAGATAAAACCCACAAAATCCCTTTCTTAATTTTTTTACTTTGTCCCAAGTAACACAGACAAAGGGGCTGTCATGAGCTGCTAGAATGGAAATTAATTTTAAAAGCATCATCATTTATCACTTTTATAGTAAAAAAATGAGAAGCTACTGAGATTAGAGCAATTGTGGCAGAAAACTTCCTGCACAAGAATTATCAGAAGGTACTTGCAAAAGGGTAATGACACCAAAGTGCTCAAAGAAATTCTAGGCAAAAAACCAAAGGCCCTGCTGCAAGTACACTGCACTGGAGTTTTTGCTTGTGGTGTGGGATTTGCCTCTCACAGTTTGAACCACCTAAAAGTCAGGCACTGACAGTTTGATGGTTAGCTGGCCTCCACTTGTAGTCAACTGAGAGACACGGGTATGTGTAGAGGGCAACTCTCTGTATCAACATGTGGTGTCTGAGATAGATGGAATGGGTAGTTCCTCCCATGAGAAGGATTGTTCCTACAAAAATGCTTTGACTTGCATCAGCATCAATAATGGTAGTAATAATATTGTTGACAAATGCAGCTATCCCTGGTTGAAATGGGGATCAATGCAAGAGCATTGCTGGTCCAACCTAACAAGTGTTGCAAAGCTGTACCAGGGGCCCCAGCTGGGGATGGTTTGAACAGCGTAACCATGAACTGGGAAGAGCAAACACGCACAAATGTATGTGCACAGGCTGCTGGGATCAGGAGCAGCCCATGGGTCACTTTGTTCTGCAACAAGTGGCCACCCCCAGAGATGATGCTGTGAGTTGGGGATGGTTTATCTCCAACTGAGCCAGGAGCCTCATTTCACACGTCTGAACTAGACTGCCACTCCAGAGGAGCTCATTAAACTGAGCATAACAGATCTTCTTCTTCCCTTACTTACTTGCTTACTTTTTTCCCCTGCCTGGAATGAGTTAAAGGCCACTCATTCCTCATCCATTCTTTCTATTAGAATCTTATCTCATTCCAGTCCTCCCCCTCCTATCACACACTCCTCCTTTCCTCACACACATCTACTTGCTCCCTCCAGGAAGCCAGCTAATTATTTCCTGAATGCCCCCAGTGTTATTTTGCCTTGAGAACCTCTCCTGCTGGGACTTCTCACACGCTTATGATTCTCTGTGTGACAAAAGGTTTCTCAGTTTAGCTTTGAATGGGTATTTCTTTAATTTCTACATTTAGTCCTTTTGCCTCATCATCTGCACTTGGGCTGAGAATAGAAACTTCACTTGACATTATCTAAACCATTATCAATTAAATCCCTTCTTAACTGCCCTTTTTTTCCCTAAGCTGTGTAAGTTTTGGGGTTTTTCCTCTCCTCCTTCATTCCTGCATACCTTTCATTTGTAGATAAAGCTCTTTGCCCTTCTACATTAACTTTCCAAACACAACATACTTTTTTGCTGTTGTTTTTTTTTTGTTTGATACCACTGCAGTGATCAGACAAGAACACAAGATTCCAGTTTATTTCACACCTGAAAGTCAGTCCACCCTCTCTGAACTTGTGCAGTCGTCAGTATATTTGCTGTGGTTCTCCAGCTGGGCATGGAGATTGTACTGTTGCTGAGTCAGCAGCAGAGTAGCATTGATCAACAGATGAGTCTGGGTCCCATGGCTTTAGGCTGACCTACAGGCACACATAGTGTACAGTCTGCAAAGAGGCAAACAAAACCAGCATTCCTGTGCTCCTTTGTACAGAGAAATCAAAGCAGGCGTTTGTCCATGGATGCTGTGCTAGAGCAGTTTTGAACCCAGACTGATGAATGATGACTCATGATTTTACCCAAATATTTTCAGACAGTGTTTCACATATTCCCTGGGATACAGTGACTGCATCTAGAGGGTATGTGAAGATGACAAAGTAAAACAAAAGTATCTTCAGCGTACTTGAATTTGTTATGCAATAGCCTGCATCTCCACTGCACTAACATCAAGATTATTCCTCCTACATGCAGCAGAGAATGTGAGGGATGTAATCCTCTGAGCAAGACCGAACATGGTCCACCACAGTGGACTGTAGTGGGGAACCCTTTGACTGGTCATCGTGCATACATGTATGGGCCAGCTGGGTACAGTGAAAGGATCCAGCTCATAGTAAAGAGCTGGTGTGGGTGGAGGAATGCCAGAGGTAATGTAGAATGGGTAATTAAGATTGTAAATGCTTCTAGCAAGGTGTGTCTAAGGGGAAAATGTTGGGGGTGAAACAGTGACACAAATACATGGAAACTGGGATTTATTAATTCTTATGGAGCAATTTGTCTCTTCTTTTGACTTCCTTAAGATTTTTTTTCCCTCATTGGAATAAAACCCATGCAGAATTATAGTCCTATGAGTAAAAGACATACAGGTCACATCCTTTTGACCCACACATACTTGTCACTGGAGGCATGCCAAGTTAAAAGCATAAGCTGCTGAGACTTAACCTAATCATAATAATTTTGCAACAGTTCATAAACAATCAAACAAATGCAGAGGGGTTAAAAAGTACCAGGAATTTATGACTTGGCACATTTTTTAATGTGAACCACCCCCAACTTTGCAGAAGCAAAGGACTGGAGAAAATGCAGGTAAGCAGCTGAAATCCAAACCTGCAGCTCTCTGGAAGTTTGTCTTTTGGAGATGGCACAAGAAGAAACATTAATTGGTTGCTGTTTCACCTCTTTTCTTTGTTGGATCAGCTGTTAATTCAAGGCCTGTGGCCATGTCATAACCACTTTTATTGAGCTGTTTCAAAACCAAGTCCCAATGAACCTTTTTGTCATTCAAGCAATGAAGGAGACTGCCTCCCAGCTCTACAAAGGCTGCTCAACCTAGCCTCAGAGCACCCTGAAATCTATCAGCACTAATTAGGGCCTACTTAAAGGCTCCCAGGCTGCTGTTACTGGTTTGAAATGCAGAGTGGCATGTGAAAGCCCTTATGCTTGGCTCCTGACAGGAGCAAAAGCAAACAACAGGCCCTGCTGTGACCTCCATTTACAAGACTCATTTACTGCACTGAAGGCAACAACTTCTTAGAAATCAAATGGACAAATTAGTTTTGAACCCCTACTGGTTAAGATGGACTTCTCACTGGGACAGTGCTCCTGCCTGGCTGGCTAAATGTTTCCTTAATCTTTGTGTCTGTGGAGTTTCTTCAGGGAGGTTGGTTAGATGAGTTTGCTGCCAGGAAGAGATCTGGGAATAGGGAGGTAGCACACCGCAGGCAGCTCTCCAGCTGCCCCTGGTCTCTGACACCAGGTGGGTACCAGCTGCCATGTAACTAAAACCCACATCACTATTTTTAACTACTATTAACTGTTTTCTTTAAGTAGAGGCAGAATCCTGTGCTCTGATCCACGATTGCACTGCCTTTTTCACTACGACATGAGAGCTTCGTCCAGTGATGCTTTAAGTGATGTGCCCCACATCTCTTCCCGTCATTCATGCTCATCTCCATAAACCTATCTTTGTTGCTCTCTTTGGGGGAAGAAAGGGTCTCAAATTCATCCCTGTTCTCGGCTCCATAGAATTCCAAGACCATCTGTCTATTTTCAGTCAAGTCTACCCAAATTCCCTGCCCAGTGGGCATGAAGCCACCCGAGGATCCTTTCCTCCCAAAGTTTAGCCCAGCCATAATTGCTCCCTATGTAGGCCAGCTATTGGAAAATGCGAGTAGAGAATTGGGAGCCTTAGCAAACAAAAATGACAGCAACTTGCCCAGGAATAATAACTTGTTTAATTTGTCACCCATGGGATCTTTTAGCCCTTATGGCAGAAATACCAGAGAAATACTTCCTCTTCCCCGTCTGCCCCACTGCCATCCGTTCTTTCCTCTGCATTTCTCTCTTAATCTTCCTGAGACTCAAGTGCCTATCTCATTATGAGATATTTATATTTTCAATTCCGCTGGCATATGGTTCTGTGAGCCTTCTCAAGTCTTTCAAGGGGAATCTGAGTTTATTGAACGCTTCTCTCGTCTTGCCACTCTGTGTCTGAGTTCCAGTATTGGAGGCTAGGAGGTACTGCGTGTCCTCTGGGACCTCTCTCCTGTCTCTTGAGGACCTACGATTTACTCGGGACAGTGCCAATGGGGAGAAGCAGTGAAGACATTAAACAGTTTAGCGCAGCTCAGCTTTCCCCTTGCTTACCAACAAGTAGGGAAGCTTGTGGCTGGACAGCACCATGTCTGCTTGAGAAGTAAATGAGCATTTACCATTAGTAAAGGTAGCCAAATATAGCCATACCTGACCTGGAAGGGAATATGGGAGGGAGGCATGTCAAGAGGAGCCTAAGGCTGAAAGATAAGCAGAGAGAGAAGGTTTTCCTCATTAATACCTCAGTGTGAATGTTTTAGATATTACTCGTCTTTAATTCCCACAACCTTCATAAAACAGCACAGAACTGCTACATCCAGAGATGCTCTGAGGCTGTGCAGCAATGCCACCCAGTTTGTGGCTGAGAGGTGAGGGACCCTCACCCAGACTGTGGTATAAATGAGTGTAAGGCACCAAACCAGACTTCTGAGTTGCCTTTCGGTGAACTCCACAAAGCTGGGAGCAGACCTGCGAACTAGCAGATCTGGAGGGTGGCTGTTCAGATCATGACCTTCTGGCCCACTCCAGGGTGGTTGAGCAGCCTTTGATTGCCTGGCGTGCAAGCTGTGAGATTCCTGAGCTCTCTCTGTCCTCCCAGGATTTGACACGGATGGTGGCAGTGATATCATGTTGTCACGGTCACAACTAGGACTCTCTGTATCAGATCAGGATCCTGCTGTGTAAGATATTATATAAAGAATGAAAAAAAACTGCTCAAATATGATGAAAGTTCATTAAAAAAATAGCTCTTTATTATGTTCATTGTCTCCTCTAACTCCTTTGTTTTGGAGGGATCTGAAATCGTCATGTGTTAATATGGATGAAGAAGAGTTAGGTGAGCACTGCTTCATTTTGATTATTGTTTGTGTTGATATTTATTTAGTGAATGAAAAAGTAGGTTTACTAATTTTCTTTTATATTTAAAAACATCTACTGCTCAGATGGTAGTGGGTCACATTATAAGAGGGACAGCCCAGACCCTGGACCTTTTACTGAGTAGACAAGACAGATGCAGGATGGCATCTTGCAGGCAAGGAACAGAGGGGCTGAGAAACAAAACCCACAACCTCATACGCACTTGCAGTCCTCTATAGGTCCCTGTGATGTTCTGCAGGACCTGTTTAACTAAGTAAAAACCAGACCCTTTGTGGATCTGGGTGAAAACAAGAAGGGGAGGATATGGCAGGGGCAGGAAATCAAGGCAGATGGTGACCATGATGAACAGCTGCCACAACTACCCAATGGTTCTTCCTCTGGTTCATACTGTAGGAAATGGATGTCAACTGAGTGGCACAAAACAGGCAGCATTACTGCAGGCTGCTTTGAAGCAAGTCTTCCAGTGAATCCCCACCTTCAGGGGTAGGGACATTTTCTGGTGCGTGAGAAAGAATTGTCCTTCACAGACCGCACAGTCCACAGTCATTGGTGTAGCTAATTCATTTGGGAAATACTCTCAAACCTTACTAACCTTTAACTTCAGATCTCTAAGTCAGAGGGACCTTCTCCTCCATGTAGCACAGTACTCTCCTGCTGAGTACCTGGCCAGGTGAGCAAGAAGGCCATGAGGGACCTTTCCTTCTTGACTTGCTGGCTGAGGACACCCTGAGAAAGAGCAAGGTTTGCACTAATAGGAGGTCTCATAGCCAAACCACATCTCGGGCCTATCAGGCTGGGCACAGAGGTCCGGATGGGTGATGTGAAGAAGACAAGGTCACTATCAGACTGAGTCTAGACCCCTCCCAGGAGCACTCTGAAGTTCTGGTTTTTAGCTGTTGGCAGAAGTGACCTGGAAGGTGGCAATGTTGTTTCTAAGGTTATACACAGGACAGAAAGAGCTCAGGTTTTGAAGAAGACTATTGCCACTGAGAATCACAGCAAGAAAGCTGATGAGATGAATTGATTTCATATCTGTGAATAACATCTCTGTAAATACTGCCAGATGCTTTCCATAAACCCTGCTGACATGGCAGCGAGGTTAGGGGATCCAGCTCCCCCAATCGCTTCTGTTCCCAGCCTAATCCCAGAGGCCAAACCAAAGCTTGGGACCCCCCAGGCTCTTCCAGCCACCCTTTCGGTGCACAAGCAGGATCATTGTGGTTGCATGCGTGTGGTAGGATTCACAGCACCAAACAGCAATTCTGGTTTGTGCACACAATGAATTATGACACAGACCCCAAAGTGCCTCTCACAAGCTGTCCCCTCTCCTACATTGAGACCTGGCCTAAGCCAGGAGGGAGTATGAGGGAAGCAGATGGCAGCCTGGCAGAGTGATTAAAGCCCTAGATATCTGTTTTAATGAATTGCCCACCCAGCAGATTAAATATTGCAATAGTCAGTCCCATTCTATGCTGTCAGTAATCTCAGCCTTATTTACGACACTGGGGAAATGCCGTGCTCTTCCCTCTGCTGTGCGTTGTCAGTGCAGGCTGAATTACAAGTTGGGATGGAAAAGAGACCTGTGGATTTTGTCTGTCACGCAGAGTGGAGTCACCGGTTACCACAGCTTAGGTAAACCACCCTGCAGGAGGATTCAGTGAAGGAAATAGGAAATGGCTGAGCTTCTGACTCATGAAGATATATGTGTTTTGTGCAGATTTAGACCTGAAGACAGGTGCAAATTTATTCGCTTTTCTCTGCTTTTACATTTCTCCTGTTCCCCTCTTCCCTTTCACCCCATTTCAATATCTCCAGCCAGCGTGTGAGAGATGATTTGGAAGTGCAAAATCAAAGCCTTTCTGTGGTGTCCTGCTTCTCTCTCACTCCTTTGCTCTTTACTGGGATATTGGCAGAGGAGCTGATTTGGATTTGCTCTGTTAACAGGACTCCTGTCAGTATATTTTATATAGTTAGGCAGGCTTAACAAGCACAAGAGGAGTTGTGTGAGCGCTGGTGCCAAACCCTACTACATTCATCACCCATATGGTGGAGGCTACGCCAGAGTTGCGGTGCTTTCTCTGCTTCACTTTTACTTCTCTCAAGACTTCCCAGCTGCAGGGCTGGCAACCATCTTTTCCCAGTCCCTTGCAGGACGCTATAGAGGAGATGAATGTGTTGCTGTTATCAGGAGGTGAGCAAGCCCTTCCTGTGCTCTGCTTCTTTTGAGCTTGGGTTAAGGAAGGTGGTTACCTGCTTCCCTCATCCCTGTAGAGGTACTACTTGGATAGGTGCTGGTAGAGCAGGACATACTCGATGCAGATCTCTTGCAGAAGAGGGGCACATTTTGCTGAACAGGGGCCTGGTGTTTGTGGGATAAGGAGTCCTGAAGATACAAGAACCACTGAGTCCTGGTTTCTTGGAGACTGGCTGGCTTTAGTGTCTAATAAGGCGTAAGCTCCAGCTGAAGATTTCGGGACTTTTGACAGGGTGCTGCTGATGAGGAATTTCTGAGCAAAGTTTGACATAGGTGCAATGGGCTTCGAAGGTATCACTGAGCCTGAAATCTGGGAAGAAACCATACCTTAGGGTATCTTGCTGGCAGAACTCAGTGTCTAAAAGCAGAAGGCTCTGTGACTGGAGTGAAAAATAGAGCCAGGATTTTCATCCAGGTTTTCCTAGAGAGAAATATGTGCTGTGCTCCGTGAGGTTCATAGAGAGAGAGTGCAGCCTGTCCAGAGTGCCTTGGATTTACTGCACTTGCAGAGGGACAAGCACATCAGTCCAGGTCTTGTTCACCTGTATTGCCTCGGAGGGTCTGGTGAGCACATCGGGGCTTCTGGCTGGCCCCCAAACCCATAGGGGCTACAGCATCTCTTCCACTGAGCAAAAAATTGGAGAACAGGCCACGCAGCCAGATCCTTCCCCAGGGATTATTTTTAGAATGAACCAACGTTCCCAACTAAATGTTTGTTAAATCTGATGCCTTTCTTCAAAAACTCCAGGTGCCAACAAAAGCACTGGGAGTTTTTTGGCTGGGAGCAAGCACAGAAAGCTTAGATGGTTGTATTGAGGCCAGCTGTGCTGTTTTTCCATTCATTCATAACTGCTGCGAACAGTGAGACCAGTTGGAGAATACAGGAGGAACCAGTGCCTGCGTCCATTCCCTGCATCTCAGCTGCACGTCTAGGGAAAGCTTGGGAAAGTTTCCATGCCGTGGTTATTTATATTTGCCACCCTGGTTCTGAACTTTTGTGTGTGTTGGTAATAATATCCCATTACTAAACTGTAATTTATGTATGCATCATTTGCATTGTTGAACAGCTGTTAGCCTCTCTAAACTGCTTGCCTGCCATATTGCATAGATAATAATATCTAATCCATATTAATTATAAATACACAAATCGTCTCCTAAATAAGGCAAAGTTTTGTGAGCAATACAAACCAATGGGTGCCAAGAAACGTTAGTGTTACGCCTGACACCTCATCCTCTGGCTGTCATGTCATGAATAAAGAAGAGCCCACAGCACAAGTTAAGGATGGCATCTGAGCTTTAATAGCCTGCAGCCACTGCCATAAACCCTCCGGCTATGATTTCATCACATCTCACAAGCTAAACTGCACTGGGTCAATAAGAAACCTCTATGGAGAAATTGCCGCAGGAAGTGGGACTGCAATTATTATTCACTACCTGGCGTTTGTCGGCAGCGGATCTACGCTGGACTAACCCCACCTTGTGGTGTTGATGGGGTCTGGCTGACCTGTTTTGGAAAAAAACATTGATTTCCACCCTGTTTTGGTTTGAAGCCCCCTAAAGCTTTGCCTGCTGGTGGTGGAAGTCTAAAATAAGCCCTTGCAGTTGGCTCACTTTCCTCTGTTGGCTTTCTCAGCTCTCTCAGAAAAAGCCTATGGATGCCCCAGCTTCTATGATCCAGGCTGAAAATTTCTGGCATAAAACATAACATCCACTATCTATCCATGTGCTGTCATTCATTCTCTTCCACCTCCTTACTGAGGAGTTAGGTGTTGCTCCTGTTATTTTCCTTTTTGGCTACTTACTGTCTTCTCCCCCATCTCCCCTTCACAATTTCAGATGGGCACATTATTTTCTTTCCTCCACTTTGTGCTACGGTGCTGTATAATATAGCTGTCAAGAAGGTCCCAGGTTTCTTTCCAGAGGTGGCTGCACTTCCATGTAATGGTTGAAAACTTTCTAGGGCAGTTTCTGCTCCTTTTAGATAGCATATGAACAGGACAATATCTGAAAAGCAAAAGCAACATAAATGGCAAAATTCTCAGCTTTTTTTCCTGCACGGTTATAGAAATAATATAAGGTCTCTATACTGCTTCCCCTCCAGGCATATTAGTCTAAATGCCAATGAGATCTTACCTGCAGGTAAACCAGTATACTTGTAAACTATCCAGCACAAATGGGACTCTGATTGGAAAAACAACTTCATCACAATAATACTTAAG